>NC_043992.1:38370229-38673979 GCF_902150065.1 Myripristis murdjan | reverse complement strand
TTTTTGTCCCCCTTTTATCCCCATTTTACCAAAATCCTTAACAGACTGTAGAAGTAGCACTCTATATATAACAGCATATGATACATGGTGAAAGCTGGGTGCAAATACTTATTTATTTATTTATTTATTTATTTAGAGAGGACAGTGCACATTAATTAACATTGCTGGCATGATGTTAAAAAAAAAACATTAAAATATACATAAAGGGACACAAGGGTCATAATACATGAAAAACAGGGACACAGGAGACATAAAATTAGAGTAAAAATACACCATATCCATGTGGGACACAGAGACCGGCAGACAGTGACACAAAGGAGGGACAATCAATTATGCAATTAAATAAAACATACATTTGACACGTTCATTTTTTTTTTTTTTTCATTAATTCACTTTTTTTTTTTTTTTTTTTTAACCCAGTGGTTCTCAACCTTTTGGGCTTGTGATGTAACCCCTTAAAACAAAACCAGTGGCTTCTTCCATCCCCCATCCCAGGCTGCATTCACTCGTTTACCAATTTAGTGGTTTTGTCATTTTGGCTTATTTCATTAAATGTCATTTTGGTCCTCAGACCTTCATGAATGAAAGCCTCTGTTTCCTCGGATGTTGAACCGTTTATGTTTCTTGCACACCTGTCCCTTTGTAGGAGAGCATAAGCTTTTTACATCAGTGAACAGTCCTATGTGGCTTAAAACAGAAAGACCTTATTCTTCTTCAGAGGTCTTCAGGTAGGTATATCCTATCCCAGCATGCACTGGGTGAAAGGCAGCGACACAGCCTGGACAAGTTGTAAGTCTATTACAGGGCCGACACAGACTCTCTCTTATTGAAACCTGTTAAATTTGCATCATTTTGCATAAGTTACAGAGTTACAGAGCCACAAGACTTGTTCTGGTAATACATTAATATTGATTTCAAATGTGTAATGCCAACATCATTTGCCAAATTGGTATGATTATGTACGGTCCAGCAACATGCCACTGCAAAAACGCAAAATCTTACCAAGATTATTTGTCTTATTTCAAATCAAAAATGTCTTATTTCTAGTCAAAATATCTCATTACACTTAAAATAAGACATGATCACCTCAGAAGTAACTTGTTTTTAGACAATTTTCACTTGTTTCAAGTGAAAATTCACTTGAAACAAGTGAAAATTAGCTAGAAACAAGAAACAAATTTTGCCAATGAAACAAGCAAATTTTCACTTGAAACAAGAGACAATTGTCTAAAAACAAGTTACTTCTGAGGTGATCATGTCTTATTTTAAGCGTAATGAGATATTTTGACTAGGAATAAGACATTTTTGACTTGAAATAAGACAAATAATCTTGGTAAGATTTTGAGTTTTTGCAGTGTGTACATGGTGTACATGCTTTTGAAAAATGTGAGGAATCCAGAGCGCCTGGAGGAAAGCCATACAAACATAAAAACCCAACTCAGAAACTGTCAAGGCCAATTGCATTGAACTGAACTGAAGCCCGCAGAGGTCCCACCATGCCACCCTTATTTATATCTATTTTTTCCCAATTAATCACTGTCATGGTGTGATCTTTGAGCAGGAACGCTTTGCTTTGCTTGCAGATTCTGAGGGGAAGCTGACGAGCCCCAGAGGGTCCCAGCTGGTCCACATGACCCTGATGATGCACAGCTGGGTGGTGCCCTCTCAGACGTTTGCCCAGAAACTTCTCAGCCTATATCCTCCGCTGCCGTGCCCCCCTTCCCCCAGCCCGCCCTGGGGCCCCCAGCTCACTGCCCCCCCAATCACATGTCCAATAATCTCCATGATCAGGAAACAGGCCTGGCTTTGTTTTGCACTTGTTATGTACCCAAAGCTGATTTGTAGTTTGTGTCCCTGCTGCTGTGTGGAGGGTGCCGGGTGACGTTTTTTGCTGTAGCTCTGCGGTGTGTTGGTATCCTTGACTTTCTCTCTTACTTGTAAGGATTGTCCATCTGACAGGAGGGGAGCGAGACGGCTGCAGATCTGCCACCTCATCAGGTTAGTGTGCGCCCTTTTCAGGAAACACCAACACCAACATGTATGTGTAAGGACTAGTTATGCTGCCATATTTGTGGTTAGTAAACATGTTTCCTGTTTCATGGTAAGGCAGTGGATCAGCCAGTTCCCTATGGTGTTCGAAGCAGACCCCCTCCTCGAGCAAACCAAGGGGG
Source organism: Myripristis murdjan (assembly GCF_902150065.1). Taxonomy (NCBI): domain Eukaryota; kingdom Metazoa; phylum Chordata; class Actinopteri; order Holocentriformes; family Holocentridae; genus Myripristis; species Myripristis murdjan. The sequence goes on along the minus strand of NC_043992.1, from coordinate 38,671,808 downwards.
ACCTGTGGGCTCTGGTTCGGTCAGATGGAGAGGAATCACATTCTCAGCTCATCGACACCTCTTGCATGTGAGACCTGTTGTAATTACCCTCACACCCTGGAGGAGCTGTACCTATTTACATTTCCTGAACGTGCCTCAAGCACTATTGCTATAAATAGAAAGCTGGCTATTTTTGTCATGTTTGCTTGACATTATTTTTGCAGAAACCCTCATGAGAACATATCCCAGGCGCCCTCGCCCTCCGTGAAGAAGAGGAAAGTGTCTTTGCTCTTTGACCACATGGAGCCGGACGAGATGGCCGAGCACCTCAGCTACCTGGAGTTTAAGAACTTCTGTAACGTCTCAGTGAGTTCAAGAACGTCTTCCCGCTTAGTGCTGTGCTCAGTCTGGAGGAATTACTGCTGGGCTTTTAACGCCGCATCATTTCAGCCATGACTTGGTGTGACCTGTTCTGAGAACTGTTCTGTTGATGCCATCATGTTGATTCCCATATTCATTTCCAAAACAAACACTGAGTGAGTGATGGACAGTGGTACAATATGGTACAATACTTAGCAAAATACAAAGAAACATGTAATAATAGTAGCAGCAATTTGTAGCTGTAATGTTATCTTACCTGCCGGGGAATAAGGAACCTTTTTTTCTTGAGGATGAAGTACAAGATCATGAAATGACACATAATGGAGTGTACTGGCAGGCTTTAGTGGTTTGCGAGTGGGGGATGTTCCTTCAAGGTCACTTATATATACATATATATATAGATATAGATATATAGATATAGATATTTTCCTTTCTTCAAAATCAGACATTTCCTGGTTCATGGTTGCTTGATGTTTAAGTCTGGGGTTATCATGGAAAGCTGCTTTGAGAGTCAGTATGGCAGTGTCAAAAAATATGGATACCACTGCAAGTCATGGATACAAGGTGCAAAATTACCACAAACTATTAGAGTTGTTGTCTGGCCCCAGCAGAAAAACATGGATTTGGTAGAGTATAAATTACTGTATTCTAATATCTAGTAAGATGGGTAATGGCTGTGTGAAATTTGGTATGCATCAGTGTTCTGATGTGGTTGTATACCACAGAGCAAAAACAAACTGCTACTAAGCTGTTGATCTCCTGCCTGGCCGCTGCTGTCCTCTGACCGGTCAGTTCCTGGACTACCGAAGTTACGTGGTGCGAGGCTCGGTGAGGGACAACCCTGCGCTGGAGCGTTCAGTCATGATGTGTAATGGGGTGTCCCAGTGGGTCCAGCTTATGATACTCAGCAGACACACAGCCCAGCAGAGAGCCCAGGTCTTCACCAAGTTCATTCACGTGGCGCAGGTAAACTGGCTGTGGCATCCGAGCATGCCAAAGTTGCCCTCAGTAACATCTAGAACTGCTTAAGAGGCTAAGAGGGATTTTCCTCTGGCTTCCAAGAGCTGTACACGTTGAGTTCTTTTATAGGAAACAATTGACTTTCAGTCTGATAATTCTGTCCTCTTCCTCTGCAGAAACTACGCACTCTACAGAACTTCAACACTCTAATGGCAGTGACTGGAGGCCTGTGTCACAGCTCAATCTCCCGTCTCAAGGACACCTACAACCTGCTGCCTCCGGACATCACTAAGGTACTGTAACATTACACCTAACCATGAATCAGTCCATTGTCGATTGCTTCACTATAGGAAACAATGATAATGAAACAAAATTCTTCAAAATTCTTGCAACATCCTCCTCCACAATGAGCTTTGATGTCATTTTGTTTCTGTGCCAGATCCGCCTGTCTTCTTGTTATGGTGATATTGCTCTTTGTACCTCGGCCAAGGTGGTTTTGTTTTTCTGTCTTGTCTGTAAGCAACATGAATGGATTTCCATGAGATTTGGTGGACAGATAGGCATTGGCCCAAGGAGCAAGGAATTAGATTTTGGCAGTAATCCGGACCTGGGATTTTTTTTCCATAGGATGGTTAAGCCTTTTTTAGCCACAACTATGAAACTAACTTGATATCTTGGTTTCAGTTGCTAAGGGCATGTTCGCAAGGTTAAGTGATAGCAGTCATTTCTAGAACTGTTCAGTGTTTGTGGAGGTTTGTGCTCTTGGAGTGCCTTCTGGTTTCCTTTTGGAGTGCAATGACTTTATATCCCCTTTGAGGTTTCTTTGTAATACAGTTTCTATCCCTTTTTTAATTTATTCTTACTACTTCTATGCGTAAAAAGCAACCTAATCATAATCTCCCAAAATTTCCTGATGTACACTGTAGCCATGACCACCGGGAGAAAAATTATAATTTCACATATTGAGACAAATGCCAGGGTTCCTATTCTGTCAAAATAACATTCTCCATTACTAAAATGTTGAATTTCCATGACTTACACAGATATAGCATGAAGTTCTTTTTCCTTGATCAAAAGTTTAAACACAAATCAAATTACAAGGTCTTATTAAAGATTAGACTTCTAAATCGAAAATAAATTGCATGTTTAGTGAATAACTAATGACTGATTATTTTAAATCGAGGCTGGCAAAATTCCATTGTATTACATGTCTTGTCCAAAGAATTCATTCATTTCCCTGTCATTCCCTGTTTGGAACAGACTTTTCGAAATTCTGTGACTTTCCAGAGATTCCATGATCCGTGGGAACCCTGTGAACATGGTGGCCAACACGTTAACATTTTCCTGCTCGTTCTATCTTCTCGACAGGCTCTGAGTGAGATGACAGAGCTTCTGTCCTCCCGCAGTAACTACAGCAACTACCGGCGGGTTTATAACGAGTGCAGCGGCTTCAAGGTGCCCATCCTGGGCGTGCACCTGAAGGACCTGATCTCGCTGAACGAGGCTCTGCCCGACTATCTGGAGGAGGACAAGATCAACCTGAGCAAGCTGCAGCACCTCTACAGCAACATCAACGACCTGCTGGCCATCCACAGCTGCACGCCGCCCTTTGAGGCCAACAAGGACCTTCTGCATCTTCTCACAGTGAGACACGTTATTTACATATAAAGAAATAATAATGTTGATGAGCACTACAAAGAAGTGGAATTATCTCATTCTACTGGCAGATGTTTGCACTTTAAAAAAAACAAAACAAAACAAGCTTTTAGGACTCAGTATGAGGCATCATCACTATCATCATCAAAATCAGAGACACCCATGAAGAGTGTTGTTCATGTCTTGAATGTTCTCTTCATTCTTCAGCTGTCCCTAGATTTATACTACACAGAGGATGAGATATACGAGCTGTCCTACACCAAGGAACCCAAAAACCCAAAGATCCAGGTCAGTGGAGCTGGATATTCCTCTTTATTTTATCTCATAATTTTGCACCTTTATCTTTACACCATCAGCCTCACATCTGTCTTAATCTTTTTTTCACAAGAGTGGGACATTTGTGCGCTCTGTGGGTGGTGCTTCTTCTGGTACAAAAACAAAAGCACAGACTCAGTGCTGAAATTACATCAAAGTTAGCCACATCAAAGTGTTGTACGTTAGGGAAGTGTGTTATGTGGTGGGTGTTTTTTAACGTGTGCAGTCCTCCATATCTCATCTCTAAGCATGTCTTTGTTCCCAGCCCGTCGCTCCAGTTAAACCACCAGTAGTAGCAGAATGGGGCTCAGGGGTCACCCCGAGGCTCGATCCTGACACCATATCTAAACACGTCAAACAGATGGTGGATGTGAGTATGTAACGCTGGCTCTGTCTGCAGCAACCTCTTGCCTTTCACTTCCTTATTACTGGGTAGGCTAAAGCAGAACTAACTGTTCCTGAGGCGCTCAGCAAGTGAAATTAAACGTGTGCTCCTCCTGTTGCCCCCTGCAGTCCATAATGAAAAACTACGACCAGAACCAGGATGGCTATATTGCCCTGGAGGACTTTGAGAAAATAGCGGCCAACTTCCCCTTCTCCTTCTGTACTCACGAAACTGACAGGTGAGGAAGCTGCAAAGCATGGCCTCTGACCAGGAACACACCAAACCCAACTGACAGCGTCTCATAATTCAGCTCAGTTCACCTCAATTCAGCTCAGCACTACTATAATTATCCCACATGGGCTGATTCAAAGCAAGCGGTTGCAAACAAAGAAAGAGGGGAAACAATGTGCAATATGATAAAAAAGAAAGGGAAATGCTGAATTAAAGGGAAATGTGTCTAAAATGATGCACAAGACATGCAGGCTATAGCTGCTTCATATCAGAATAACAGTATGCCGTGCTTCCTTCCTTCCTTCCTCAGTTCATAGTCACTCACTTTGTGTTTTTCTCTTTTCTTTTCTTTTTTTAACTAAAATTTTCAACCCAGGCAGGGGCAAATTAGCCGTGAAGAAATCACCTCTTACTTCATGAGGGGAATGTCTGTGTGTGCTAAGCTGGGCTACAATTTCAATGACGTGCACAACTTCCACGAAATCACATACAAACGGCCAACTTTCTGTGACACTTGCGGTGGCTTTGTGAGTATCTCTTTGCCATCTGTGTGTTTTTTTTGGGTGGTGACCTTTGTGGTTTTATATGTAAATAATTAAAAACAATGGCCTCTTCTGTTCTAGCTGTGGGGAGTCAACAAACAGGGCTACCACTGTAAAGGTAAGGCGCTTTACATCTGATAAGATCAAGTTAAAGATCAAAGGCCCAAAATGCAGTATTTTCCCCCTGACCATGGAATCTATCCTTTGGCAGAGTTTAGAGTCAACCTGCAAACTGGTTGACCATCAGCCCCAAATTCATTGTCCTTGGTGGTGAATGGAGTCAGTTTGCTGGTGTTCTTGGGCAGGAAATAGTTCCCAACAAAATGTATTGTCTCAGGGGTTATGCATTATGCCGGGTATTTGTTTCATTGTTTTTGGAAAGAGCTATTGCTGTCAGATTTTTCACATGGACATTTTTGATGGCTTGAGCTCCACATGTGAATACCTGTGCAGACTCACTGTAGGTCAAGGCATAAATCAACTAAACTGGTTCACTGGAATTTATGTTTTAAATCAATGCAAAAAAAAAAAAAAAGCTTAATCATAAAATAGAGATTTTGACAATATTACAATGTGGGGAAACAAAGCTGCTGAGCACTCGGTCCAACAAGCCCCAATTCACTCATCTAGACATGCACTCAAAAAAAAAAAAAAAAACCCTACCTTTTCACTCTAGCCTTTAACTAGCTCCTACTTCATTCCACACTATGTTGTCTTTTATTGTTTTATTTGAATCTTTTGTTTTATTTCAAAGTTCTCGTCTTTAGCCTTTTCCTGTTTTAATTCCACCCTGTGCTGTTTTATTCTTTTTGATGTTTTATTTAATGTTTTCAAATGTTCTTTTTATTGTGAAGCACTTTGAGCTGCAATTCTTGTATGAAAGCTGCTATACAAATAAAGTTTTATTATTATTATTATTATTATTATTATTATTAAATCATCTGTCACATGATCAAAGATTCAAAAGATTCAGTTGATTATAGTTGTTTGTGAAAAACAAGAAAATTCTAGACTAAAATTGTCTATTGTGAAAGTTTGAAAAAAATCGAGATTTTAATTTTCGGGTCATGTTGTCCAGCCCTGATGGAAACCTCACCAAATCACACAGAAACTAACTGAACAGACAGATTGCACGAGGTTGAAGAGGGAAATGATCATTTCTTGTATTTGAGGAGAATATTTCCTTTAACCTCTGAGATTATCCATCAATTTCATGCATTTTTTTTTTATCAGAGAAATCAGGTGACAGCCTACACAAGGTCAAATAAAGGGACAGCCCTTCCAATATAATGCCTCATATCTCCCTCCCTCAGACTGCGGGATGAACTGTCACAGACACTGCAGGGATCTGGTGGGAATGGAGTGCACAAAGAAACACAAAGTCTCAGGTGGCTCGTGCCCTTGCACCCCTGCTCCTGACCTCAGAACCAAGGGCAACAGCTGGAGTACGCCGCTCTCTCTCTCTCTCTCTCTCTCTCCACACACGCTCACACACAGCTCTGTCTACACGCTGACCCATGTTCCAGTGAACTGATAACTTGTGTTTCTCTTTAGGTTCAGAAGATGAGGCTTTTGTTTTCCCTCAAAGCAATGAGACAGACCACAGGGGCATTTCTAACAGGAGAAACAACACGGTGGATTCGACGCTGTCTGACCGCTCCACTCAGACGGATCCTGGGGTGTGGATGCCCGACAAAAAGGACAAGAGGGGAAACTACCACAACGCCCATCTCCTGTACGCCTCCCCACAGGGAAAGGTGAGATGTGACCTCAGACAAGGGAAGTGGGCGCTTAAATTCATACTGCGCTTTGGGATAACAGTTTCTCACTCCAGGAAATAATGACTAATCTGACTGAATAATTATCAGAGCCCTCTTCCATACTACATAACTTAGTTTAATATCCCCGTTACACACACACAAACTCAGCAAAGAAGACCCAGGGAATATTATTGCACTGTCCGGCTCTTTTTCCAAGAACTAGATTTATCTCCATTCGCCATTTAGTCTTCAGTCTGCCAGGTGTTCAGAACTTGTTTTTCATACAAGAGAAAAAAAAATCTGCCACAGTGCTGAGATATTACCCCTTGTTTCACTTTTTTTCTAGGAACAAGTACATTTATGTTGAAGCAATGCAAAATAAGGCAGATCAGCCCACTTTTATCAATGACAATAAAATGTTTTAAGCATACCTCAGATTCAAAGGTGTCGCCGCATTTATTATTCTGTTTACTTAGGAAATGAACATAACGCACACAATGGAAAACATGCATGTTTGTTGAACTGGTTATGAGTTTTTTTTTCTAAATTGAGGCTGACAAACTGCATGATATTTAATGACTTGTCCAATGAATTTATTAAATTCCCTGACTTTCCATGTACGGAATAGACTTTCAAGAAATTTCCTGACCCTCGGGATCCCCAATTTGCCAATTCTGGACAATAACTGCTCCATAAATTTTACGGGAACATGCATGCTTTAAGCGCCAGTGGAGTTTAGTGAATTCACTCTGCTCTCTCCTCTATCCTCCAGGCGAACACCCTGCCCCACAGAACCCGAGGCTCCTCCATGCCTGTTAGCCTGCTGGAAAAGATGGAAGAGCTGCATCTGTACAAAGACAAGAGCAGAGAACCAGACTGAGCACTTGGTCTCCTGCAGCTTCCCACACGGACATGAAAAGACCAAGACACTGCTCAAACCTGTGTCAGACTGTTGGCCTTGACTTACAGCCGGCGATACTAGAATGAAAGCCAGTTCTGATTTATGAACTCCTTCACATTTCAAGTGTGATTCTAAGACTCCCCCCCCCCCCCCCCCCCCCCCCCCCAACCTTGTCAATAGTTTGGCTCTGACTGTTTAGAATAAATATAACCACTTGGGATGTTTTGGTTCATGCCATTTCTCACTGCCAAACAGGAAAATTCTGTCTGTTCAGGCATCAAAAAACCTGTTTTCCTAACTTATGACCGCCTGATTTCACTGCAAGGTGACTTCATTCTTTGGTGCTAAGCTTCTTTTCTAAGGCCTCAAACCATTTGGTTATAACAACAATGAAATAAGGGTTTCCCATTACATACACAGCTGAAGCAAGGTGGATATTAACACTAGCCTCCAAGCATATTCTGGTCAGTTCTGAATGTGGCAACTACATTTGCCAACTATACTTGTGAATTTCCATTTTGGAGAAAGGCTTGTGTGTGTGTGTGTGTGTGTGTGTGTGTCTATGTATATACACACACACACACACACACACACAGAGAGAGAGGGAGAGAGGTTTTTTTTTTTTTTTTTCCCTAATTTGTACAAAACTGCAATCAAGATTCAGCGGGACTGCAATAGAGCATATTTCAGAAACTGGCACATCATTTTTAGCTAAATGCTAAATTTTTTTTTTTTTTTTTTATCCTTTTGATGTCAATCATATTACTTGAGAAAATCCTCCGAGAATGAGCAATCAAACTGTGTGTGTGTGTGTGTTGTATCTCACTAAACTCAGTGGTACCGAAAAAAAAAAAATGATCTTGAGAATTTCAACAGGCGTATACAATTGCTTTTATTGTATAAAGACACAGAGCTTGGGTAACTGGTCATAATCAGATTTACATTATCTGGTAGAAAAAAAAAGATCTGACAGAACAAAATAGAACTACTAGACTCGATGAACAGCAATCACAAAAAGTTAAAAAAAAAAAGAGTGCACACACAACTACAATGGGAGTGGCAAAATATTTTACTTAATCAAAGACTGTATGGACGATTAAATACTTCAGTATCAACAACTATAAAAAAAAAAAAAAAAGTTACATAATGTTGAATTCTATTGGGCGTAAATTAAAAAAATAAACCCAAGGTGGTCACTCGGTAACTAAAAGTAAAAAGCAGAAAAATAAAGAGCAGGAGGGAAAAGGGGCTATGAAAGGGAAAAGCATGCATTTTGTTCTTGGCTAAGCTCAAAACAAGCAAAGACAGCTGTATCTTTTCTTCCCCGTCACTTTTTCTCCTCTACCTTATATGTGTCCCAGGAATATACAATTTATTCTTTAATATGTATAAAATGTGGAGTTTGCAATTCAGACGTCCACATTCAATGCATAATGCTGGATAACTTTCATAACATGTTTTGAACATCCAACAATACTCTACCACCACACGATCATTGCTTCGTTAGAGTAAGACTTCATTCGGTAAAAAAACAAAACAAAACAAAACAAACAAAAAAAAAATAGATATCAAACTGTATACATCTTATGTGTACACTGATTGGAAGGGAATGAATGCTACTGTATTTAACAGGACAAAGACAGTTAAGGGCAGCAAGTGTATCTGGGACTAAACAAATCAATTAACTGTAGAGGGCAAGTTGGATGTTCAGGATATCAGGATACAGGTGAGTGGAGGCGCAGAAGCAGAGCTGAGTTACTGGGATCCGGATGACGAGCCTTGGCTGCCCTGTCCAGAGTAGCCGCCGTACTGGCTGTAATACTGGTTCCACTGGCTCTGGTTCTGGTAGTACTGCTGCCACTGCTGAGCATACTGCAGGGAGAGGCACAAAGTGAACGGAAAATAAGGGTCTGCTCACACAATTACACATTTTCATACTCATGCATTTTTATGATTCATTTTAATGTAGGTGGAGTAGAAGGTTACTTTCAGAAGGGCAATGCTCTTCACATTTTTTCCCCATGAGCAAAGCAGCACACTTCTAAAAGTTAATGCGGGGTTGGATGCTAAAAACCTGTGGACCCACACTCCACTGTTTTGTTTTGTCATGGTCTAACAAAATACACCAAGACTAACGTCAATATAGCATTTCTGTGAACTCTCTGTATTCAGTTAGAAGTGGTGCTCCACAAATGCAGGAGAAACTATAAAATTAAAATAAATTTTATGATTTGGTATTACCGTATTTCACCAATTAATCGCCCGGCCGCAAATATCCGCCTGGTTCTTATAAACGCCTGGGGTCTGCACCCATTTTGCGTATTAAACGCCCACCCGAATAACCACCAGGGCGATTATTTGCATTATATTGAGGTAACCCAAAATAAGGCTACTCACCTTATTTTTAGCTGCACAATAACAGTGCGGCACTTCCGTTTTCTGTCAAAATAAGAGCGCTAGCTAACGTTAGAACAAAAGGGTGTACCATAATCTTAAATCAACCGACTGAAAATATATTGGACAGCAGCTGTCATCACGACAATGTCCTGGTGCAAAAATAAATAAAGGCCTGCAGCGAATAGCCGCCTGGTTCTTTTAAACGCCCGGGGTCCAAGTCGATTTTGCATATTAAACGCCCGGGCGATTAATTGGTGAAATACGGTATCTAAAGTAATGATTATGAAGTCATCACCACAAAGACTGGTACCTGTGACATTACGTGAAAAAGCTCAAGAAAAGTTTTTTTTATGAGAAATTCAAAATGCAAATCTTTAAAATCTTCAAAATGCTTCACTACCTGCTGGTATTGTTGGTTGTAGCTCTGTTGCTGCTGCTGCGGCTGCTGCTGCTGCTGCTGCTGCTGCTGCTGCTGTGGTTGCTGCTGCTGGCTGTACGTCTGTCCAGTGGCAGGTGTCTGACTGTAGCTCTGGCTGTATCCTGGGTACTGACTGTAGTTGCCATAGTAACTCTGGTTGTAGTTGCCCTGGTTGTACCCTTGATTGTAGCTCTGGTTGTAGCCCTGAGAGTGAAACATAAATTTCAGTTAATTAACATAAAAGGCTTCCGACATAGGTTTGAACTACATATTAAAATTCTATCAGTCTTGTGATATGAAACTAGGTATCATGTAGAGCTGACCTGAATGCTGCTAAGCTTCAATCACTACCATGATAAGAGACAGGAAAAATCAGTTTTCAAATGTTTTTTCTCCTTTTTAAAAGCGAACACTGCATTTTGTCCTGCTCCAGAGACCTCTCACCTGTCCCTCATTTATTCCATCATAGACTGACAACCTCACACTGCATCCCACGACCCCCCCCACCCCTGTCACAGTGAAGCTTCAAATTCAACCAAATAATTGCCACCAAAGCTTCAAAGTCCAACACAAGGTACTCGGGACAGCCCTAGAGTCATCTGGGATTCTGGATACTGTGATATGCTCTAGTCTCGTGCTGTCTCGTCCACATTTTAAAGGCTGCAGGTTACAGCAAAGGATGCAATTTTCTGAACTCAGTAACTGTTCTATTATGGGCCTCTACCTGCTTGGTCACCATATCGTATTATTAATTAGTGTTTATCAAAAACCTTAATAGCTTATGAAAACACCAATACCTGTCCCTGCAATATCTATAGAGGCATTTGTCAAAGATATTGTGACGTTTTATTTTGTACATGTCAAGGTCAAAACAGGCACCTGGTTGTATCCTCCCTTGTTGTAAGAGACTGGTCGATTGTAGCTTCCTGACTGCTGGTTGCGGTTGTATCCGCCTCGTCCGTTGGAGCCTCCATCACGGTAGTTGTTGCCCCAACGGTTCTGGTTGTAGCTGCCCCGATTGTAGCCTGGCAAATCAACAAGGCAGGGCATCAAATAACCACACACACACTTCATGGTAGCCTTAAATGAACTACATACACACTGCCAATTGCACAGATGGATACACAGTGTGAGGTAAAGCTGACCGTCCCCTCACCTCCTCTGTATCCATTGCCTCCATTCCCACTGCGGTTCTGGTAGCCACCGCGGTTGTCACGGTTGTCATAACGCTGGAAGCTGCCACTACCGCGGCCACGGAACCCGCCCTGCCTGTTGTCAAAACGTTTGTCAGGGGGCGGGCCGGCCCTGCGGCCCTCCTCATTGTACTGCTTCACCAGCTTGTCAGCCTCCTCGCGCTGCAGCTCGACAAACGTCACGTCATCCAGGAAGTCGCCACGATCAGGGAGAGTAAAGTTGGCTTGGAGAGTGACAGAGGTAACCACAGGAGGAGCAGAGAGAGTGACAGGCCATCCAGCAAGAGAGGGATGGAGACAGAGAGAGAAAGACAGAAAAAGAGGAGGGGGAGGGGGTTGTAGTGAAGACCAGAGCAGCCACACCACCGGAAGACAAAATGAAACATAATTATTACCATACAGAGGCAGTGGAGCTCATAGAGAAAGAAACTAAGAGCAGATAGATGAATGCAGATGACAATGTGTTTGGCGGGGTAGGGAACAAACATCCCCTCCAGGGGAACATGGAGGAAACATTTGCTCAAGCAAACACAGGAGAGGGAGACTTGAGTACAGGGGGAGGGGGAAGGGCACAAAGAGGACAACTAGAAGGTGGGTGAGAAAAGGATATGGCACTGCAAACCAAGGACTGCTGATGTAATGTTGTTACAAATGAACTTCCAACAACTTCAGCAATTTTTAGCGTGACTGCTAGTAAGTTTGCCAAGAGCCAGTTAGGTAACATCCTTTTCACGGAAGCTAACCACGCAATATCAGTTACAATATTACGTTAACATGACTTGAACTTGCAGACCCAAGTCTCAGTTTGCAGTGCATCAGGAGGAAGTTTGTATGGCAAGTGGAAGAAAGAGGGCAAAATAAGGAAGAATCAAATTCATGTGGACTGTTAAAAAATTTCCAGGTCTGAAATCTGGCCAGAGGCTATGATGGGGGGGAGGGGGAAGGGGGCTTCTTCCAAGTTTGATTTAGAGACAAAACATAGAAAAAGTAAAAGTAGATCTGGTGTTTTGTTGGTTGTTTTCCACAGCATTCCTACCTTTCATTTCTAAAACAGCATGATCGGGCACATCCTTCCCCTCCTCACCAGTTTGCTTTAATGTTCGTTCTTTTAAATCCTCGTCCGTGGGACAAATTACAATAGCCTTGCGTTGAAAACCTTCAAAAGGACGCATTTTTCGTCTCTGGGCTGATCCATATACATTTGTCTAGCAATGGTGACAAGAAAGAAGTAGAAGCTTGTTTGTTATTGTTTACTTGTTGTAATGGCTTTCCACTGGAAGGAAGCTGGAACCCTGCAATAATCAAGTGAGAGAGGTTTGGCTTGGTTGTCAGTCTACGTGTTTACTCAGTTACTAATGGCCTCTCATCACTCCACAGACTTACCTCGCAGTCTGAGCACTCGTGTCCTCAGTGGCAATCAATGTTTAGAATAGAGGGGGGCCCGTAAATACCTAAACTAACTTTCTATTCTCTCAGCAACTTAATATCAACACTGTACAACACAGAAAACTGCTAAAAATCTATCAAAACAATCTATGATGTAACATTACATATTTGTGTGCCTATTATGCCTTCACCCTGTGCTAATGTTTTGTGTCAAAACTCAATGTTACACTACTTTTTACCATCTCACACTCCGACATTGCTCGCAATCTCTCTATCTCCAAGTTAACCACATATCTCTGCTTTCTAAATCCACAATGTAAACTTTGAGAGCATTTCATTATTTCCTTTTCTTCACATTTGCCTGGATGATTCATAAGAAAATTCATAGTCCGTTTGCACACAATCTGATAAACTTACCATCTTATGACTCAAAACGGCGCCGCGCGATGGACAAAGCCAGTAACACTCGACATCTGACATTTCTGCCTCGGCCCCCCCACACTTACCTTGACTTACCTCATCTTCATTCGATTTCTAGTCCCAGTTAAGACAACAACAGACAGATATAACCTACCTGCCAATACTCACAGCTCCTAAGGACAAGACACGGTGGCACCATTTGACCCACCTACCTTTGATTTAGCATTTGCTGAGCACGAGGTTCTGAAAAGCTAAAACTGGTTAGTTGTCACTTACCTTCAGGGTCAATTTATTTTAAAAACACTCAACAGTTCCATGTATCTAACTGTTAAATATAGCTTTTTTAAAAAAAGCTATCAACTCTGTCTTGTTAAATTACCATAGCAACAGAAGGTGTTTTTCTTACTCACCAGGCAGAGCTTACTTGTTTCTCAACATCTTTACATAGTCATGGTTTACTTGTACATTGTTGAAATTCACAGGACAAACAATACTGTATTATGACAAAAAATAGAAAGTACAAAATATACTGATAGATGACAACATGAAAGATTCTGTCACTTATGAGAGCCATTATTCATTTTCTTTTACAATACATGACAAGCAAGTGACAAGAGGCTGATCAATGCTTCTTCTACTCTATCATACATAGAGCCCCCCTGAAAGATAAATAAATAGTCCATTAGAGAGAGTGATCATTAGGGCACATTGACTGACTATGGTGTGTATCAGAGCAGAGTGTGGGTGGGAGGGCAGTACCTGATCCAGGATGTAGTTGCGTCTCTTGCGGGCAGCGATCTCAATCAGCCGGTTCAGACACTGGGTGGCCTGCTGAATCAGGATGTCCCAGCGCCCGGCGTAGTTCTTCTGGCGACGAAGACCCATCACCTGCACAACAGACAGGTGATGAAGTTAACTGGCATACTGTAGTGGCGTAAAAACCATCTACGTAGCTACATTTATTTTCTTCCTCAGAGGCACCAGTTTGATCTGACCTTCATCTTGTCCATGATGGCGTTGGTTCCCAAGATGTTGTATTTCTTATCAGGGTTGCTCTGAGCGTGCTTCATGGCCCATGTGGTCTTCCCACAGGCTGGCAGGCCAACCATCATCAAGATCTGAAAGTTAGCAGAGAAAGCAAAATGGTCAATTCCTCCTGTGTTTTCTCCTAAACTACTCCGTAAAATACTTCCAGATGTATCAGATGCATCGGCAGTGTATCCAAAGTGGATCCCAATTCATGTAATTCTCTATTGAGTACTGTCAAGGTCACATGGCAGAAAAATCCTTGTGCAAATGTATACTCTTCAAATATCTTTTCGCACAGACTCTTAAGATGTACCGAATTATGAGTTATGTGTCAATTATGACTTATGAGTTATTAAGCCAATTATGAATGATCAATAATGGCATAACCAAATAAATGCAATTTATATAGATTTCCTGTGCCTTTCATTTTTCAGTTTCAAATTCAAGGGTACAGTTTACACACCTGAGGGTAGGGTTTGTAAATCTTTTTCCCCCCCTCCAACCACGAGGGGGTAGGAGGGGTTCTGCATTTCTGTGTAAATGATTGCCACGTGAAATTTTGTTCATCCGGTGAGTACCTACTGAAGGAATTTTCTCTGTAGCTGTCGGTCACATTTAGTGCCCTTTGAGCTGTTCGCTGTATTTGTACTGACACTGATAAGACGTACCGCCACTACCCTACCAAGGCCATAAGTCAAGGGCATGGCAGACACAGGGAGACAAGGGACAAGGCCAGGCAGATTGACGCCTTCCACAAACACAGAGCTGTTGACCTCTATCACACTTGGGTAAGGATATCTAATTGAAATGAGGCATGCCTTTGAGCAACCCTCAGAACTGGTGTGGTACTACAGTGTTTGCACTTGTAGTGCTCATACTCTTCTCATCGGCTGAGCATCAATAAACATCCTTTGCTTAACACAGGCTCCTTCACTCGGAGAGCTGAACAGAGTCTTGCTCTTTTCCATCACACCTACCTCACATTCAGATTTACTGGCGGGTCCCACGGTGCCCCTGGTTTTGTCCTCCATGCTCATGTTGTGGATGAAGGTGTAGCCCTCTGGTTTGGGGTAGTAAGGTTGCTGCTTCTGGCCAAAGTTGAACTCAACAGCACAATTCTTCACCAGAACGTGAGGGAACAGGGCGCGGCCTGCCAGTGCCTCCTTGGTGACCCGGAAAGCCACATCCAGCCACACTCCATTCTTAGAGAAGGCCATCTTCACCTCATCACCACTCTCAAAGTCCTGAAATTGTAGTTGTGAGAGGAAAAGGGGAATCTTCAACCTTGAACTCTTGCAACACTTGTTATTTTGCCACATAAATGGCCAAAATTAACATTATGTGATCATAAATTATTTTGATACTGGCTCACCATATATGCTAGAATATGCAAAAATCACATATTCAATCAAATTGATGCTCAATGCATTCAAGTGCTCAGTATGACAAAATTGCAATTTATTCCCTAGTTTGTTTCAGATTTCACCAGATGTCAATTTCAAAGGTTTCCATTTTGTTTTTCCTAAATTCAAAGGGTTAATCATCAATTTAGACAACAGAACTGTTATCACACATTGATAACATTATTTCATTAAGATGTGATTCTACTGAAGGACATAAAAAAACACTGCACACTGATAAAAGAATAGTCCTGAATCACTGCCCTAACACAACACCCAACTCAACTACTTACAATGTAACAGCCAATGACATCATTTTCACCAAACTTCTCTCCATAATCTGCAAACTTGCAGTCACAGGATTTCTTTCCTGTTCCTCCATATCCGTAGGAAAAAGGTTCCTCGCCTGGAATGCAGCAGAACAAAACTCGTTTCTGTTTAAGACCACAGCTATCCATGAAAATACGATGGCGCTGCATCATGCCAAAACTAAATGTGAATATTAGCACTCGGGGCTCACCAAGCTGAGTGCTGCAGGTGTTCAGGGACCATCCGATTCTGACGACGTGGGGGTCTGGTTCACTGGCAGGCAGGTGCTTCACGGGGATGTCCTCATTGACCTGAAGGGGCGAGTCAGGACAGAAACTCAAACAATCGTCCAGAGGCCTACCAGTGAACGCAGGTAGAGCCTGATTTCCACAATGTAGAAAACATCGTGGACTTTGATAATGAAAACAGAATCAAGTGTAAAACACAGAATGTTGAAGAATTTGCCCAAATGTGGTTGCAATTCATTAATATTGGTTTTATAACTACTGAGGCACTTTCTTTGATTAATAATTTTTTATTGAATTTATGAAATTTTATTCATCCACCACATAATGAGACACTGTCTGATGACAGCATGTGCTTAAATCGTGAAACACAGAATACAGTCAAAATAAAACAGAAAACACAGATTCTGGAAAATTTCTCAAACAAATTTCACAGGGCCTAAACTAAACTGCACCCTGGGAAGAGTAGCTTTTACGCTGTAACAGCTAATGGGGATCCAAGCAAACAATAAATAATAAACTAGAAGGCAGCCTGTATGGACTAAACAGAAAGCTCCAGACTCCACACCTTAACTCAGTGTTCTAGATATCTCTGCTTGTGGTGGATTATGAATTAATTATTCTGACAGTGATTTGTCCAATGGAATCTAAAAGTAAAGCAATATGTTTAAGTTCACAGACTGCATCATATTATCTCTACAGAGTGTTGGGCAGCATAACACATCTCTGTTGACTGAAAAGTTACTCTTTACAAACACTGGTGGATGGAGCAAACTGCAGAATTTTTAGTTTCACTTTAACAAAGAAAGCTTCTGACAAAGTGTGTCATGTGCTATGAGCGCTATGAATAGCAATGAGTGTAATGGTGCTATTGTGCTGGTCTGTGCATAAAAAAACAAATTTCATAACCAGCTATCTGTGAGATTTGATAAATTAGAGATCCTTTCTGCTGTTGCTTCATGTAATTTGTGTCATATGGATGACTGTGTATTAATCATACATGGCGCTCCCTTGTGGCGATGCAACCTTGTCGCAACCTTGAGTTTCACTTGTCATGTCATGAAAAGACCGTAATAACAGTATTCATCACAACAGCGTCATTACTGGAAATGATTTTAGCTTAGTACATTGTGAAACTGATGCACCACCCACTCACTATTTCCAGCATATAAACTTTATCTATATAGCACTTATCTAGAAGCAGTGCTTTATAAGAGGACATCACAACAAGAAGAGTAAAAACACTCAAGTGACCAGAATCATAACTGCATGAAATCAAGTGTGTAAAAATGGTTTCTAAAGCCCTGATGAAGATCTACAGTGGCTGGATCAAGCTGGCTTTTAATAATTTAGCCACTACAATCAAAGCTTTTCGATATTTCCTTCCTCACGGTACAGTGCCTGGATCGCCCTCTTGTCTGAAGGACTCTGTTTTCCCTGTTTCCAAGAGCACCTGACATTTGTGACCTTTGTTTAATCACATACAGCAAACAGTCATCTTTCTTCTGTTTGTCTGTAAAAATGTGTTTTATGCAGTGACTTAAAAGCTGGAACTAACTGAACTACCCTGGGTTCTACAGACAAGCTCTTTTATGGTCCAGTGTCCCTAGTGGAAAATTTAACTTCCAAGTCTAGACTTCAGTCTAAACAGTCAGAGCAACTGAAGCAGACCTGCCAACCTTGAAGAAATTTTATGTGTAACATGCCCCGATATCTTCACCGACAGCTGTCAAGACATGAAGCGCTCTGATTGGTCGAAAGCTTTTCACTCCACTTACGCGCAGATCTCTGTGGCAGAATCGACTTCAGAGTGATAACTTGCATAGAAACTGAAACCAGCGAAATGCGAGATGCAACAATATGCGTACCTGTAGAGCATCGAATCGTACCAGCACACTTTGAGGTCAAAATGCGTGCCCGCTACGCAAAGCGTGTACAGGTTGGCAGGTCTGCTGAAGGCCAGGCTTTACAGGTCAGTATGTTGGGGTCAAGACACTCTGCACGTATTTTGTGGCAAACCTCTAAGTCTAGCTTTGAGAGTGTCTCCTTGGAGGAAAGCATATCATCTACTGTGTAATACCTTCATCTCATAGCAGACGCGGCCTCTGGTGACACCGTGTGTGGCTCGTGCTCCAGCCCACAGGTAAGCGAAGCCCTCGATCGTGAGCGGGTAACCGCTGTAGCGATCTCGGGACACTTTGAAGTGCAGATCACAATTGTCTGAAAAACAAAATTTTGTGTAATTACACATTTTTTCCAAAACTTGGCATTATTCTTCACAAGTTATCTTAATTGCTTTAAACCGTCTTACTTACATGTATCAATTGTAACAAGGGTGTTATCAATGTTCTCTTCCTCATCTTCGGCAGGAGGCTGTGGTGTGCGGGACCTGAAAACACAAGCAGATTAAACCGTCAACTCATGTCGCACTCACTTGCAAGGACCTTTTCAGCTTCTCTTCAGAAGCACTCCCCCACAGTTTCAAAAAATCGTGGAGGAAACCCCGAGTTAGCTGACGAGCAGAATGTTAATGAATAATTCTGACAATGAATTGATCATTTTAGCCATTTATCAAGCAAAAATGTTTAACATCTGTTGATTACAGCTTCATAAAGACCACTAAGATTCTAAGATTTGTTTGCTTTTCTCCACTGATGCCATTCTAAAATTAACATTCAGGTTATTATGCAGCTGGTCAGAGAGAAAGCAATTTATATATAAAAAAAAAAAAAAAAAAAAAAAACATTTGGGCTCTGCTAACTTCAGATGTGCATCATTATTTTTAGAACTTAAACTAAATTAATGATCAGAAAAATAATCAACAGGTTAATCAACAATGGAAAAGAATCATGAGTTGCAGTTCTACTTTTGTTTGCTTGTTATTTTAGTGGCCCGTGAGATTGAAATTCATCCTACTGCTGCACTTACCGTTGTCTACACTTGATGAGAGCATCTTAACACCTAAAATGTTAACTGTAAACAGATTTATGATAAGCACACCTCTTGTCCTCGCGGTGCTCGTAGTAGCCGTAGCCCCTGTTCTCATCGTAGGGTCTCTTGCGGCTGTGATGTCCTGATCTGTCTGCTTCCACTTTGATTTGCTCAGCCTGCTGGGCCTCTTGTGCCTCCCACTCATTGGCTGGCTCTTGCTGCTCCTCTGCACTCTCGTCTTCCTTTTTGATCTCTACTTTGATTTCTAAAGCCATAAAGGGAAAATGGCAGTCCGGTAAATGTTTAAGGACCATACCAGTGATTTTGCATGTTTAACATAGCATCCACAAAATGTACAGAGTGCATATTTCTGCTAATATTTACCCCAAGCAGTCACAATTCAGAACTTCAATATCATTTTTCCAACATTTTATCCAACCATTGGATTCCATTCATTCCACTACAATATTAAAATTAACTTTCTGAAACTTTAAACTTTCTTTATAGAAGCATTTCATCACCATGGTTTATGAATGGTGACGACCACAGAGGCAGAACATTACAAGGTGGGTGTTTCAACTAAAAATTCAAATCTAAAAATGAATGAGTGAATTAGAACCATTGTGAAATCTTTAGCACGGAAAATGCAAAATGGTTTGTTGCGATGTAAAATGTGGGTGTTGTCCTTGAAGTGTTTGTCATTTGTGGACTTTAACATGGCAACGGGAAGGGTAAAAAAAAAAAAAATCAAACTACTAAAACACTGAATACAAGTTAAATTCTTCTGTGCCTGCTACGTTTGTTCATGACAGCAAACACTCTGGGGGATAACTGGATATCATCTTAAGGTCCTCATCTCTTCTAATAATATAGATAACTTATACGGTAGATAGCTTGTGAATATAAAGATTTACTGGGCATCAGGACATGTAGATCAAGTAAGAAGGACTTTCCTGTAAATAAACACTGTGAAAAACACCCAATGTATTGCAAGTCAAACAAAATAATTGCCAAACATCACCTTGTTTGTTCTCGGAGGGCTGCTCCTGTGGCTCCTGCTCAGGCTTGGCTTCAAACTCTGGCATGCTGACATCTGCTGTGAAGTCTGGCATGCCTTGGCCTGCATCTGAAGCCAGCTGACTTTCATAAGGCTCACCTTCTGCCTCCTCTGCCTCCTCTGCCTCTTCTGCCTCCTCTGCCTCATAATTTCCACCTGAATCTTGATCCTCGTACTGCTCCTGCCCCTCGTATTCATCTCCTTCGCCAACATCTTCAGCTTCTTCTGCATGTGAAAGGGGATAGAAAAAAAATCTGAATTTCAGTTTTGGCTTACCACTTATGAAGTTAGTCATCTAACCATGTAAAACTAAACTCAGCATGCTTTTGACAAACTTCCACATGATTCACTCTGGCAGCGTTTCGCTATTTAATTTGATTTCAACATCAATTATGATGGATAAGTTCAAGTATATTGGGCCTGCACAATATGGACAAAATTTCATAACTCAATATTTATGTTGAATATCTTGACAGTGACATGATATACGATATGACTATGGGTTCACACTTATTTGAAATTTTAAGTGTAACAATGGCAACAATTAATAAATATTCTCAAAAAAAAAAAAAAAAAACACAACAACACCAAATGGACGTACAAAGTGCAGTTACTTCACAAAGCATTTTATTGATCAGAACAGACCAATCACTATCTTAGATTATATTAAAATAAATAAAAAAAAAAAAAAATCAAACATTTTGCTGCAACCTCTGCTTCCACACAATGCTTCAACAATATACAGTTATTATTTAGTGTAACAACAGTGGAAACAGAGCATTCTTTAAAAAACAGAAAAAATACTTACTGGATGTAGAAAATTCATTAACTTGAGAAAATATTTCTTAATCAGAACATATCAATCAATGTCTTATGCTAACCCTAACCCTGTGGCTTTAAGATATTAATATTGCTTATTTTCATATAATATAACAATCTATAATTCAGCCCTAAAGCACACTACGTGATGTGTCATTTTGCAAATTTTATTTTTATGCCTTGTTTTAAATCATTATTTTATGTTTATCACTTCTTTGCTGTTTGTGTTTACATGTTATTCATTATGTGTGCTGTATTTTGACCAGATTTCCCTTGTAAAAATAAGTTGTCCTGAATTCAAAAAAAAAAAAAAAAAAAAAAGGTTAAATAAAATAATTTTACAAAAAAAATTCCCCTCAAGTTATGCAAAATGAAGACTCTAATGGATTTGTACTTAAGAAAAATAAAGACGGGGGACATTCACTAAACAATGTGACCACATGTGCAGCACAGGGGGTTAAAGTGTTATGATTTACTCTTGCTGACAAAAAAAGGTCAATAACTCACCTTCGCCCTTTTGGATGTCGTCTCCATCCTCTTCCCCCTCATAGTCCTGGGAGTAGTCAGCCTCCGGATCCTCCGGTGGTCCAGCCCCTTCCTCTAAGGAGTCAGCCTCAGCCTCAGCCTCCAGAGCGGCTCTCAGCCTCTCCACCAGGTCCGCCTTCAGGCCTTTAGTGTCCAGGCCGCGGCGCTGAAGCTCCTCTTTCAGCTCGTTTACTTTCAGTTTCTTTACGTCAACACTCATAGTGTTTCGATTTACTGTGGCCCCTTTTCGCAGTTTCTGCAAACACAAATGAAAACACGTTGAAAACACGTTGAAACCCTGCAGAAGGCTGTGCAGAGCTGCAGAGGACTTTCAGGCTGAGCGCTGCAGAGGACTCTCAGGCTGTGCAGCGCTCAGCTTCTTGGCGCTCGTTAGCAGGGTTGCCAAGTCCGCGTTTTTTCCGCCAAATTGGGCTACTTTTTAAGTGTTGCTGCAGGTAACAAAGTTTGTCCGCGGGTTGGGCTTGGGCAGACCCGTGGCATACAGATGATGAATAATGCCTGTGAATAAAGATTCATATTTTGAATGACTAATGAAACCTGCTGCCACGACTTTGAGCCCACCAGAGAGATGCTGGCCTTGTTCAATACAGTTCTGTATGACAGGGATCTCAACATGTCTAAAAAGAAACTGGACAGCGCTGTAAATAGTTCAAGTTCATGGAGTTTTTTCCCGTTCTTTTTTATGTTGGAGACAGCCAGCAGTTTAACAGGTGAGCTGAAATGATTTTCAATTGCCTTTGCCTGGGAAATTGCCTTTAATGTTTATGATGTTATTTTATAGATATTATAGTGCATTTTGCAATTATAGCAATGCTGTTGGACTTCAAAAGCAACATATATGGATTTTTATGGGCATATTTTGAGTTCTGGTATTGGGCTGATTTTTGGGCCGTTATTATACCCGGTCGGGCGGGTTTTGGGCTGGTTTTAAGTTGCTGTTTGGCTGCTTTTGTCTCACAGACCTGGCAACCCTGCTCGTTAGCAACTATGCTAGCGCGTTAGCATGTTTAGCTAGGTCGGCGGTGCTAGCTAACAGGTTACCACTCCGTCATACCGCGGTCAGCTAGTTAACCACAACCACTCCTGCATTTTAGGCTCAATGGCCCACCGCATCCATACCATAATAGTTTTGCGAGTTAAAAGCACCACCGCATAATCTGTTAATGTTCGCGCCGAGTTAGCGTTGGCGATGTGAGGCTAACGCGGCTAGCCGTGCTAGCGCAGCGTTAGCAGCCGACAGCCGCTGCAGGACGCGTTAATCTTCAGCACCTGATTACGGAAAACCACAAGATCCGCTGCTGCGTTTCAGCGTGCAGTGTTTTAATTGATGCACTGCTGACTCTGTTTACGGCGCAGCGCTAACACAACTTACAGTTTTTGAAAAAAAATATAGGAAAAGGCCTACCTCCTCTCACACGAGTTGCGCGGGTCAACTGTGGTAAAACCTCGGGAGTGTGCTGCCGCCCCCTGCCGGCAGGAAGTAGACCGTGACCTCATCCGCTCCGCCTGAGGCCAGAGTGGTGGTGTTTTATGCGAAGTTGGTATTTTAGCTTTCCTGTTACCTTCAAATGAAGAGTTCATTTGCAAAAACAGATAAAAGCCATTCTTAAAATGAATACACCCTTTTCACTGATACTGCTTGGAGTACACACACACACATATATATACACACATAAGGCATATAGGCACATAATCATCTGCTTCCGTGCTGTATTCAGGAGCTGTTCCACCATAGAGAGAGCCGGTACAACTTAAGGGGAACTGCCGTCTTCAAACAAACTAATGCAAGAATAAAAAACAAATATAGATGTGTATCGGTTATAGGGGTAAAAATATGGAATGGACTAGATAATGAATTAAAAAATTGTAGTTCAATAAATAAATTTAAAAAGATGTACAGATCAAATATAATAGCCAGATATAGAGCAATAGTGTGATATACATAACGTAAAGGCTAGTTTCTAGTACTTTTCTGTATTTCTCTCTTGTTTTGTAAATTCCAGTGATATATTGTTTCATTTCCTTTTAGTTGTTTTTTTTTTCTGTTGTGTTTTGTTGTTTTTGTTTTGTTTTGTTTTGTTTTGTGTTAGTCTCTGTTTACTGCTTGTTTTCTGTTCTTGTCCTGATTGTGTTGTTGTATTTTCTAGTAAGAAGATATTTAAGGGTTTAAAGGGTAGGCACAATAAGCTTAGGCTTCAGCCTACACCTTTTTGGTCTGTTCTTTCTAAGAAACTGAAAGAAAATTGTAGTGTATTAACTCACCCTCAAATGACCAAATAAACTACTACTACTACTACTACTAGAAACATTATGCCAGGCTAAATAAACATATAAAAAATAGAAATAAATATAAAGTAAATTTTAATAAAATTCAAAAAAGTTTAAAAAGGTTTAATAGATTCAAATGGAGATATCTGTTTTTGCAAATGAACTCTTCAAATGCACTCACACCCCTTATACATGACAGTTATTGTGGGAATCATGTTCTCCCTCCCAAATGTTATATGACTTGTCCTGGTTCTGCTACAGGTGTGGTTATGTTTGGTTGGGGTTCAAAGGCAGAGGGAAGCTTTTGGATTATAAATTGTCATGTTACAGTTCATCAGTGTTCAAAAACAACTTAAGCAAATGTACGTAAAATGTTGTTGTTTTTATATATATGTATATCTTTTCTATAGCTAAAACAGCCTGGAGTCTTATCTCAAGGAAACACTGATGCATACAAAATGTATATCATCATGTTAATTTTATGTTTACCTAGATGTGGCCATTACATTAGGAAAAGTCATTAAATGTGAAGCAAAAAAAATGTTAATCATGTATTTAAAGATGTTAAACACTGAATGGGGTCAAACTAACCAAAAAAATAATAGGCAGGTTAACTATGAATATAGCAGAATTCAGGCATAATGTGTTGCAGCTTTCTACTGATAGACACAGTCTTTACGAACATGTATTTAAACCATTTATCTTTTTAATTTATTTTACATCATCCATTTACAGTTATATACTATAGCCTGCAATGTACACAAACTCTCAACCAGTAAGGGGAAGTGAGATGTAAATAAATACTACACATGTCTATGAAACTGAAACTGGGGTATGACTTATAGGTCAACTATGGCAAAATGGTTGTAGCTTAGTCTGATTTTACCTTTACTGTAGTGCAAGATATGTTTCTTATCTTCAAATGGCACCAGACATTATCAAGCGATGGCGCCTCACAGACGATTCAAGCCCAAGGGAGTATGGAAATCACCATTCATTTCCTTACAAGTGCTGGTTTTCCCCCAAAATATCACTGAAATACAACCAATTAATCACACATAGCAACATCCAAGTTTACCATTGCCTTGCTGTTGTTGTTTATGTTCAGTCGCTTGTAATGAACATGCAAAATCAGGCATATAAATACTATGAATATCATAGCAATCCCCTTTAGAACTGGTTGCTCAAAACATGAGCTGATGATAGCACCCAAAACCACAACGCACAAGTATGCTCAGGTCTACCCGTTGCACCCAACACTGAGGGCAGGGGTAAACCGCATGAGGCAGGGCTGTTATCAGGCTGTACATATGGCAGTGCTACGTCGGGCACTCTTCTTCCTTCGCACACAGACAGACTGTCAAACAGGCCCATGCCACCGAGACAAGAATCAATCTAATCATTTTTGGGTGGGAGCAGGAAAGGACAGCAGTAACCTGTTGATTTCTCTCAGCTGGGCATCTAATGTCTCTGTGGCCAGGCTTAGCTCGCCGAGCTGAGTCTGTAGGTTGGTGATAGTTTCATTTAGCTCCTCTTCTTTGCGGCGTGAGTTGGCAGCCTGCCTGGTGTACTCCAGCACCATGCAGCCACCGCCAATGAGGAAGATGATCGCCTCTCCCAGCAGCTCTGCGCCCAGCTCAGCAGCCGCCTCTTCATTCAGCGGCTTAATGGTAGAACCCCGAAACCCCATGATCCGCATCTTGGTTCTCATCTCGATCCAGTGGTAAACTGCAAAGACAAAGAGCAGGCAAGACACAGGCACATTTTGAATCTGACACATCATTTGGTGGTATGGTATTGTATGATGGTACTGCCACTGTCTAGGTTATTGTTTTGTCCTGGCACCTTGTTGCACACTCAGCTGTCCAAGTGGGGAATTCCTAATTGTGAATTGTATATTTATAAGCTGAATTATATATATTATATAAAAATGAATTCCATAAGGGTGGACCAAGTCTCTGCCACCCAGGGCATCAGGGACTGTCACGTGGAAATTATGTTATTAATTATACATTATGACTACACATCTATTCTATATATACTTATTCTATTCTATAGA
The DNA here is from genome assembly GCF_902150065.1 of Myripristis murdjan. Classification (NCBI taxonomy): domain Eukaryota; kingdom Metazoa; phylum Chordata; class Actinopteri; order Holocentriformes; family Holocentridae; genus Myripristis; species Myripristis murdjan. The sequence goes on along the minus strand of NC_043992.1, from coordinate 38,646,221 downwards.
TATTTTGCAGATTTATTTCATTATATTATATTATATTATATTATATTATATTATATTCCGCATCATTGATTGATTAGCGAGATCCACACATGCTCGTGGTCAATCTTTTAAATGAAGGGCTAAATAAACTTGACTCGTAAGCTTTACCTGCCATTATAACATTATTATCGAACAGTGAAAAGCAATACGACTGTCAAATACAAGGATCTTTCGTGTGTGCTCTCATCAGTTTATCAGTTTAAGTTTATAATCATTTAACAGCGGGTCAAAAGGCACCATAACAGCAAAGCAAAGGTTTCATATAAAACACTCTCAATGACAAACTAGTCCCGCCCTCCGCGGCGTTACCTCGACCCCATTGGTCAAACCGACCGTCCCATGAACGCGATTGGTTAAAGCGCCACCACAGCTATAATCCCATTGGTTGATACAGAAGGATAACGCCTCCTGCGCTGTGCTCTCAACCTCTGAGGTGTCGGACACTGAAACGTAGCTGTCATTGAGTCCCTTAGCCTCGGTCCTTACTCTGAGCCGGGGGCAGGCAGATGTAATTCTTGAAAAACTCGCTTCGTCGGGCTCCTGCCTTTATCCTGTTGGCCACGGGTTTGCTCAGCTGCCGCACTCCAAGGTAGAGGAGCTTGGCGATAGGGAAGGCACCGACAACCATCTTGGCGGAAACGCTTCGCCGAGGGGTGTAGCACGTAGAGGGGTTACGCGATGACGTAATGTTAATATTCATGAGGGCAGTTACGCACCCGTCCACGCTTCCCACGCGGATGTTACGTCACTGTTTTAATATAGGCTATGATCGCTGATTAACATTTAAGCGATTCAGAGTTTTGATAATGTCAAACAACTCATGGGTGGAGTTTAAATAATTTACTGAATGAGGCTGCACTGGAGGGGCCACTTTTTATTACCAATATTTTGTAGGATTAATGAACATATATGCACATAACGCACATCCTTTTGCAACTATGATTCGCACAAGTAGCATTAATAAACACATACTTACACATACATGCGCTACAAATTTCTAACGCATGTATTTTACATTTTCTTATTTTTTTGTTTTTCTACTATTGTAATTGAATTCCTCTCGTGAGCAACTGCAACTGACCCAATTTCCTTTGGAAGATCAATAAAGCATTTCCAATTCTGATTAAGAAATGTAATCGTACCAAAATAGGGATACTATGATTCTTTGTCGGTTATATCACAAATCTAATAATAGTAATATAAACAAAAACAATTATTTTCAGGGGAAAAAAACCCTTTGAAGAAATTTTTTAAGCGCTGACACGACTTTAAGAATAAACTACAAATTTTCATGCTAAAGATTTATGCCAGTCTTTTAAAAGGTGGGACAAGCTCTGTTGCGCAAATAAATAGATGGGTAAACTCCGCACCACGTACCTGACTGTAATATACTCCATGTCTATGTATCGGTGGGCTGGTTTTATATGAGAAGACGCTCCAGTTTCTCCCTAAAAAGGATATGTCAATAATAGAGAGTGTCATCACGACCTGATGTTAGACATGATGTTACCGGGGCGGGCTCACCTCCACCTGGGCCAGCTGTGGTGGGAACAGCTGGCTCAGGTTACAGCACCGCGGCGCAGCCAGGGGGCTGGACTACGATCCAAAATAACTCCAGTCAGTGCGCAGCTATGACTAAATGTCTGGAGCTCCCACCGCAAGAGAGCAAGGCTGACTGAAAACCTTGACCGGGGCTCATTTCTGCTCTCGAGTGTTCTTCGAAGAACAAAGGTCTCCTTTTCTGAGGTAAGGAACTTTGTGTGTCGCGCCGTGGCCTACCTGAGCGCTCTTCGCGTGGGAAACGCATTAAGTCAAGGATTATTAATTACACTGTTCCGTGTCTCACGCAAAGTTTGATTGATAGGATCATATTACTGTTGGAAAAGTCGTGTATTTGACTTTTGAGTCTGCCGTCGCTTGCTGTGATTACATTCCCCCTTTCGCAGAGTTCTTTCTCAGGTTTTCTGGTTCATTGTGAGAAACCTTGAATGCGAGGAGGAGCTTGTTCTCAGGCTAATGAAAATCAGATGTTTCCTTCTCAGCCTGGCCTGCCTCAGTCTGCAACCCCTAGGAAAGAGGGGGAGGAAAGCTCCAGGACATTGATCCATTGAAACAGGCATAAACTCGTCAGCCCTGTACAGCTACATGGTGCAGCTCCTGCCTCTAACCTAAAGAAATGAAACATCACTATAATAACGCTACGTATTCCCAGAGGGACCTATGGCGTGTCCCCGGTACTCAGTGATTTTTTTAGTGCTCATATAACATGTTTTATTATATCCCCTGTGGTATAGGATGTTATATAGTATAATACTTTGACCAATAGTAACTTAATGGTGCTGGAAAGTATTGGAATGATATGCCTATATCCTTTTAAGATATGAAGAGTTCATTTGCAAAAACAGATAAAAGCCATTCTTAAAATGAATACACCTCTTTCACTGATTCTGCTTGGAGTACACACACACATATATACACACACACACAAAGCATGATTTAGGATAATAAACATTATGTCAGGCTAAATAAACATATATATATATATATATATATATATATATATATATATATACAAAAGAAATAAATATAAACTAAATTTTAATAAAATTCAAAAAAGTTTGAAAAGGTTTAATAAATTCAAATGGAGATATCTGTTTTTGCAAATGAACTCTTCATATATTCTAAAGTGAATACAATTCTTTTTCATCCAATTTCCCATGACGGGCAGTGATAATATTGTTATTTTAAATTATTTGTAATGCTATATGGCCAGTCACTCCGCAGAGACCTGTTGACTGACTGAATCAAACCCTCCTGTCATAACAAGAACTGAATGGCATTAAAACAGGATTTGAATGGCATTTCTCCAGCTGCTGGTGTTCTGCGTCTCTGTCAGAACCAGCTGGGTAACATACTGTGCTGCACTTGCTATAACCTGTTGCCTGCACTTACTATTGATCCTTCGAGCTATTATCTCTCCAGAACACCTGTAATGTCACTTTCTCCTGTGACTGATTAAATACACACGCGCGCGCACATACACACACATGCACAGATGCACGCACGCACATTAGATACACACATTTGTCAGTTGTCAGAAATGGCCCTGCACTGCTCTCCCTGCACCTCAGTGTGACACAGTGAAGGAGGCTTTGGATGAGGAGTGTAACTTGCCAGGAATGTCAGCGTGTTATGTGGTGCAGCGCTGAGAGATTCCTGAGTCACATGCTGCTCATGCTGCTAGAGAACATTATGGCCGCTGAGGTGAAGAAGATAGCTCGCATGTTGTCGAAAACCACACAGACAAATGAGAGCCTGCAGCGCCAGGAGCAAACAGAGGCGCATGGAAAAGGTGTACCGCGGCGAAGGATTGCTGTCGTGCGTTTTGTCTGCACCACACACACAAAGCAGAGCTGTCACTCCATTATTCCTGCTGCAGTCTGCAGGCAGTGAATGTCATCCTGCAACTGAGAAGATCAATAGAGTTGCATTGTGTAAAGATGTTATCTTTGGCAGTGAGAGTTACTGTGTTGGAATGGAATCCATTATTACAGGTGTGTGTGTGTGTGTGTGTGTGTGTGTGTGTGTGTGTGTGTGCATGCTGGCTCATATGGTTAAAAGGTTAAGCTTGTCAGTTAGTCAGTGACTAACTAGGGAAGAGTTCTGGGTGTTAGCTTTATAAAATAAATAAAAGGGTAGAGTGCCTTGGGAAGGGACAGCCTGTGCATCTGACAGTTATGCTTGTAGGTGTAAAAGTTTGGAGGCAGAGGTCACGAATAAGCTATGAGTCATGTAATTGCAAGGTGTCGAAGTTAATTCATATACAAATGAGGGTATTTCATGCTTGAGTTGATTTACTAAAAGAACATATATTTACAAGATTTACTCAGTTGACTATTTACATGTTTAATAGTTGCATCTTTAAAAACAGTTGCAATAATCTGCAGAATACCTCAGTCTATCATAGTTTAGGCCCTTCCAGCCTCTGATTTCTTAGTTGAGTGACATGTGAGTCGGGAACACGGAGGTGTTGTTGTGAAGCTGATGAAGTGCAGGGAACAGTCAAGTATTGCTTCAGAAAGTTACCCGCCTCCATCTGACTGTTTCCTCTCATCAAAAGTGATCAAACCACCACATTATCAGCTCACAAGTTGCATAATGTTCGTCATTTATTTCATCATGCTGTCAAACTTACTGATCAACTCTTTCAGCCAAAGGTGACTCAAAACAAAGTTCAATCCGCTGAGAGGAAAAAAAAACTTCAAATTAATCAATGCTGTGTTGCCTACTGCCTCTTAGCAGTATTTGTTAAATCTAACAAATTTGAGGAAATGTAATTCGCAAAGCACTTGTTTTTTATACTTTTATGTGCTGCCATCAGACAATGCCGAGGGAAGCTGCAAAGATGCATCTGACTCTTTCCTAGAGCAAAAAAAAACAACAGACATTTGATACTGTAAACAACAATTCCACCTCCCATCTGTATTTACACAATGTCCTTTGACCTTTGACCTTTATCTCTTGTCAGAATCCAGTCATTTACCCGCGTATGAGATATTTCTGGGCCAAAGTAAATATTGTATTAAAAGTAAAGTTACGGAAGCAGTGTGATATGATTGAAATCGCCTCCAGTGAATTTAGAGCATTGCTCAACCAAAGTAGAAGAGAGCACTCTCAGCAGAGTGCACATCCCTGCCAGGTGTGTGTCCCCTTCGCTGCTCAGACCTAGACAGCAAACCACCCATTTTTTCTCTTCCAGAAAAACTGAAAATGCCGGGTGACATGCACTGCCTGCATGTCGTCCCCTTTCCACTGCTCAGACTTTGGTGAAAAACTAAGGAGTTAGCACTCAGTTTCAATGGGTTTTCAAAACAGGTTTTGCAAAGGTTTTGAATCATCACACTATGAGAAATCCTTGATCATACAGTCATAACTGACTTTTACACAGTTGATTGAACAGGAAATAGGGAGAAAAACTGTTTTTAATATGCAGCACTCAAGCCTGCCTAATAAGAATATTTCTCTGTCAGTCTGTGAATGTGCAGCCTCACACACGAGTGTGACCAAGTCTAATTTGTGCTTGCACTTTCCAGTGGGTGCCATGTGAACATTTTGGTTGCAGTCTATTAGCTCTGCCTTTGCTAATGATCTGGAAAACCAGAGTGAAAGAGAGAGAGAGAGAGAGAAAGAGAGAGAGAGAGAGAGAGAGAGCACCAGAGGTTAAGCCAGCTAGAGAGTGAATGGAGAGAGGGAGCTGCAGTAGTGACCGCAACCACGAGAGGTTCTTCATCATACAGTCACACCTGTGCACAAAAAACAGGTTGAGTATTAGGCCCCAGTGAAATTAGCTGCAGACACACACACACACACACACACACACAGGCCCTGTTCCCACCAGGTATTAACACCCGTCCTGAGAAGTTGAAGGTCCGCCTACTTACCTGACACTGTCCAGCCCGACACCCCCAACACGGGCCAGACCAAAGATGCAAACTGAAGTGCAGGTCGGCTTTAAAGCAGCTGTCTAATGAAAAAAAACAAAAAAAAAAAAAAACACAAGCTGTCTACTTGCAGGCTGGGAACTACAGGGGAACCAAGAGGAGCTCAGCTCCCCCTAATAAGAAATGAGCTCCCTCTATAAAATATTTATTGACAGTATGCCGGGTTTTTCTCCCATATAACATTCAGAGGCGGCGGCCATTTTTAAATTTCTTGCCCCAGCATGATTAAACACATTCTTTCTAACCCAAGATGTAATAAAGTTACTATAGGAACAGTATAGAAATATTACAGACAGCCATGTCAATCTGTGTGTTACAGGTACTACAGGAATACCACAGGAATATTACAGTTTGATTTATCCACCTAAGCGGAGAACCTGACCCTCTCAGATCCACTGGAATAAGGAAATAATCTGAGCCTGAACCTGAACGGGTCAAGGCTGTAACAGATTAACAGTGTTGTTTTGCATGGAAGGGACTAGCAAAGTAAGAATTTCATTTTGCTCTCTCTCTCTCTCTCTCTCTCTCTCTCTCTCTCTGAAATTGAAATGTTTATTTGCAAATAGAGCGGGAAAGTGAGATCTGATCACAAGTGGGCAGGAGACGCATGTGCAGATGCATTTTAATGCCAGGTGAGAGCTGTCCACTTGTGTTCAGATCATCAAAGATGTGTTTTAATACCAGGTGGGAACAGGGCCACACACACACACACACACACACACACACAGACACACACACACACAACCAAAAAACTAATCCCTGCAGGCTGCTGCCTTGCAGAGATGATATTTCAAATCAAGCTGCACTAGGCAATTAGTTCAACTGCATTTTAATAACAGGAATACGTTTTACTGCGCCTGAGCAGAGCGCAATACTGCTGCCCGAAAGCCAGCCAGGGGATCTGCAGCCACTTCATACACACCTGTGGGACTTCTCTTAGTTTGGACTGTCTGCTTGGCTGGATGAAGCCTGACTGGGGTCTTAGATGGCTCAGGCTCTGTAACAAACAGGGGAAAAGCAGATGACCTAGAGAAGCATTTACTTGTGTCTTTATTATTCAAACCCAGCCAAAGATCTGCAGAAAGGATGCAAAGGAGGGGTAGATGCCACCAAAACAGGAAAGAGAGGAAATTAATGGAGGCATGGATATAAAGGAGGAGTTTCAGCAGAAACCACTGAGTCAGTCAGACATGTAATTGTCATTTGTTGGTAAAGAAGAGAACAGGAAAAGAGGGAGTGACTGCTCATAGTCATGAGCAGACACACCCTGACATTCTGTGTAACGATTATTGTCTTTAATCCTTAAACCTCCATTTTACTTCCCACAGTTAACTTTTGTTTATTTGACTTTCTAGTACAACGTTTTTTTTAAGCCTGAACAAAGAACTTCACACAAAAGCTTCCACCCTATCTGGTATTAGTACTACATGAGTTCATTCTTGATAGAAAGGTTGAACTTTAGAGCAGTGCATGCTGGGAGTCAAAAGTTTTCTTTTTTAATAAACAGTTGCTTTTTCAGGATCCAACTAAAGGGCAGCAGTAGGTCAGAAAGAGAGAGCAAAACTAGCCACAGTGGCTACACTTGTCATCCCACTTTATGTTTTCAGACGAGCATTGTCTCAGAATTGAATTATTTAATGACGAAATGTGAGATGTAATGCTGTCGTGAGATGAAACGCACATACAAATATGGACTGCTCAACAATATCTGAATTCATAAATATGTTTTTTGACTGAAGCCCTCATTTTACGCAGTTTGCACCCAGGCTGTTTAGTTTAGATTGGCGTATTTGCACATGTGATAAAATGCACTGATATGAAGAACACAGAAGGAGGCCATGCAAATTACAAGCTCATGAAAAACGAAGGGCCAGCGGACGTGTAGCAGCAGCCTCAAACTCAGTGAACAAAATAAATGAGTAACAAAACTTCAAAAAAGCAATGCGACAAGCAAATACACGAGAAAGTTTCAGGAATAACAACAGATCACATTAAACTGGAAAAACAAGTATATAAATAAGGAAACGCTTTGCTTTATACCGGCCTTGTTCCAGTGATGCATGAACTATAATTAACTTTAACACTGTCAGAACATGATGAAAACTTCTCGTGTGTGTGTGTGTGTTGTTACACCCTTTTTGTCATCAGGTTCTTGCACAGCATCAGTGTTTACTTACAGTGGCTTCCTACGGGTTACTGCGCATGTTCATACACTGGAATAAGGCCAGCATTGAGAGAAATTTGACCTGAGCAGAGCAAAGCAACAGAGAACAGCCCGGATGCAGATTAGAGTCTTCTGACTGTGAGAGTCTGAGAGGAGGAGGGCGGGTTGGAAGGGGTGGGGTCGATGAATTACAGGGCAGGAAGGGGGTGAGAGAGTGACGAGGCTGACCTGTGTGACTCTGTGTCATTTTTCATGTGCACTGCTCTTGACAAACAGAGATACACTGCAAAAACTCAAAATCTTACCAAGATTATTTGTCTTATTTCAAGTCAAAAATGTCTTTTTCCTAGTCAAAATATCTCATTACACTTAAAATAAGACATGATCACCTCAGAAGTAACTTGTTTTTAGACAATTGTCTCTTGTTTCAAGTGAAAATTTGCTTGTTTCATTGGCAAAATTTGTTTCTTGTTTCTAGCTAATTTTCACTTATTTCAAGTGAATTTTCACTTTTTCCACTGGCAAATTTTGCCAATGAAACAAGCAAATTTTCACTTGTTTCAAGTGAATTTTCACTTTTTCCACTGGCAAATTTTGCCAATGAAACAAGCAAATTTTCACTTGTTTCAAGTGATTTTTTACTTGAAACAAGTGAAAATTGTCTAAAAACAAGTTACTTCTGAGGTGATCATGTCTTATTTTAAGTGTAATGAGATATTTTGACTAGAAATAAGACATTTTTGACTTGAAATAAGACAAATGATCTTGGTAAGATTTTGCGTTTTTGCAGTGTAAGCTTCACTGGCCATCTCAGGCCTTCCTCGCATGCCTCATGAGGAGGTACGCTGAGGAATGTGAGCCTAAGACCTGCCTGACACTCTCACACGGTGCACATCACTGTGTGTGTGTGCATGTGTTTAATGAGCTCATAAACCACACGTTTCCCTCTGTAGCTTCACTCCTGTTACAGCGGTGCTGCTTGTTAACCGGGGCACTGAGTAGAATGAGTGAGGTTGGTCTCGATTTAAAGCTTCATTGGCAAGAATGTTGTATAAAACGACGCCCAGCTAATCCTCACGCACCAACAGAGACTGACCGACAGGCGTCTAACCCTAACCGTTATTATAGAGACGCTGCTGATTTTCCTTCCTTCCAAATGAAACTCTGGTGCTGGGTTTGGTCACCGGCGGGAAATCTGCTCAGAAGTCACGTCGTCATTTGTTCACACGTTTGAGATTTCCAAATCAAGCAAGACTAAGCAAGTCTGCTTGAAGTCGGATCACTGATGCAGCTTTAATCACTGAAACTCATTTCTAGGCTCCTCTGCTGTTTCACGTTTCCAGTACGGGTGTTCACACAGTACTAGCTGCAGTAAATAATGCTGCTGAATCAGCTGTACACTGAGTACATCCTTATAGTTAAATGTCATATACAAGGAAACACACCAATTTTCACACATGCGCCTTTTCATCAATGGGGCATCAGTGACAGATAGAATTTCACATATTTTATATGATATGACAATATATTTAATATTAAAAAATAAATTGCTAATGGCTAGGTGTTGATGACCTGTTGCACATGACCGGAGTTGTAGAGATCCTCCTCTTATTAATACTTTTATTGTTACACTTGAACAAAGATAACAGATCGGCCAAAGAAGTGACGTGGTAGTTTGTTAGGCAGGTGTTTTTCATGGCTCAGTAGCAAACTAGAATGACTGTAGTTGTAAATATATCAGGCATAGCCGCTCACTGCCAGCTGAGACTAACAGTATGCGTGGCTGTTAGCATTTTGATAGCAAAATAATCATTTCAGTTGGGCGGTGGCGTCAGAGTTCAGCCGATCCGATCCTATTTAAGAGAGAAATGTGCTTAATGTTTAAATGTCAGATTAAATCACAGACTGTGACAGGGATGACTCTGTGAAAACCCCCGTGTGTTTGCACCGGAGCAAAAATGTGTTCCACAATTCCATATTTGGGCAAATGTTGCTGCTCAACATGACCTCAGAGCGCAAGAAAATTTAGGTCAGAGGTAGGCAGAGGTTCCTGACGTTGTGTCACATGATCTCTGAGTTATGCTGTCCTTCAAACTTTCAAAAACCGTCTTTCTTTTCTTGCTGCCACTGAAGTGTGAATGTGCCTCGTGCAGCTTTAAAGGAAAATATCCTCTCAAAAAGACCGTGCAAAGCCATGCACACAGCCACTGGTCTTCTGCTGGGCCTGATTTGTTGTTGAGTGGTGATTTGTCTTATGTGCACAAATGGAGACAATTAGCCATCAAGTAAAAATATGTCCATTACAGCTGCAGTTTAGGTTGGAAGTCTAAAAAAAATCAGCTATCAGGCATATTTCTTCTAAATTTGCACATTGACCTACATCTATGCACATTTTATACACCTATGCACACGTTTTTTTGCACATTGCTTTTTGCACACTGGGTCGTACTTAGATCTTATTCTGTTGTACTTAGATCTTATTCTTTATTTTTTTTAATTTATTTAATCTTGTAATCTGTGGATACTGCTGAAAAACTGTGAATTTCCTTTGGGATGAATAAAGTATCTATCTATCTATCTATCTATCTATCTATCTATCTATCCTTAGAATCAAAGATGAAGGGTTTCTTGGGGAATAAGAGTGTGTACCACATGTTATGGCAGCATCCTGGGTTTGAATCCAGCCTTAGGTCATTTGCTGCATGTCATCCCCTCTCTCTCCCCTACATTTCCTGTCTCTCTCTACTGTGACTGTCATACAAAGCAGAATGGCCAAAAAATAATCTAAAAAAAAAAAAAAGAAAAGAAAAGAAAAAAGATAAAGGGCTTCTTTCTACACTTAGCTTTTTGCACCAGTGTTCAGTATGTAATATGTTGTATGAAAAGTCTTGCAGAAGAGGCAGAGATAAAAGTGTCGCCACCAAAACTCGCCTCGGTGCACCAGAGTGGAATGCAGCCACAGCGGATCTATCATCATATCAAGCTTATCATCAGTAGCGTGTGACACACAACGCCCTCCTCAGCGGCTTTATGTTTTTAGTCACCATCATTATTTCTGCCTGCACATGCGTGTGTATGACACAGAGAACCTGCTTTCCTGGGCATTGTTGAAAGTCATTTTCGGAAACATGGGAAGTCATCACCTCAAGTAGAGACACATGAGACAGGTTGAAGGAAGGTGCATGTGCCAGAAAAGTGAATTACCATACCATACGAGTACCTGAGTTTGAATTTTCCCTTTAAAGGCAGCAAAATACAAAAAAAAAAAAAAGACAAAAGAAAAGACCCTGAGCAGGTGTGGCTTCCAGAAATGTTGAATGCTGAGTCATCTGTGACGTTTTCTGTTTTCTCCTGAACGCACAATGAGGGCCTGAGCTCACTTCCCATGTGTCTGTTTCTCTGTCTGACTGGTGTGTATTATTAGTAATGCAACACAGACAGCGTTACAGTGAGTGACGGATGGGTGAGAGAGAACTTTAGGATGACTCAAAACATGAAGACGTATTGCCGGAGAGCACACAGATGTAAACAGCGATTTAAGAACTTTTATGTGACCTCATGCATGCGCTTGTTATTAATACAAAAAGCCCTTTCTCACAGGGCATTTTTCTTAATCACATATACAGACGCATTTTGACCCCCCAAACAAAATATTCTGAATCACATTAAACAATAATAATGCTTTGCACTTTAAAGAGGAAGGTCTGGTAATATTTTCTGAACGCACTGCATTTAGTAACTTTTATTATGAAGAGGCTGCAACCGAATTTGAATTTTTTTCTCGCTCTTTCTTCTCAAGCCGTGATAACACTGTACGCTACCACAGTAACGTATTGAACATGAATCAAGGTAAAGAATTTAACTTATTTCTGGAAATTTCCACACTGTAATGTAAAAACCAACTGACCCATGTAAACCTATACATTATTTGTCTAAACTCTGTCCCATAAATGCACAGCCAAAATAATCTGTCCAGAGACTTGCTTCCTGAAACACACATTGCCGAATACAGAACATGTTGTAATTCTTTTTGTAGCAAATCCATGTTTTCTCAACATTTGACAGCTAACTATTGCGCATAACACACACTGTATAGATTTGCAGAAAATAAATTGCGTAATTGTGCAGAACTAGCTATATCACATTTGCTTGTTTGCAGATGTAGTTAATACTGTTTTACAGAGGATTTTTAGGCTTAGTATATAACCCATTATCCTCTAGACAAGCTGTATTCTTCAGCAGATTTCAGACAGACCAGTCATGTATGATGCTAAGCTGGGACACCTGGCTTTTTAGATGGCAGGAGGTGAGTCAGTTAGAAAGCACAGACTAACTGATACCAGCAGCCCAGGGTGTCAAGGAGGTGTGACGCTGTAAATGTAATCATGTCAGCAAGGTTCCTTTGCACCACAGATACTTTTCTGAGGATTTTTAAAGTCACTATTTTTACTTTTTCTTAAGCACATTTTTGCTTGAGTATTGTACTTCACTACATTTTAAATCAGATCTATCACAGAGAACAAACGAACCTTTCACAGTGAACGCTCAGCGAGCAAAAATGAGTAGAGGTACCTGCTTCCATTTTGTGCAGAAATGTAAAACCAAAGTAGAAAAAAAGTTTAATAACGACTAGAGCCATGTAGACTCAACCATCACACTCTGTGCTGTGCACATTGGTCAGTTGAGTCTACACGGTCCTCACTCCAGTCTTGCATAATGTCCCTTTAAAAGAATACAGTTTGAAGTGTGCTCTCTCATGCTTTCATAACTGGATGGAAATAAATCACATCTAAAAAAAAAAGTTATTGTTTTGAAAAAGTAGCTAGTTACTTTTTCCCAACTTTTTACTCTTATGCAGATTTTTACAGCAGTACTTATAACAATAATAATAATAATAATAATAACTTTATTTATATAGCACCTTTCCAAACCAAGGTTCCAAGGTGCTTTCCAATAAAAACAAATAACAAATAAATACACATAAAGCAATGATAGAACAAGTTACTAAAATATCCCAAACAACAATAAAAAATAATAGATGTACATAAAACAATGATAAAACGAGTTATTAAAAGATCCCAAACAACAATAAAAGCATACCACAAGTTACATTAAAAACCACTGGTTAATGAAAGGCCATGCGATAAAAATGAGTCTTAAGAAGAGATTTAAAAGAAGAAACTGAGTACTAAACTACTAAACTGAGTACTATAGTACTAGACTATGTGAGTAAAATATCAGCAAAGTAAGTGGACTTCCTCTTGAGCAGAGATTTGTGGTGCTCTTTCCACCGCTGCACCCTCTGAAGTATGAGGAAAGAGGGACTTGTTTAGACATGAAGCTTACGCTTGGTTATAAAACCACAAAAGGTCGGCCCTCCCTGGTACAAAGCGCCTGAGGGGAGTGAAGGAGGGAAGGAACGACGGCTTAGCATTCCCAGCTTGGGGACTAAGTGTTACATCAAAATTAAAATCAAAGCCTGACTTAACTGGAATGAGAAGAACTCAGAGGGCAGATGGCAGGGCCTGTTCATGCAAATGTCTGAGCTTCTCTATTTTATGAGCAGAGAACATCGGCAGCTGCAAGCCAAGTCTTGCAAAAGTGACTGAGGTGCTGAATGCAAATTCATGAAAGTGTGAAACCATGTTAGTTTGAACTCGGTCGGTCTTAGATTTTTGTCCTAATAGCTGTAATTTTTTCTCTTTCTTCAGGAGTCAGACGCCGTGACATCATGACCTCCCCGGCGGGCTTTGGCAGCAACATGCTGTGTGAGTGCAAAGTGTTTCAGCAAATCCTCCTTTTTCATTTTTCTTCATATTTTTCTAATTATGACTGTCTGTGATACTTGTGTTCTTCACAGTCCAGACCATAAACAACGACCTGAACGCGTCCCTGGCTACAGCAGATGAGCTATCCAAAGAGTTCAGCTCCTTGATGCAGGAGGCCTCCTCCAGTAAAGAGTCAAAGTCTGCATCTCAGGTGGTTAGATTTTCTCCTGATGGCTTTTACTTTACTGCCAAAGTGTTTTTGCCAGCTGTGTGTGAACCACTGACAGAGGTGATCAAATCCTTTCCTTCAGTAAAAAATAGAAATACCATAATAGAAAAAAAAAACACTGATTTGTGACACTGATTATTTAAGTGAAAGTGTGGAAGTTTTAGCAGTACAATGTAATAAAGTTTGAAAAGTAAAAGCTCTCATTGTGAGGATAAGATAAGATAAGATAAGATAAGATATTCCTTTATTAGTCCCACGGTGGGGAAATTTCACGTATTACAGCAGCAAAGTGGATAGCAAAATATGAAGCAAATTTACATTATAAACAGTATAAACAGATAATAAACAGCAAAAAGCAATATAAACATTATAAACAAGGAATATAGAAAAAAATAGAAATATGAACAATGGTTCCTTTTAGATTGTTAAATTACTGATATAGTCACACTGTAATAATGCATCAGATTTGATGTTTTGTATGTAAAAGCTTATTCTACAAGGTAACTCGTGACCTCAGCTGTCAGATAAATATGGTGCAGTAAAAAGTACAATATGAAATGTAGTGTAGAGTAAAAGAATAAAGTCTCACCAGTTGGAAAGTTCTTCAAAACTGTACTTAAATACAAGTTCGAACACATTCATCATGTCTTCCTTTTCACTAACAGTATGTTTTTGTTTCTTTTGGTCAGACATAAGTTAAAAGTGGATGTTTATTTACCTTTGACAGTTTAGGAGGTAACTTCCTCCTTCCTCAGAAAGCGTCCAGCTGACAGCCGGAGCGACATGCCTCTGGCTGTCAGCTGGCTCAAAGGTAAATAACATCCCCTTTTGTACTTAAATCCAGTCCTCAAGTAACTGTACTTAGTTACCCTCCAGCTTTGATCACTGACCTGCTGTATATTGTGTGTGTAGTTGCCTGCGTTACTCTGTCATCGTCTTATGTCCCGTCCTGACCTGAGCTCTGTCTGCAGACCAACCCTGTGATCTCCAGAGAGAAGCCTCAGCCTTTCAGCCCATCCAGCTACTCCTCCTCCACCTCCATCAGCACGAAGGATTCAGGAGGCAGCAGTAATGGCAGTCCCAGCTCCATGCCATACTCCCCGAGCTCGACAACCTCACGTTCTATCGAGTCTATCGTCTCGAGCAACAGAAGCGCTCCGTCCTCCCCTCTCTTCTCCCCCAACTCGCTCACATCCCCTCAGATCCGCAGGGACATGCCCTCCCCGCTCGCCCATCATGGGTCAGACAGTTACTCGTACAGTCAGCTGAGCCCCAGAAGCTCGCCTCACACTCAGAGGCGTAATTCCCCCACCCGTTACAGCAGGAGCCCACGAGGCTCCGTCAGTTACATGGAGCGGAGTCCCTCCCCGAGCCCCACCGCGACCACCTTCGAGCAGCCCCGCTCTCCACGCCCCCCCTCCTCCAAGCTGCTGAGCCCGTATGACGGCAGCCTGATGGGCCGCACCTCCCCCCGGCCGGACCGAGCCCCCTCCCCTCTGGCTTTCAGTCATCCAGTGTCCAGCACGCTTCCCCGAAATTTTGGCGGTTTCAGGCAAACTGGTGAGTGTTTTTGTTTGTTTGTTTGTTTGTTTGTTTGTTTGTTTTGTTTTGTTTTGTTTGGTGGATAGCATTTTGAATATATTCAAAATATGTAAATATACAGCACACTCAAATTGGGAAACTAGGCTTCAACTACTTGATTTTGACAATTTTAACAGAAACTATTAAGCTACTACCCAGATGCAAGACATGTAATGATTTCATACCCAAATTCTTAAATCCAAAAACCATGAACGACTGAACCATACATGTAATTTATTATTTGTTTATATTTTTCTTTTTCTCTGAACAGAATTCTTGCATGTTTTTTTTGTTTTGTTTTGTTTTGTTTTTGTTTTGTTTTAGCACAGTGCAAAATTACAGTGAACACAAGTGTAATGTAACACACTGAGAACAGTTTTTTTTATTATTATTATTATTAATAATAATAACACCAGGCCTAATAATAGGAGGAAATGGAGGAAATCACTGGCTAATTCTCAGTAGATGAGGTAATGTGAGGGAAAGTAGGTCCACCAAAAAAATTAATTACACTTCGCCAGAGGTCCTTTTCAGTTTGTATGTTGAATTAGTATACATTTGAACTAATAAGAAATAATTTGAATTCTTAGTCTGTTGAATATTTTGAAGGCAAATTCTGAGAGCTAGCTACAGTCGGCAAATATTACCTCAAAATGGGAATATACTGTGTCTTCCTCAGTCCAGATTCTTTAGATCTGTTTGATTCTAATATATATGCTTATGTTTTCCGCTGGGAATCATAGGATGCTGTTGTATACGAATGATGGAACACAATGCAAAACATACCTGGCCTCTGCTGGGGTTCCCACCCCAAATGTGACAGAAGTCCATGGATGTTTTTCCTGAGGGCCAAGGGCTAAACCATTCTGAAGAGCATCTTTTTCTTTCTAATGTCTGTGATGCTTTTCCATCCCACCAAGAATAACACAACATGAATTCATTAAGGTGCAGCAGTAGAAAATGATTAGCTCAAAGGTAATTGAAAATACAATGCAAAAAAACAAAAAAACATCCTGACAAGTCACTTAATCTGCTTTTGAGTCTTAAAATGTTATTTTTAAAACAAGAGTAAAATCTGCAATGAGGTAAGATAATTTCATTTGTTTCCAACACACATTAAGTTTCCCTTCACACTAAAAAGGGCATCGGGTCACCTTTCCTTAAGAAGCAGCCGTTCCATTAACCAGAATTCATTATTTTATAACTATTTTATTTATATATATTTATTTATCAGTGTTTTATGGTCTTCTGATTTTATGGTTATTGATTTTTTTTTTTTGGGGTCATGAACTTCACACGCTTTCTAAGCTTTCTTCTATGATGTCACCCTCCTTCTCTTTTTTCTGTCACTTTCACTCTCTTTTTGCTGCTCCGTCTCTGTGGCTCTCAGACGAAGGCATGCAGAAGAGTCCTGGCAAGTGGAACGAGACAGATCTGGACGCGTCGTACGAGAGGAAGCCTCACCACACCTACGACAGTGAGCTCGCTTCAGTCCGCGTGGACAAAAGACAGCATTGTTAATTCAACTTTTACTTGCACGCTGACTCAAACCATTAGTGCAGGGCAAACAATTTAAGAGCCTGAGAGCTTTGGCGCTCTGCCACCGGTGCACAGTACGAGTTCTCTGTTTTCTAACTTAGCACCTTCCTGTTGCAGAGACAGAGTGGCTGAGGCCGTCTGTGCCAAAAAGCAGCTGGAGAGAATCCAACCTCGATGGTCCTCCTCCACCTCCTGGCATCAAAAAGGTGGGTTTTGATAGAGCAACGATCAAATGAGCACTGTGACAGCTGTGTTTTTTTATGATTTGTTTCTATCTTGGCTTGAACATTCTTTCGCATATTTACAATCCATTTTCGCAAACCTAGCAGAAGTGTTCCCTTTGGAGTCCTTGAGACTTTTTCACAGATAAGAACGGGGTGAAACGGCTGATCTGACTGTGGGTGGGGAGGGAGGCATTTCCTGGAGTCATTTTTAGACAGGCTACATGAAACACCTTGCATTCAGTGTGTGTGTGTGTTTTTTTTTTTTTTTTTTTCTGCTGGCTTAAGATAGATAGATAGATAGATAGATAGATAGATAGATACTTTATTCATCCCGAAGGAAATTCACAGTTTTCAGCAGTATCCACAGAGTACAAGATTAAGTAAATAAAAAATAAAGAATAATAAAAAATAAAGAATAATAAAAATAAAGAATAATAAAAAATAAAGAATATAAAAAATAAAGAATAAAAGATGGCACTCGAGATCTAAAGATCTAAGTACCCAATGTGCAAAAAACCAATAAAACCAGTGTGCATCGATGTATACAATGTACATAGATGTGGGCAATGTGCAAATTTACAGTACAAACAGATGATAAATAGTTGATAAATAGATGATAAAAAACCAAAAAAAAAAAAAAAAAACTATATATACACAACTATATATACAATGTGCATAGATGTGGGCAATGTGGGCTTAAGAATGTTTTCCTTTTTTCTTTGATTTATTTCTGGGGATATATCTATTATTCCCCTTTCACTGTTTTTCTTCGCCCCTCCAGGATTCTCGCTCTCGATCTCATCCGCCCTCACACAGTTCCCTGCCCCGCAATACACGGATCACAGTCCCACCAGACATTTCGTCCCCAACCCACTCACCTTACCACCCTCAGCCCATCATCTCCCGGATCTCCATCCCACCTGCTTCAGCCCAGACCCGCCAGCGCAGGCCCATCCCTCTCTCCGTCATCATGCGCCTCCAGAACCCCCACTGGAGCGTGGCGCAGACCTGCCACCCCAGAGCCCTGGGGGGAGGAGACCTGCCGCCTTACCACCCAGCGATGCCCCTGCCCAGAGAATACCTGCACCAGCCCGTCCTGCAGCCACAGCCTCCTCCACCTGAGCTGAGGCAGCCGGCGGTGTACAGTGAAGGTAAACCAACGCCTCACACGAGGGAGGAGCTCAGAGTTTTGGTAGCTCATATCAATTTGATACCAACACAGAAATCACATACTTTATTGAAGGGCGGCAGCACACCAAGTCTGGTCATTGTGGAAGGGTTGTTTACTGCATCTGCATCTAGTTCTAAAAATAACCCGCAATAGGCGAAATCCACGAAGTAGTCAGCTTTATTTTTTACAATTATTCTAGATGTTTTAAGGCTGTAAAACCCCTCACGACACACTTTATACACTTTTCTCAGACAGGCGTTAACATTTTCTCACTTTTCTCTCTTGTTTAAACTCTCAAAGTTCAAACCTTCGTAGAAAAATAAGTCCAGTATTATAGAATGAACGCATTCTGTTCTGTACAGGAGACACGGCACGGAGGAGATTGATTGACAATGGTCTACAGTCCCTTAGCCAATCAGGACACAGAACACAATGCGCTGTAAAAAAAAAAAAAAAAAAAAAAAAAAGCATGCAAAATTGCACTAAAAAAAATCAGCGAAACTGCGAGGCCGCGAAAGGTGAACCGCGTTATAGCGAGGGACGACTGTAACTTCGTACTTAAATATCAGTTCCTGTGACATGCCTGCCTCTGACATGTGCACCCACTATGCTGTCCTGTCATGAGCTCATGTCTGTGGGATCTTTGTATAACTAATTTCTCTGTACCTTTGTTTTGATTTCCATCACCGCAGCGCTGAATCCAGCAGACATCGAGGCAGAGATCGAACGGCTGGACCCAATTCATCATGGCTCTGTGATTTTGGAGAATCCTGACATGGCGGAGAGGCGTAGGGAGGTGGAGGCGGGTGTGGCCCCGGCTCCTCGGCCCCTCAGTCCCACGAGGCTGCAGCCGGTGGTGGCCCCCGAGGCCCAGAGCCAGGAGATCCCCGACCTGGAGGAGCTGCTCCGGATGCGGGCAGAAATCCCTCGAGCCCTGAAGAGACGGGGCTCCGTGGACCATTCCAAGGCCCCGAAGAAGGCCTCCCAGTACCAGCCGAACCAGTACAAGCATCTCATCAACAAGCTGTTCCGCAGGAAGGGTGTCCAACAGAAGGGGGAGCAAGGGAGTGAGACGGGCAGCTCCTCAGAGGGAGAGGACATCAGCGCTCCTCCCTCTCCTCTCCCCATGCCACAGACATCCACACCCATCCCCCAAGAGTACAGAGTAAGACATACACTTGTAATAACTGATAATATAATAAAGGCTGCATATGTGACAAGTGATGTAATTACATGTCAAATGGTAATAAGTTGTCCTTCTGACTGGCCTCTAAATGTAACAAAGGCTCTTACTGTAATAGGCTGCTGAATAATTGGCATTAATAATAATAATAATAATAATAATAATGAGAATTGGCAATTATAACTCTATTGGATTTTTGCCTTTTTTATGCGAGCTGGTGTTCTGATCGTCCCCTCAGAACTATCACTCCATCCTGCGGCGGGCCAGCCGGGAGCGCAAAGGTCCCGGAAGGCGAGCTCGTCTCAGCCCACTGGTCCTGCTGCTGGACGGGTCCCTGGTGGGAGAGCTGGACACGGTGCAGAGGGCCATGCAGGAGGTATGTGTGTGTTGGTTTGTTTGTCTATGTGTGCACACATGTGACAAACAATCTAATATAATACCTGAATTATTATAAAATTGCACATTTTGCACATAAAACCAATAAACAATAAACCTCAAATATCAACCTATACAAGGAACTTTAATTAATTCATTCATTCATTGTTATTTATTCCGTTCATGAAAATGCACAGTAATGAAATTAGTACAAAAAAAAAAAATTCACATCACATATTTCAGATTGATGCTTTTCATGATTAGAAAGGAGCAGAGAGAAGAATATAATTCTTATTTTTGTCTGCCCCTTACTTGAACACAAGAAATCCTAGATGGGCCGTCGTAAAAATGTACAATCTCAAAACAAATAAAGATGAACATCCAATTAAATTTCAGAAGCATATTTCCTAATTTGTCTGTCTTTATAAATTTTTTTTTTTAACTGCACAATATCTGTACAACACTTTAAGTCATTCTGTTGAGAGTTCCAAAGTTTTACACCGGCAACAGAAATACACATTTGTTTTAAAGTGGTCCGAGTAACTTGATGCCTAAAATCAAATCTCCTTCTGTGATTTTCATCTTCTGAGGTAAACACAAAAAGATTTTGCATGTTCTCTGGCAATACTCTATTTTTGGCTTTAAACATAACTAATAATGTCTGCAGTTCATCTAACAAACAGACAAAAGTGTAAAACTGATTGAATTTGCACAGTGTCCAAAATGTAAAACTCTATATCCGGATAGACATCATTTAAAATATTAAGGTTTTTCCTGATGGAAGTAATCTACTTTCAAATCCCCTGTAACATAATGAAAAGGTCATGATCCCATTTGTCACACCCTGTCAGTTCCTGTATTACCGGCTCCCAAAAAGCTATTAAAATCCATTGAAATCAGTGTAAAGAAAATGAGTCATGTACTATGGTAAAGTTCAATATGACCCACGCTCAAGAAAAACATGTTCATCTCTTATTTATTTCTCAGCATGATATGCAGTTCAGTAAATAAAATATGAACCTATTTTTCCTGAGTGTGGATCATCTTCATTGGAGTCTCTTTGCTATGGAATGATCCAGCACTGGAATGAACTAAAAAAAAAAAAAAAATGTCTGTGGTTGAGCACATTGGTTCTAAAACAGAGTAATAAAATGTGGTGCCAGAGGTGGGGCTCCAAATCTGGGTACAAACTTTACAAAGGGATGCAAAATAGTTATTTTTAACCTGTACTTTTCCAGGGGAGGTTGCCTTTTTCAACACCCTCCTGCTTCATATTCATGCAGAAACAGATTTGGAAGTTGCTCAGTATAACAGCCTCTCACTGCTGGCCACTGAGCCGCTCCTGTGCAGCAGCTCTCTACAAGTGTTTGCTCAAGGGCACCTTGGCAGTAGTTGCTGAAGCAGTGTGACGGGTTTCCTCTTTCAGTTCATCCACCTGGCCCTAACTCTGGTCCAAGATCCTCACTGTGCATCCTCTTAGCCTTCCTGGAGCCTTGAGAATCCACCCAAAACACTTTAAACAGTATTCAGTGATGGATATCTAACAACATGACATCACATCAGAGATATTTCCACCACTGCTGCAATGGAGTTTAACAGAAGAATCTTTTTCATCAGCTGTAAACATCACCTCTTGTTTTGTTCAGAATCAAAATGCAAGGGTTTATTTGTAGAGTTACTTTTTACACCAACATTCAATGATCACACAGGAGAAATCCATCGAAGAATAGGCTCTAGCAAAGACGGAGGAAATGGAGGAAATCACTGACTAATTTAGCAGTAGATGAGGAAATGTGAGGCAAAGTAGGTCCAACCAAAAAAAATTATTACCCTTTGTCAGAAAATAATTTCTGAAACTGGCTAAACATCACAGATTGATGATATATAACCATTTAAGAGGCTGGGTTTCTCCGGTCCTGTGGGTAGCATTTCATGTTAGTTTGGAATAAAGACGTGAAGAGCCCAGCTGGAAAACTGGAAAAAATTAACCTCACCGCAACAGTGAATCTGTCTTATTTACACACTGTTTCCTGTTTATTTCATCTCATTCTCTCATTTCTTTAAAAAAAAAAGAAAGAAAAAGACGTGTGCATTGTGTAATGATACACTGAATATCAGAGACTGATGATATGTAAGAGGTTGGATTTGTCTCTTAATGTGATTCAGGTGTAGCTGATAAACTAACGCTGTCTCTTCTTCCACAGATGAGCGACCCCAGCCAGCCCAACGATGAGGGGATCACTGCCCTTCACAACGCCATCTGTGGAGGCCACTATAATGTGGTGGACTTTCTGGTCCGTATTGGAGCCAACGTCAGTGCACCAGACAGCCATGGATGGTAAAACACCTCCTCCATTCTTTTCTTTTTATCATGCTGTAGTGTCTCTTATGCACCTATGCGAGCATGCATGCATTCAAGGCACTGGTGCTATTATTGCTGTCCAGTTTTCTAGCAGCCAGCTCTGACTTTTCTCAGAGCAGCAAAGATGTGTTTACTGATCCCTGCTGGTCCTTTGCCCTGCAGGACTCCGCTGCACTGTGCGGCCTCTTGTAACGACCGAGCTCTGTGTGAGTTTCTGGTGAGGAACGGCGCCGCGGTCATGGCCGTGACGGAGAGTGACGGAGCCACCGCCTCGCAGAAGTGTGATCCTTTCGCCATAGGGTTTGAGGAGTGTGAGAACTTATTGAGAGGTGAGGAGATCACACACATACGTGCACAATTATACACATCCACACACCAGCGTGGATGTGACATTTAGTTTTACATTGAGCTGCCATGGGTCACTGCTGATGGACAATAACTGACTGTTGCTACAAATCATGAATACTCAACTCCAAGGGGACAGTCTAGGAAACATCAGGGTTTACACATCAAAATAAAAATAAAAATAAAATAACATTCCATTTTGGTTTTTACAGTGTTTCCATGTAGCTGTGCCTGGGGAAGAACCTCCATCATACCAGTATCATTTATTATATTTAATTAAGGGTCACTATTGGTTAGTTATATTGGGCTAAGCAGCTGATGAACACATCTGAGCACAGGGTTCTGATTATGTGTGAAAATGTGAAATCCAAAGACTGATATACAGTGGTCCCTTGTTAATCGCGGGAGTTACGTTCTAAAAATAACCTGCAATAAGCGAAATCCGCGAAGTAGTCAGCTTTATTTTTTACAATTGTTCTAGATGTTTTAAGGCTGTAAAACCCCTCACTACACACTTTATACACTTTTCTCAGACAGGCATTAACATTTTCTCACTTTTCTCTCTTGTTTAAACTCTCAAAGTTCAAACCTTCGTAGAAAAATAAGTCCAGTATTATAGAATGAACGCATTCTGTACTGTACAGGAGACACGGCACGGAGGAGACTGATTGACAATGGTCTACAGTCCCTTAGCCAATCAGGACGCAGAACACAATGCGCTGTAAAAAAAAAAAAAAAAAAAAAAAACATGCAAAATTGCACCAAAAAAAAATCCACGAAACTGCGAGGCCGCGAAAGGTGAACCGCGTTATAGCGAGGGACAGCTGTAAACATAACATCAGTTTATTTTCCTTGACCAACATTTTGAACACATGTCAGATCAGAGGACTTCTTCAAAGTTTATTGTTCTGTTTTATTCTGTTAAGGAAATGAACATGTGAACATATACGTTGTGTTTTGTGACTGGTTATTTATTCCAAGAATGTGTTTAATTCTTAGTATTGGCCTACGTTTATGCACATACACATGTATTTCTTGCTGCCTTTGCTTGGTGCCAGGTGTGGAGGAGGCCATGGGCGTGGAGAACAGCGGGGTGCTGTATGCGCTGTGGAGCTACATGGCCCAGACGGCAGACGAGCTGAGCTTCAAAGAGGGCGACATGGTGACCATCCTGCAGAAGCCGGAGGGAGAGGACTGGTGGTGGGCCTCGCTCTGTGGCAGGGAGGGCTTCGTCCCTAACAATTACTTTGGAGTAAGATACTCATTTCTACACAAAAGGCTGAAAATTTCACATCTCAAATTCGCTTGTTGATTGTCGCGCCATGTTGCTATTCACAATACAGTGGCACAAGGAATGTTGATAATGTGTTTTTTTTTCTTCTTTTCTGCAGCTTTTCCCGAAGGTTCGGCCAAAGTCTCTCTGCTGAACGGCATCTTGGCGTCTCAACACTGTGCACGCTGTTGCACAAGACTGAATTCAAAGTTGAGATGGCATAAAAAAATGTTTGTAATCAGTCCGTCAAGTAATGTTACAAGAAGGAGTTCTCAGTGTTCATTTTGGCCTCACTGACAAGGAAAGAAGTTTTGAGGTTTGATATGGATTTGAAGATAGACTTTTTCTTATTGCTTATTGGCTCGGCTCTAAGATATGTCATTCTGGGCAAGGCAGTGTGCTCGTGAGCTGAACCTGTTCTGCCAGTTATCAAGGCAAGATCTTGTCATTTCACCCAAGCGTGTTTCAGCCACAGTTTGAGATTTATGGCAATGCAGACAGTAGCTGTTGGTGTTCAGTGCACTCAGTAGTTGGAGCAACTAAATTTATATGATAGCGCCAAAAATCACTCATTGCTTTCTTTAGAAAGTGGGTGCAGTCAGAACAAAATCAACGTCCAGTTGTCTGCTTCATCAAAGACACTTCCCAACTCTTACGTTAAAATGTGGTCAGGGCCAAAAAGGGAAGAAGGAAGATTGTGTCGTATATGAAAGTCTCTTTTTTGAAATGGGTTCATACATGTTAGTGTTATTTCTTCCTGTTGTTCTCCATGACCATAAGAACCACTGTGCCTTAAGCAGGGCGGGGATCTCCTATTTTCTGACCATGGTGGCTGATGAATTCCAAAAACAGTACCTATATTCTCTATTTTAATGTCAAAATATTGAAATTGAAATGATAATCATGAAAAAGAGCCTCCAGGTGACCAACAGTTTCTTTCTCCCGTGCGGCTGGTAGACTTTACAAACACTTTCAAACTCAGCTTTCTACGCTGGCTTTAACCCTCGAAATATTTTGTTATTGTTGTTGTTGTTGTTGTTGTCAGTATAAAGGAATTCTGTTAACTCTAACCATTTGCTATCCATTGACAATCAAACAAATGCTTTTTTTTCTGTGTGTGTGTGTGTTCACAGTGGGAGAATGAATGTTTGGAATGCATTTGTTGTTAGAACAATGTTTTTAGTGCTGCACATTGTTAGGAACTGCTGTGCACTTAACCTGTAATCCCACCATGGGTGATGCAATGACCAAATGTTTAACAATTCAATTAATAAATACAAAAAAAAAAAAAAATGTCAAAAAAGTGTTTTGTCTTGCAGTTTGAAACATATTCATGGTGATCATTTGACTGTATGGCATGAAGTACGGCTGTGAAATGACCCTCACTGACCAGTAGATGACAGTGCATAATCAAGTATGAATTCAACATCAACATAAAAATCACAGCACAACACTTTAAACGATACCAAACACAACTTGTTGAGACTCTTTTGTCTCAGCAAGTTCATAAGTTGTGCATTTTATTAAATTGTCCTACACTTGACGCTACATTTTAAGATAATTATGTGTTCTCTTGCTCTCTCTCTCTCCTGCTCCATGGAGCAGCCGAGCAAACTGCTTACGCTTCTTAATGAAACAATTATCTGCACTATAATGTATAAACATAATTACTAAAAAGCTACAAACATGATTAATATTTTTTTAATTAAGTCTGACTCAAGCCTTTTGATCTGCAGACTATCTACCCCGCCGGTATGAAGAAAGCATCAACACTTGTGCGCTCCACCACAGTCCCTGGAGATCAGTGTCAACATTATCTGAAGAGGACTGCTGTTCTCCTGCAAGGGCTTTTTCCTTCAGTGTGGATACAAAGACTCATACGATGATGACATGCAGACGTGCACAGACACATGGAGACGTGCACGGCGGTGAGCAGCTGTGGTGAGCTAATGCAGTGTCTCAGATGTGCTGGTGAATAATTCACCTGATTTAAGTGGGAGAGCCCGGCCGCTGGCCTGTGGTCGCATACATAATGACCTGCTGCAACAGATCACCTCTCCACCTCCAGAGCCGCTCACACCAAAGGGAATGTAGCTTACAAAAAATGCTCAGTTTTAGCACGTCTTTATCAATTTGGATTTAGTAATAAAATGTTCCTGAGTTCAAAGGGGTGAGATAATTCATTCTTCAGTTTTCATTGTTTCATTTTCAAAAACCAACTGCCTGTTTATTCAAGGGGGAAGATTAAGATCACTTAATACCTAATTTACAAAAAAATCCTCAAGTAATGTGCATTAGAAAAACATGAAATTATAGCCACACATATATACACAGATACACACACACATTTGTTTTTTTGTTTTTGTTTTTGTTTTTGTTTTTTGTTTGTTTGTTTGTTTTTTGTTTGTTTTTTTAACTTCAAGTATTGGGCATGAAAATTATTGAGCTGTGTTGTACTGACTCTTAGATTTCCGTAGATTTTTTTCACCAATTTGTTGTATTAGTGCCTAAAATTGTCAAATGGTGTCACATGAAAATTACTGTATATAAAATGAGAATGGGGTATACTTTTCTCAAGTAAATCATTTTATGATTTACATTATATGATTACATGATACATCATTACATGATACATTATATGATACTACTATCTTGAGATCCTGCATTTCCTGGTTCAAATCCACAACATTTTGTATTATTTTTCTAAATTATTGTGCAAAGTAAGGCATCTATCTTCAATCTTCCACTGTATTTTAGATTAATTCTGACAAGGATTCATCACTACCAAAGCCTTTTTACTGTCACAATTTTGATTATGTCACACTAAATGATGTTGTGTCAGACCACAGGATGAACTGCACCATGCCACAGTTTGTCCGTGCAAAAATGTGCACTTTTCAGTTCAAGAAAAATCACACAGAAACATGGAAAACTGTGCCACTAAACGTTTGACAGCAAACATTCATTTATAACAAATCTAAATTCAGTTTTCATTTGAATTGATTCCATTTATTACAAATGTAAATGAGTAAATGTGTTAAAAAGCAACTCAGTCTTTCTTTTTCTGCCAGCTGAAGATTTTGTGTGATGAGCTGCACCAACTGTCTGTATGTTTCTGCTAAACATACATTAAACTTAGCTATTAGTTATAAAATATAAGAATAAACTGTTTCATGCTAAAGTGAATAATTATGTCTGTAGGAAAATACAGTTGATATTGTACAGAGTGACAAGCAAAACCTACCACACCATATGATGCTGTGTCACACCATGTGTTCCAACAGCATATCCACTGCAACATGGTACCTTAGATTTAAATATAACAATAAAAAAAAAGGTCATTTATCTTTGGCTTTTTTATATAAAAAGTGTCACACCAAAAGACACAGGAAAAGGGCCAAAAAGATTTGATTTATTTAAAAAAAATTGTGAGACAACTCATTTTGTAACCCCTCTGTCTAGAAGTTTTCTGCACGTCCCAACAATCGCCCGTAAATATATATATATATATATATATATATCACAAAACAGTGTGACACCATATGATATCAGTTTCTGGGACAAAATCTTTTTGATCAGAGCTGCCTCAAAATATTATGCCCAGACTTGGAAAAGACCAGACTCACAAACAGACATCTGTACTATCATTCTTTACTTTATTGGGGAGAGTTGCATTTATTTTTCTTAGTTTTATTCCAGTTTAAACGTTGTGAAATGTGCTTGGGACAGCGAAAAGGCCATGTCATATCAACCACCCATACACACACACACACACACACACACACACACACACTCTGTCATGAAAAGGAAAAAATGTTAAGTGTTATGTCTTGTCTCGTGATTTCCTGTTTTATTTTGAAGTCCCACTTCCCTTCTGTGTCAGGTAACTTGCCCTTCCTGTTGTGTTTCCCCAGTTGATTGTCTTTCCCCGCCCTGATTGTTTCCACCTGTTCCCCATTACCTTGTGTGTGTGTATATATAGTCAGCGTTTTCCCTTGTCCTGTGCCAGTTTGTCTTGTGCCGTCTTGCCAAGTAAACCACGCCATTCTTGTCTCGTTTGCCACAGTTCACTCTTGTTGTTTTGCCTTATTGCCTCAGTTTTATTTGATACTTTGTCTTGCTAGTTTCCTTTGTTCTCCTTGACCACGCTAAAGTGAGTATTTCAGTTGCTACTTTTGTATAGTATTTTAGTTGTTACTTTTGCATTTTATTTCCTCCTAGTAGAGTGTTTAATTCCTCCTAGTTGAGTGATTTTGGTTTTGTTTTGTCCTCCTTGCGAGTGAGTATTTGTGTTGTTACTTTTGCCCAATAAAGACTGTTTTCATTTAGAACCTCTGTCTGGAGTCGTGCAATTGGGTTCACGTTTTTGCTCGGTCCTGTCAGTACAAACTGGCCAGCATGAACCCAGCCGACTCAGACCAAGTAATGACTGCCATGCACTCCCAGGGCGTCCGTTTGAATCAACAGGGGGAGAGCCTGGTCGTACTGCACCAGTGTGTAAAGGAGCTGGTGACGGCGCAGGAAAACCTCAAAGCTACCATGGCTAGTCAGGTCAACCTCCTGGGCGATCAAGTTCAGCAAGTGGTTTCGTGCTTGAAGGCAGAACCACCGGCACCCAGCGAACCCCACCCTCCGGCGGTAGTGGTCGCTTCACCAGTCCCCGCACCGCATGCTGTAGCTCGCCGCCTCGCCTCGCCTGAGAAGTTTTCTGGTGAGTCTGGGGAATGCCGCTCGTTTATTGTGGATTGTCAGTTGCAATTTGAACATTCGCCATCAGACTTTCCCACAGAACGGTCCAAAGTGGTGTATATGCTATCCCTTCTCACCGGGAGGGCGAAGGCGTGGGCTACGGCTGAGTGGTCCCAGGATACTGCTATCTGCGGATCAGTCGACGACTTCACCCGGGCTCTGAAGAGGGTATTCGAACCACTCGGAGCTGACCGGGAAAAGGCACGAGAGCTCAGCTATATTGAACAAGGTGGGGACTCTGTTATTGATTACGCCATTCGTTTTCGCACTCTGGCCACAGACAGTGGATGGAATTCCACTGCATTATATGATGTTTTTCTCAAGGGACTGTCTGCTCAGATTCAGGACCTACTGGTCCCCATAGACTTGCCACCTGACCTAGACTCTCTAATAAACTTAGCCATCAGGACTGCGCACCGTTTGCAGGAGCGCAAACGGCTCCACAACCAAACCGGATTTAACTCTGATCATCAGCGGAGCCGCAATGTCGTCTCCCGACCCGGAGAGCGGGTCTTCTCCGGCCGTCCGGTTTCACTAAATCCACAGCACCGCAACCCTCCTGTGGAGAAGGAGGAACCTATGCAGCTGGGTCGAGCCACACTATGCACAGAGGAGCGACGTCGGCGACTACAGGAAGGCAGATGCTTCTACTGTGGCCAGGCTGGTCATCTCGTCGCAGCGTGTCCAGTAAAAGGGCAGGCGCCAGTAAACGGGAGGGTACTGGTGAGCCGTTTCTCTTCTTCCGACCCCCCTCCCAGAACCTTAACAGAAATTCAGGTAAAGCACCATGACACCACTGTTCCCATCAAGGTTCTCATTGACTCTGGGGCTGATGAAAGCCTCATGGATTGGGGATTAGCACAAAAACTGAACTTAAAAACTGATATGCTATCCCAACCTTTAAAGGCTAATGCTCTTGATGGGAGCCAGATTTTCAAAGTTACACATCAGACTGAACCTGTGGAGATAATAGTGGGTGATCATCATGAAATCATGAACTTTTACCTGTTTCACTCCTCCCAGCACTCCCTCATTCTGGGATTTCCCTGGTTGCGGGAACACAATCCCCACATCAATTGGACCACGGGGAGAGTGATTAACTGGACTGAATATTGTCAAAATAAATGTTTGAAAAGGAACCCTGTTGCTAATGATAATCCTGCCTCTCTTACCACAGACTGTGAACCCCCTGATCTGTCTTCTGTGCCTAGCTGTTATCATGACCTGGGAAATGTGTTCAGTAAGGCTAAAGCAACTTCTCTTCCTCCGCACAGACCCTATGACTGCCCCATAGACTTGATTCCTGGGTCTTCCATTCCTAAAGGCAGGTTATACTCTCTATCAGGCCCTGAACGTCAAGCCATGACAGAATACATAGAGACATCTCTAAAAGCAGGTCTTATTCGACCTTCCTCATCCCCTGCGGGGGCAGGTTTCTTTTTTGTGGGCAAGAAAGATGGAACTCTCAGACCATGCATAGACTATAGCCCCCTTAATGAAATAACTGTTAAGAATCGTTACCCTCTGCCACTCATGTCTTCTGCTTTTGACCAGCTTCAACAGGCAAAGGTGTTTACTAAGCTTGATCTTAGGAACGCTTATCATCTGGTCCGCATCCGTGAGGGAGATGAGTGGAAAACTGGATTCAACACACCCAGGGGACACTATGAGTACCTGGTCATGCCTTTTGGTTTGACTAATGCACCTGCGGTTTTTCAGGCCATGATCAATGATGTTCTCAGAGACTTCCTTAACCACTTTGTTTATGTATATCTGGATGACATTCTGATCTTCTCCCCAGATATGGACTCTCATGTGGGCCATGTTCGCCAAGTGCTCCAGCGGCTGCTGGAGAATCACTTATATGTGAAAGCTGAAAAAAGTGAGTTCCATGCTGACACAGTTTCTTTCCTGGGTTTTATCATAGCCCCAGGTAAGGTTCAGATGGATCCAGAGAAAGTGAGCGCTGTAGCCCAGTGGCCCACGCCTGACAGCCGCAAAAAGGTACAGCAATTCCTGGGTTTTGCTAACTTCTACAGGAGATTCATCAGGAATTTCAGCGCCATTGCTGCTCCTCTCCATGCTCTGACCTCCTCACAGATCCCATTCCAGTGGTCTCCTCAGGCTGAGCAAGCATTCCAGCAGCTCAAAGCCCGATTCACCTCTGCTCCCATTCTGACGGTTCCTGATCCGAGCCGGCAGTTTGTGGTGGAGGTGGATGCCTCCAATAACGGAGTGGGCGCGGTTTTGTCCCAAAGGTCCGAGAAGGACAACAAACTACACCCATGTGCTTTCCTTTCCAGGAAGTTGTCGCCAGCGGAGCGCAACTATGATGTGGGAAACCGTGAGCTGCTGGCTGTCAAAGTTGCACTGGAGGAGTGGAGACACTGGCTGGAAGGCGCGCAGCATCCCTTCATTGTGTGGACTGACCACAAAAACCTTGAGTACATCAGAAAAGCCAAGAGACTGAACTCACGTCAGGCCAGATGGACACTGTTCTTTAATCGTTTTAATTTTGTGTTGTCTTACAGGCCGGGGTCCCAGAATACTAAGCCAGACGCCTTGTCACGCCTGTTCGACCCTGAGCCTAATGCCAAGGAACCAGAATCCATCCTACCACTGAACCGTGTGGTAGGAGCGGTGTCATGGCAAATAGAATCTGAGGTGAAGCAAGCGAACGGTGAGAGCCCCACACCTAGTGGTTGTCCAGAAAATCGTTTGTTTGTCCCTGTCAATATGCGTCCACAGGTGATTCATTGGGCTCACACCTCGCTGCTCACTTGTCATCCTGGCATCAAGAGGACCATGTACGTCATCTCCCAGAGGTTCTGGTGGCCCTCCATGGAGAAGGAAGTACGGGAGTACGTGGAGGCTTGCACAGTCTGTGCCTGCAACAAAACCTCATCCAGAGCCAAAATGGGGCTCTTGCAGCCACTCCCCATTCCCTCCCGCCCCTGGGCTGACATCTCGATGGACTTTGTCACAGGCCTCCCGCCTTCAGAAGGTAACACCACGGTCCTAACCGTGGTGGACAGATTCTCTAAAATGGCACATTTCATAGCCTTGCCTAAGCTTCCCTCTGCCAAAGAAACAGCAGAGGTTATGATGAACCATGTATTCCGCATTCATGGATTTCCTAAAGATATTGTTTCAGACAGAGGGCCCCAGTTTGTCTCTAGGTTCTGGAAGGAGTTTTGCAAGCTTATCGGAGCCACTGTCAGCCTCACTTCAGGATACCACCCAGAGTCCAATGGCCAGACGGAACGTCTCAACCAGGAGTTAGAGACATGCCTCCGGTGCCTGGTGTCACAGAACCCATCCTCCTGGAGCAAGCATCTGGTGTGGGTGGAATATGCCCGCAACTCCCTTCCCACTTCAGCTACGGGCCTGACTCCATTCCAGTGTGTTTTTGGGTATCAGCCTCCAGTGTTCTCGGAGACGGAAAAGGAAGTCACGGTTCCTTCAGCCCATGCCATGGTTCGTCGGTGTCGGCGCGTCTGGGCGGCCGCCCGCAAGATCCTCCTTCGCAGCGCGGCTCACATGAAAAGAGCTGCAGATAGGAGGCGCCGTCCCGCTCCGGATTACCAGCCTGGACAAAAGGTATGGTTATCCACCAAAGACTTACCTCTCCATGTTTCCTCCAGGAAGTTGGCTCCGCGCTTCGTGGGTCCGTTTCCTGTTACCAAGGTCATCAACTCATCGTCGATCCGTTTACGACTGCCCCGGTCCCTGAGAGTCCATCCCACATTCCACGTCAGTCGGGTGAAGCCCGTCAAGGAGAGTCCCATGGTCCCTGCCACCAAACCCCCTCCACCCCCCCAGATGGTGGACGGAGGCCCGGTCTACTCCGTCAAGTCCCTACTTGCTGTGCGCAACAGGGGCCGGGGCAGGCAGTTCCTGGTCGACTGGGAGGGCTACGGCCCTGAGGAACGGTCTTGGGTTCCTGCCAGCTTCATTGTGTGTCCAGATCTCATCAAAGACTTTTATGAACGTAACCCTGAATTGCCTGGTCCGTCAGGAGCCGTCCCTAAAGGGGGGGGTACTGTCATGAAAAGGAAAAAATGTTAAGTGTTATGTCTTGTCTCGTGATTTCCTGTTTTATTTTGAAGTCCCACTTCCCTTCTGTGTCAGGTAACTTGCCCTTCCTGTTGTGTTTCCCCAGTTGATTGTCTTTCCCCGCCCTGATTGTTTCCACCTGTTCCCCATTACCTTGTGTGTGTGTATATATAGTCAGCGTTTTCCCTTGTCCTGTGCCAGTTTGTCTTGTGCCGTCTTGCCAAGTAAACCACGCCATTCTTGTCTCGTTTGCCACAGTTCACTCTTGTTGTTTTGCCTTATTGCCTCAGTTTTATTTGATACTTTGTCTTGCTAGTTTCCTTTGTTCTCCTTGACCACGCTAAAGTGAGTATTTCAGTTGCTACTTTTGTATAGTATTTTAGTTGTTACTTTTGCATTTTATTTCCTCCTAGTAGAGTGTTTAATTCCTCCTAGTTGAGTGATTTTGGTTTTGTTTTGTCCTCCTTGCGAGTGAGTATTTGTGTTGTTACTTTTGCCCAATAAAGACTGTTTTCATTTAGAACCTCTGTCTGGAGTCGTGCAATTGGGTTCACGTTTTTGCTCGGTCCTGTCACACTCCACCTGTACGATCGAATGCAGACGCTGTTACTGTGGGCTCTTCTCAGCACAAACACACCTGGATGCTTGTGGGTTTCATTCAGTTGCCACACACACGCTTTCCAAACATGAAGTCTTCCTCCTCCCGACTCCTGCGCTCACCTGGCCGGACGGAGGGCTCACGTTTCAGTCTCACACACAAAACTCAGACACATCAGAATAATGAGGAGCGCAGCCATCCTCCACTGGCTCCAGCGTGTGTGTGTGCGTGTGTGTGTGTGTGTGTGTGTGTGTGTGTGTGTGTGTGTCCCAGCTCAAGCGTGCTACAGCATAAAAGGAGAGAGAATAACCAAACACCAGGTAACACCTGTGCCAGGTAAGCTCACCACTCCCACCCAAGTCTCCCCTGCCGCTGCGCTCAGACTGCACACCACCACAGCTGCCTTTTAACAAAGTTTATGATGCTCAGTTTGTGTTGACACTGTGGAGAATGTGTCAGAATGTTTATTACTGAGGTTGTAGTTTGCAGAGGTCTTGCACTGGACTACATTACACTGAGAGGTGTTTCTAATTTTTTGTCCTCCCTATTTTTTACACAATGAGGGGGACAGAATAGTGGAAACACCTCTCAATAAAATGCAGTCCAGTACAGCAGCAGCACTAAGTATGAGCTCAGTGCCAAACATAGAATTGAATGAACACCTCTATTACTGTGACAGAAAGAAACCTGAGCATTATAGGCATCATATATATATATATATATATATATATAAAATATATGAATAAACTGTTAGCTAAAATGAATAATTATTATGTCTGTAGGAAAATACAGTTGAAATTGTACAGAGTGACAAGCAAAACTTGTCACACATACATTACATATTATGTATGTATGTATATGTGTGTGTATATGTGTGTATGTGTGTGTGTGTGTGTGTGCATATAGGTTAAACTGTAAACTGTTAAACTATCGTGATCATTTGCACATTTGAACATGTAAATTATTACATTTTGCACCCAATTCTGAGCGGCACTAGGTTCATCTAGTCTGCTTAAATTTCAGAAAGGGTAAAAAATGACCATCGATCAGTTAATCTAAGAACTCTGAAGCCAAATGACCCATCCTGAGTTAAAAAGACCCATTTATACCATTTTCAACACAAATCTTTAGCTTTTGACAGCAGAACATGCTAACACACGCCCAAGCCTTATACATATACAACCCTAACCCTAACCCATTTTTTGTTGTTTGTCGACCTTTTTGAAACTAAAAAGCAGTTCCCGCTAATGTCAGTTGTTCTGGAGAAACCTGCTTCCCTGTGTGTTGGACAAAGACACACCACGCTTTCAGCTGGCAAGGGGTGAGCAGGGTCAATAATGACAAATGTTTGAGTGAACAGTTCTTTTAATAAGCAAAACAAGGTTTACATGACTGACAATAAGACTTAGAAATACATTACTATTAGCCTAGTAATATCTGAATATTTCTGTATATATAACTCTGTGTTGGCTCATGTTCAAATGGAGGCTCTCTGGAAGGACTACAAGCAGATTTGGTGAGTGAATCATGGATGTGGATTCAACACTAAGGCACATATACCTGCACCCACAAATGTACATTTGCATGCGTCCATGTGCCCACAAATCCCCACACACCGTGCGCCTCCCCCCGTTTCTTTCTGTCAATGCTGCGTCCAGGCAGGCATTGTATCTGCAGCAGTAAGCAACAGCAGTCAAAAGTTTTGTGCTGAATAGTGATTCTGTTCAAGCAGAACTCATTTGATGCCTCATTGAAACCCCATTATTACCAAGATGGAGCAAAATGAACTGTTATTGTCGTGGACGGGAGCCAGGCAGTTCAGGTCTGCAGAGCGGGGTTACTTGGCGCGGGCGCCTTGCCCGTCTGCACTGTGGCTGCACGTTTTTATTTTTATCTCATCCCCCCCCCGCCATTCTCATTCTCCACACCATGTTTAATTCCGCCTCACTGCCCCTTCCATCCCACCTTCCCCCCACTCACACAAACACACACACACACACACACTTCAAATGTGCTGGCCATTATCCGAGCCAGCGTCTTTGGCCCATCAGGATTTGACAACCCTGTTTGACACAACAGACCGGCCTACTTCCAGCACGCCGTCAACTGCTGCAGTCAAATAAATATATAAAAACACAAAGAGCAGATGGATTTTCTCATGGCTGCATGGCCTTTATAGGGCATGAAGGAAGAGCAGAGCGGTGGTATTTAACTGAGGAGACACCACAGAGAAATAGTGGAGCTGAGACAATGGAGGGAATAAGAAGAGTGAAGGGAAATAAAGAGAGCAGTATAGAGAATAGACAGAGAATGGAATACGCTTCTGAAAGCACCGTGCAGTTTTCAGTTTTCAGTGTGATGGGATACCTGTCAGTGAAATGCAGGGATAATCCATAAACCGCTCAACCATTTCAAATGGGCTCCATTATACCTGCCCTGACTGACAGCAAACAGAATAATCTATCAAGATCTTAAATGAGCCATATTATTGGAGAGACGGTTTCTGAAAAAGAGAAGAAGAACCAAAATATATGTGTTTTTTAAGTGTTTGTATTTAGGAATAGTGTCTTGCCTCCGTAATGTGCCTGGTTGTTGGAATGGGACACCTTCCAAAAGTGAAATGCAATGGGAGATCAGAATAATGCGGATCTAGTATATCAACATTTTATGTTTTCCAATTTTCAGTTGTACAAGGAGATATACTCAAGACTTCAATAAGCCTAAGTTTACAGCTGATTTATGGAAGCTCTTCAGGAAAAAAAAAAAATACAGAAAACCCTAAAGTCTTTAATCCTACTCCTCTTAACCATTTTTTAGAAATCAATATATTCATCCCATTAGGTCTGAAAAAATATATTTTAGTGATAACTTAAGGTGTGTTCAAAAGATATCAAAACTACTTGGAAAGTTATAAATCAGTTGCTGCAAAAAGGCTACCCCAGAGTTACCTTCAATTTTTTAGATGCTGAAAATTCTCTTATTAATCCTTTTGATATAGCCCACAAATTTATTTATTCATTTATTTATTTCTTTATTTTTGTTAATATTGATTACAATTTAGCTAGTAAATTTGCCACTTGATTTTATTCCAAGAAATTTTCCAATTATCTCTTCTTTTAAGATCCTTGATATCCACGAAACTGACATAATTGATGGACTAAAGCTATCTTTAGCTGGTCCTGACAATATTTCTGCATTTCTTGTTAAACAGGTGAGGCGGTCAATATTGGAGCCACTCACTTACTTCTTTCTCTCTGGCTCTGAAAACAGGTGTTGTACCAAAGGATTTAAAAGTTGCCAAAGTTATTCCTCCATTCAAAGCAGTTGATCCATGTTATTTTAATAATTATAGACAATATACAAAAGGATTGTTTTTCACCTAGATTCCAATTCTATTCTTTATAAACACCAGTATGGTTTCCAGACAAATCACTCCACCTATATGGCTCTGCTTCACCTTACTGACAAAGTTACCACTGCACTTGATAACAATGAATATATATGTTGTGTTTTCATTGATTTTTCAAAAACATTTGACGACTCTGGCTTTACTAAACCCTGGGGTCCCGCAGGGGTCAATTCTTGGACTATTATTATTTGTTATCCATATTAATGATTTGTCTAACGTCTCAAACGTTGTTTCCCCCAATAATGTTTGCAGATGACACAACCCTATCTCTCTCTCACTCAAATTTCAATTAATTGATAATGGATGCTAATATTGGTCTAACTGCCTATGTTTCATGGTTCAGATTAAACAAATTATCTTTGAATATAAAAATTTTTAGTGGCAAAAAGCATATTTTAAGGACTTATCAAAAGTCACAATTAAGTCTATTAAGATGCCACAAGTGTCAGCTATGAGATCCTGGGATTTTTTGTTGATGACAGCTTGCGTTGGAGAGAACAACCTTACTGGGTTAGCAGAAAAATAGATATTTCTATTGGTGTAATAAGGAGTAGCCATGTTGTCACCACAAACTGTCTGCTTAGTCTTTATAACAGTCTAATTTATACCTATCTCTCATATTGTAATGTAGTTTGGGCAAGTTCTTTTCCTACCAGTTTCCATAAAATTTTGGTCCTCAAGAGACGTTTTCCTAGAATTGTAACCACATCAGAATTTCACACTGCATCTGTTCCTTTATATTCAGCCTCCTAAAATTCTCACCGGCAGAGGTCTCCATAAGATTTAGGGGAACCAAACTGTGGAATGAGTTTTCCCACATGGCAAAAAGCTGTTCTTCAATATAAATGTTACAAAAGACAATTAAAATAACATTTAACTGCTGTTTTATAATTGTCTTCCCCGTGTGTTCTCTCACTTTGCATACTTTTTTTTTTTATATATAACTCGCAGTAATTTGTATTATTACTATTATTAGTAGTATTAGTATTAGTATTAGTATTAGTATTAGTATTATGTATTACTGTTATTGCTACTATCCCCTTCACATACATATGCATACACACCCACACTCACTGAAACACATCATACATTTATTTTCTGTATCATTTTGGTATTATTATTGTTGTTAATATGTTAATATTGTTGTTTTATATCGTATATATGTTGTTACTATCGTCAGCTTCTGTATGTTGATTGCTTGTTTTCTATAATCAAATAAAATTTGAACAGGTGGAGGCTTCACATAAGCCCACTGGGGTTTTTTTGCCTCTCCCTGCACTGTATATCACTTGTTGTCTTTGTCATTTTCGTGCAAAAAATAAACCTAACCTAACCTAAACCCTCAATTTTGCATAGTGAACCTACAATGGGTGAATATTCTGGCATGGAAAATTAGTTAACAAGTTGAAAAAGTCATTCTTCATGACATTGTGATTTTAATCGAAAAGAGCGGTTGAAGCCGTACACTCTGGCGCATGTTTGGAAAGCCTCAGGTACACACACACTGACATGGTCACAGACATGACTCAGGGATATGATGCCCACTTCTTTAGATGGCGACCAGGGGACCCATGGGTCATCAATGTTGTATGTTTGCCTTTTAAGTATTGAACAGACACCCCTCTCCGTTATACTGCTGAGGAGACTGGCTCTGTCAGACCAGCGGCAAGGAAGTCTCTTTTAATGTGATCTCAGCAAGAGCAATGCTCCATTATTTGAGGACAACAAAACAGTGGGATCGCGGGTTGGGGGTGGCGCTTGTACTGACTGACCCAGCTTGGCTCGGCTCTGCTCTGCCGCTAAAGTCGCTGGGTGACACATATAATAATAAATAAGCTACATACCATGTCTACTTTATGACAACCCGGACCAAAACTGGACTGATGCGTCTCCCTGGGATTGCTAGGTATTGTATGTGACAGCCGGCAAACTGGCTCGGAGGGAGACCCTATTTATGTGTGTGTGTGTGTGTGTGTGTGTGTGTGTGTGTGTGTGTGCGCTTGTGCTCCTGCATTTTCATGTATGACACATGTTTGCCCTCTGCATGCTGCACTGTTAGACACTAAGGTAAGCAGACAGATCCATGGCCTGCAGACACACAGAGCTTCACTGAGCCCAGCCGGCCCCAGATTGAGGGCACATGCTGGAAGCAGGGAAACAAACACACAAAACAACAATAATAATAAAAAATAATAAAATAAAATGGGGAGAAACGGCCTACAAAAATATCTTCTCCTCCTGATACTCCTTCTTTCTCCTCCTCTGCTATTCCAGCCGTGCTCCCACTCTGGAGTAATGAATAATAGAGGAGTGCTTGTCCTCCCTCACTCCCCTAGTTAATCAGAGCTTGCCTGGCTGGCCTCTTCTCTGCCACTCCTCACTTTAATAAATCATTCAGGCCTTCAGGACGACAAGTCCGTCAGCTCAGGCTAAGCGAGAGCTGCGCTGGTAAAGACCCTGCCATCTCCTCTCCATCCCCCCATCCTCCCCCATCCTCCCAGGAACAACCTTTTCTCACTCTCCTCCCTTCCCTTCATCTACTGTGTCAGTATGCGCCCTTCAGTTTTTCAGCTGCCCCGTCACTTACATCTACTTGGCTCTCTCTCTCTCTCTCTCTCTCTCTCTCTCTATCCTCTCTGAGAGAAATTAGAGTGGCAAGCAGCCTTCTTCAATCTCTCTCTCTCTTACTCTCTCTCTCTCCGCTGTACTCTCTCTCTCTATCTTTTCCTCTCTTTCTCTCAAGGGGAACCATTTCACTTAAGCTCTCGCTCTGCCAGGATTTAACCAAAGGCGTAATACTCTCATTTCCCCTCTCTCCCTCTCATTCCTCCTCTTCCTTTACTCCACGCCTCCACTCTCGCTGCCTGAACCGGAGTTCCTGCCAGGGACGACATCACATGGATGTGTCCCTGACGGGTGCTGCACAGGCGTCCGCTGAGAGTCGTAAAAGGAATGGACGTCTCACCATGACAGCTCTTAAAGGCCTAAAGCAGGATGTGCTGATAGAAAGTGATATCTTTATAGAGCTCGATTTTGCCACGTTTAAACAGTACAATTAATTTATTTCAGGAGGGGCAGAAGTGGCGTAGAGAATAGCGAGTTGGGTTTGAATTCTTGGACCAGCTAGGAGAATATGAGTGACTGACACTCACACTCATCCTTTCCATCAGCGACTGGCGACGTGCCTTTGAGCCAAGTACTTAAAAGAGAAATCTACCCTCAGATGCCCTTACGATGTTATCTGTCCCCGATCTGTGGTTCAGTCCATTCCAGGAGTTAGTACTTGGAAGTGTTTTCTGTGTACCCACTTCAGTTTTCGTCATCTACTGCTTCACTATATGGACAAAAGTATTGGACCACTTACACATTACACCAACAAGAGCTTTTATGCCATCCCATTCGATTCAAGATTTTGGAGTGTGTCTGTGGGATTTTTTGCCCATTCATCCAGAAGAGCATTTGTGAGGTCAGACACTGGTGGTGGATACGAGGACCTGGCTCACAATGTCTGTTCACGTTCATCCCAAAGGTGTTGGCTTAGTCATGCTGGGACAGGAAAGGGCCTTCCTTCCCCAAACTGGTCCCACAGAGCTGGAAGCAGAGAATTGTCCGAAATGCTTGGTGAGCTTGAAGCATTGAGATTTCCCTTCAGTGGAGCTGAGGGGCCGAGCCCAGAAAAACAACGCAATAGCTTTATCCCTCCTCCCCCAAACTGCACAGTCGGCACAATGCGCTCAGGCAGGGAACGTTCTCCTGGCGTTCCCCAAACCCAGACTCATCCATCAGACGCCACATAGAGGAGCCTGATTGGTCGCTCCACAGAACATGTTTCCACAGGTCCAGAGTCCGGTGGCAGCGTGTTTTACACCGCTCCATATGACACTTGGTGTTGCGCTCGGTGATGTGAGGTTTGCATGCAGTTTCTGTGCTGATGTTGATGCCAGAGGAGGTTTGGAGCTCTGCAGTTACTGAGGCAGCAGAGCGTTGGCGACTTTTATGCACTATTACGACTTCGTGGCTGAGTCGCTGTGGTTCCTAAACGCTTCCACTTTGCAGTAATACCACTTACCACTTTATGGTGGAATATCTAGGAGGGAAGAAACTTCAAAAACTGACTTGTTGCAATGGTGGCTTCCTATTACATTACTATTATTATTACTATTATTTCTATTTTTGTATATATTCCTTGTTTATAGTGTATATATTGCTTGCTGCTATTTATCATCTGTTTATACTGTAAATTTGCACATTGCCCACATCTATGCACATTGTATACATCTATGCACACGGTTTTTTGCACATTGGGTACTTAGATCTTTAGATCTCTAGTGTCATCTTTTATTCTTTATTTTTTATTTATTTAATCTTGTAATCTGTGGATACTGTTGAAAACTGTGAATTTCCTTCGGGATGAATAAAGTATCTATCTATCTCTATCTATCTATCTATTACAGCAGCACACTGGAACTCAGTGAGCTCTTTAGAACGAGCTGTTCTTTCACAAATGTTTGTAAAGGCAGACTGCATGGCTAGGTGCTTGATTTTATATGCCTGTGGCAATGAGACTGAATCAAGCACCTGAATTCAATGATTAAGAGGTGTGTCCCAATACTTTTCCATATGGTGTAAGTGAGAACACAATCCAACCAGGAAGCAAACAAAAATGCTCATTGTGGGTTGAAAGCAGACTTGGATACCTGCTGCTAAACATGGCACACATGGATAAAGGACTGCTGGATGTTGTAGAAATATGGTTTGATGACATTTCATGATTACTAGGAAGTTTTTAAATACTTGTAAAAATACTGACGTCTACATTGTTCCTTTTTTGTTTATTGTTCTAATATTTCTTTGTTGCTGCAATATGCTGTCGACAAGAGTTTCCCTTGTAAAATTCCTGTCCAGTAGATGAACAACCTATTCAGCGATGTGTCATTTGTCTAGAAATCTTGGTCACTTAACAGGCCGTGTGAACACTAAATGTACCTGATGAAAAATGCAACAAAGTGGCAGCTTCACGCCTGAATCAGTCCAAAGCAAGTAAACTATAGGTGTGAAAGCACCCTGAGGGGATGGCACAAAAAACTGATGTTTTCTCATGATTACTGAAAATTTAGGCAGCTGAAAATGTTTCTGTTGTCATACTGCACTATAATTATGCTGGAAACGTCTTAACATGATGTCTCGGCATCAAACATTTGTCTACTTATGCATGGGAGTAAGAAAAACTTGATATAAACAACAAACTAGACCCAGGATAGCATTTTCTTTTATGCCATTTAGCTCCATGATGAATCCCATCAATGACAGCAATACTGTATATATTCCAAAACAATCCACTCCCTCCATCTGATGACTTTTTACAGAAACTTAGAAAGTTATTTATTGGATATATATGGAAAAATAATCAAGCCAGGATTCGTCTGTCCCATACCTGGTACTACTGGGCAGTACAGTTTAGGTCTATTAAGCATTTCACACCAGGAAGCGCAGATGCTGTATTGAAAATATAGTCATCAAAGGGTTTGGCAACGATACAGTATCTGTATTTACCTAATACAGATAACATAATGTCATTTGAAGAAATCAGGCGCAAGTACAGCATAGATAAAAATACCTTCTTAAATATCTCCAACTTAGAAGCTTTATTAAAACAAACCAAAATAATGTGCTAACTAAATCCTTAAAATTAAACTTGAAGAAAATGGTGTCTAAATATATAATATGCTAATGTCCAACTCAACCAAGAATTCTGATTATAAATGGAATGCATGGAGAGAAGAAATAAATATAACACTGGAAGATTAGGAATCAGTCTGTACTGGGATACACAGTCAATTAATACTCCATTAAGATTGCTACAGTATCAATGGATAATGAGAATTTACATCGCACCAGTTAAACTCAGCCACTATAATAACAGTA
Organism: Myripristis murdjan; assembly: GCF_902150065.1. NCBI lineage: Eukaryota > Metazoa > Chordata > Actinopteri > Holocentriformes > Holocentridae > Myripristis > Myripristis murdjan. The sequence goes on along the minus strand of NC_043992.1, from coordinate 38,603,730 downwards.
TTCCAGACATGAGCATAAAATGCGCTGAGGAGGAGGAGGACGCTGTTTCATCGTGTTTGGCAGTGCAGTCAGATTAAAACATTTTGGGAAGCGGTTAAAAAAGTAACACCAAGAATTATTTGTAAAATATTTCCAATGGATCCTGGACTAATTTTAGGGTTACACCCCCAAAAACATAATTTCAGTAAAATTGAACAGGAAATGATAAATACATGTCTACTGCATGCTAAAAGATGTATTGCACTGGACTGGGAAAAACGAATAGACCTGTTTTAGATTGGGTTAGGCCAATGCCGATAACTGTTCCTTTAGAAAACATGACATATAGTAAAGGGTAAACAGGATTTATCTGAAAAGATACTGGGACCTTTTTACTGCCTTTGTGAAATGTTTTGATTTCTCAGACAACGAAGAGGAGGAATGATTACTTTTTGATGGAATCCTGGCACTTTGGTCAAGTGGAGTTCAAGTTTGTGAAGATATTGAAATAACCCTAATTGTTTGATGTGCTATTTGATTTATATTTGTAAAAAAAAAAAAATGGCTCCTTGTCTGAGAAGTAGTCTGTTCTAAGTTTTGTTTTGTTTTGTTTTGTTTTAGTGGGTGCTCTGGTTAAGAGGCACTTAACTACTTGTTGTAATTTATTAAAATATGCAGAAAATATCAATAAATATATTGGTGGGGGAAAAAAATGAATGCTTTCAATAAACAAATGAAGAAAGACGTGGGGAAATAGGGAGCGCCAAATTGAGATTCTGGATCAGCCTTTTTATCATAAAAGGTCCATCAAGGACAAAAGCCAGATTGGATTTGTGGGGGGAGAAAAAAAAAAACAAGACAAGAGTAGGAAAGTTTTCACAAAAGCCTCTGCGTGCCTCTTACTTTACGTTTCTCCATCAGTCGGTGTTTGTTGCTCTATATTCTCATCCTCTCCATCCTCTCATTCACTTCCTCTTTCCTTCCTCCTTTTTCCCCTCCCAGGTATCGCCTCTTTGTGTGCAAATTCAGTGTCTAACTCGATCTCCTCCTCTCTCTCTTTCTCTCTTCTGGGTGTTCTCAACCTCTTTGAGTCCTTTACAGACAGACTGCCGAGCAGCAATTATTCTTAATCTTGCTCCATTAACCAACCAGCCCCCCTCCCCGCACCACCAACACCTAACCCCCACCCTCTCCAGTCCTTGGCGGGAGGGTATTAATCACTTTAATTGCCAAAAAGCCTGAGACCCCCGTCCTATCCTCCATCTCTCATCCGTCTCTGTCCGCTTGTTTCTCTCTCTCTCTCTCTCTTTCTCTCTTTCTCTCTCTCTCTCTCTCTACATTAGCACTCGAATGATTCAACTCTGGCTCTTCATCAAGGCTCTGCTCTCACTTTGCACATTTAATCCCCTTAAATGGCCACTTAAGCATTTATTTCATTATTTACCGCTATTTCATCATCGTCATCAAAATCCAGTCGAAACTCTCAAATGCAATCTGTGTGCATGTGTGTGTTTTAGGTGTGTTTCCAGGACTATGTGTGTCTGTGAGTGTGTGCTGTGTTCTATGCGCAAATTACTGTGCATGCCCTAGTATTTTCTTGCTGTCTGATCTGATTAGTGGCTGTTCTGCCGTCCTTTTCAAATGCTCATAATGAGGTGCTATTTCAGTTCAGTGTGAGGTTAATGAATAAAAGGAGGAAGAGGTGGGCAAATTTGCTGCATCGGTGAAAAAATTTCCCCCTTCATCACGGGGAGAAAAAGAGAAAGACAGAGAAACGGAGAGCCAGAGTGAACACAATAGTCTGTTAAGTGCAGAGGAGAGCTGTGTTATATCATCCCTGGGTGTGGTGACCTCAGCTAATAGCGCCGTCTCCTTTGTTCCTGTGACGCTCTCTGCATCAGGCAGCGCCGGCCACAACTGCCCACTTCACCGGGTTTTCACTCATCTAATGGGAATCTGCACAATGTTTTCTGAGGACGTTTCATATGCAGATACGAGAAAATCTAAACTTGTTTTATAACATCTTTTGCTGCATTTAGGAGAGATCGGAAGTCCGTGCTTGTTCACATCATGACAAAACAGATATCGCAGGTTATGAAAACACAGGTTTGTGGGATAATAACTAACATTAAAGAGTAACTCGACACTAAATAATGTAGGAGAGAAAACTTCGGCCTCACTGCCCTCTGGGGGTTGAAACTTTCAGGTGTTTTGCATTTCTGGGCACACCCAATCAGTGTTTGGCCGCAGGTGCTTGGCCATTGACAACTGGTGAAAATTACCTGGTGCCTCATTACTGAGAAGGTGTGACTCTTTAAAGCTAACCCAAGCCTGCTGTATGAATCAATAAATATGTAGAAAAGAGAAGTTAAGTACCTATAACAAGTGCTAGGCTATTACTGAAGACACGTGACAGTGCCTGAGTTATTCATATTCTCTATTATTATTTCAAGCGTAAAACAGTTGTGACACAAGTAATTTTTCAAATTACGAAGATCATATTTGCAATAATAACTGTGTGAACACAGTGTTGTTGCATGGCTTTGTGGAATACTCAATTCTGACTGGTCAGTTGGCGTTCCATGACTGTCATTTTGAATAAATGACCATTAACTATGGACAGTCAATCAAAGCGAGTTTGAAACATCTGCACATAAAGTCTGTTCAATATATTATCAGTAATCAAGCTAGCTAACAATAATCAGCCCATGCACTTTAATCTTGGGACTGGAATGACATTACTGTTGCACCTTACTGTTGTTTTATATATTGCACTTTGTTTTTCATTGATTATTATGTTTTATTGATTGTTTTTATTGTCCTTTTGTACGGTGACCTTGAATGTCCTGAAAGGGGCCTTTAAATAAAATGTATTATTATTATTATTATTATTATCATAATGCCTGCTGGAGCCAAAAAGATGTTAGGCTACTACATGGATATCACTTTTAATTGTAATATTTGATTCATGGTTGGAGTTCAAGTTGTCACCAAAAAATCAGAAGAAGACAACAAGGAAGGAGAAAGAGTATAACTTATAACGTATGCAGGTGAAATGTCATTTGAGGCAAAATCATTTCAAAATTAATATACTGTGTCAAATTATTGCTTTCCTTTCATAGGTAGACAAGTAATAAACAAGATAATACATAGCTAGTTAGTTACATCGCAAAATAAAGCCCAATGAAGCTATGAGTCATTGATCAATAATAACCATCACTGTGTGTTATATGCTACGTGGAAAAGTATGCTTGCTACGGCCACGTTTTTTGGCATAATATGTGGTCGCCGATGGAGGCCAGACAACTTTTTGGATTTTTTTTGACATTCAGTAAGTTTGTAAAGCTAGGTAAACTTCTAATTACCAAGACATGGAGTTGGATAAATCCACTGAGGAAGAGCTATTGCCGACAATTTCCAAGTTCACTGGTAAATTCATCTCAACAGCCGGTACAGACCCACTGGGGACACCAGTAATATCTGCCTCCTTCCTCCAGGCAGCATTTCTCCTATCAGTGTCCCAATAGGTAGGAAGAGAGGCAAGGCATGTCTGGAAAGCTAATGTTACTTCCTGGTAATGAGAAAATGGGTGAAAGCCATGGGTGAAAGTCAGCAGAGGCACTGCACAATCGACATCGTCTTCCTTTGCCAAATGGATTTTGTCCCACCTCTTTACCCGCATCACGTGCTTGGTTGACACTCCATGCCATCCCCGCGTGTGCTGCACAAATTGCTTGCTTCTCACAGAAAATGAATGGAGGTTACTTGACAGATTGTGTTTGGTGTGGCTTGCCCATTAGTCAAATAGTTTGCACACCACCTCACACTGCATGTATCTCTGCAGTTGGTCTAAAATACGTGGAAAAGCTTCTCCTTTCCTCTTCCAGCTCATTGCCTTATTTGTATCTGCATGCAAACATCTCATGCCAAATGTATCCTGGTTATGTAAGCATACTATCTCCTATTTATTCTTTTTCTATACTAAATTGCAATACTACATTTGCATACTACACTGGCCTCAAAGTAATGTAAACAACCACACATTAATCACTTTGTCATGTTGTTCGCAGCAGCTATAGGGTTTCCTCTACTGCAAATAAAAACTCCATGCTTCAAATGCTGCATCTGGGAGGCCTCATCACTGGCAGCCCGGTGTTTTTGATGAGGACATGCAATGAGAATTGGTGATGATTTGCACTGGAAATGTACTGATTTACAGCCAACCGCTTGCTGTGCATAAAAACAAAGTTTTTGTACTTTTGCAAGAGCCTGGTGCTGGTTGCACCAAAAAGCCACAGAAATACCAAACTGCCACTTTGTCTTTACTAAGGTGCTGCCCTCGATCTGTGCCGGCACGAAAAAGTTGACCTTGCACAACGATACACTCAAAAACACACAAAACAGTGGCAGCTAATGGTACTCTATTTGGCATGCCTATGCCCCTGACTTAAATATGCATGGCATTTCTACTGTTTATGAGCGTTATCATACCTGTAACCAGATAACCCATGTAGGTAGGTAGCAGCAGTAACTAGGTTTGAATCCATGAGGCACCAGTAGGATATCAAAGTCAAGAAACAAAATAGACAAAAGTAAATTAGATTTGTTTGGACTGCCAAAGAAGCTGATCTGCTTTTAACAGTAACTAACAAGCACAAGTCACATTATAATGGCACATTGTTGTATTAAAATGTGTCAGTTTTGGTGGGCATGTTCAAAATATCCATTTCTGATGGTTGAGTGTGGATGTAAGTCCAAAACAGAGAAAAAAAAAAGATGCATTTTCAATTGCCTACTTGTGACAGAATAAATAACAGTAAGTCTTATCCAACACTTTGCTGTTTGCTTAAAATAAACAGATTCTTGCTTGTAGTTTATTGTTAAGTTTTACAAACAACTTGCAGTCTGCTGTGAGTAAAGTGATCTGCTCAAAGTGTTTCCCAGCCTACATGGAGGTGCTGCATTACAAACATCTTTAAAAAAAAAAAAAAAAAATGATGGAAAACAGTAATTTCTTAAATATGATAAACAGGCTTGTAACCATTTGAAAATCACTACAAGGGTGTACAGAATTTATTTAGTGTCCCATAAAGACGAGCCTCATAGAAAATGTTCCCAGACAATGATGTAACTCATCTCGCCTCAGTCAATCCAGTGTGTCAGATGTACAGCCACCTTTTTCTGTGTGTGTGTGTGTGTGTGTGTGTGTGCGTCTGTTTTTCAGTCCATCTGCCTGTTCTGCCTGTCTTGCTCTGCACTCCGCTCATTGCCACTCATCACTTTCAGACACTTGCAGCTAACTCAGCTGACGCCAACAGTGCAGAGAAAAGCATTTACCTCACACTGTGAAAAATGTTCCTCTAAACGACTCATCTAATGCGGCTCAATCAACCAATTTAGTTGTTTGTACTTAGGACAGTCACTTCGAATCCCCTGTATTGACATTGAGCGGTCCATTGGCTCCGAGAACAACACATAAAGTGTTTTCCAGCTTTGCGAGTCACTTCAAGGTGACGTGACTAGTGATGGTATTAAGGGACTTGATTTATATGGTCTGTTTGTAATGACTGAGACAGTAACTTTCATGCAACTTCATTTGTCATCCAGTTGTTTAAAGTCATACGTTAGTGAGTGATGTTGGCTAAAATATAACATGTTTGACTGTTAACAGAAAAAAATAAAGAACTAAGGCATGAATCTGCAACTGTTGTAAAAGTAAAACTCAGTTAATTTGCATATTTACCAGCTGCCTGTACAACAATTTCATTTCTATAAAGATTAATCAGTTGAATTTAATTCAAGCCTGAGACATTATATTGCATCCAAGTAAGAGTTTAGCCATTAATTAATCTTAAATGTATTAAATTTAATATGTCATGTCAGGATTTATCCATGCTTGGATGCCATATTAAATATATATCAGAAATGCATATTTTCTCCCTGTTAAACACCATTCAAAGTACGTTGATGAAGTTTGAAGGTTGGAGAAAAATTTTCTACCCAAATTTCTGAGTAATCATGCAATCATAACTCAGGAATAAACTCAAAATACGGTGAAAAAATATGTTTGTTTGTTTGTTTGTTTGTTTGTTTGTTTGTTTGTTTTTCAGTGCTAAGAAACACTTATGTACACATGCATATGGTTTGGATTTAAAATGAGGTTGTCAGCTAAATCCAACTCATGCTTTTAAACATCACCATTCCAGTTCAATCAAGACAGCAGATAGTGAATATAAGTAATGGATGTAACGCTGTTCCAGACTTGGAAATCACTAGAGCTGAAATGAGTCCATTTTTGTGATCGAAGGTAAAAAGTTGAGGTGAAGATTTTTCAAGATTTTTTATTTTTACATTTCACATAAATGTCTAATAATATAAAATGATGAAGTGATGACATTTTACATTCAAAAGGTTAAAGGTCAGATTCACCATGACAAAATATAATTCTGCAAAAACGCTTTGCTGACCATTATTCAATGCTATAAATAAATCAGCATTTTGACTTTCAGTTTAGTTCAGTTTAGTTTAGTTTATTTACAAATCATTTATAATAGAAATACAATTTACAGTCAAGATACGTTTTGTAAAATGGGACTCCCCAGAAGCTATCTGTAGCTTATGCACAGGGGCCCAAACATTAAATAACAACCATACTTTACAAAAAAGTTCCTTATTTCTACCAAATCTAACCTAACCTAAATACTAAGACCTCCTCAGATTCCCGAGGTACAGAGATATTCACACAAAACCAGCACATCAGTTATTGAGAAACTCATGAGAAATACATACATTCATGCATACATACATACATTCAAGAGAGCAGTTCATCATTTAAATCCTCAGCTGCTTTTAGCAGTTTCATAATAAACAAAGTTAGACATAATTTAATAGCAATTTTTATTTTAACCTCTTTTTGAAAATAGACAGAGATGCAGACTCTTTTATAGTGCTGTCAATCTCATACCACATTTTGGGACCTTTACAGGCCATACTAAAACTTGTACATTTCAGTTTCCTTTTCTTTCCCTTTAAAAGTTGTTTTCCCCTTGTGTTGTGTTCATGAGTGGGAAAATAAATTGGAATGAGATGACAGAGTCTGTCACTGAGTCTAAATATGACATTATACGTTACACAGGCATTATGAAAGATGTTACACTCAGTAAGCTTCAGAAGTTTATGACCATAAAAAAGAGGATCAGAGGGAGCATTAAATTTGCTCCATGATATAACTCGTATTACTTTCTTTTGTAAGATCAATAATTTCTCAACATAACTTGGATATGTATTACACCACAAAACATTACAATAATTTAAATGAGGCACAAATAGAGACCGGCACAAAGTTAGGAGAGCTTTGAGAGGAAGAAAATGTCTCAGCTTAAAAAACAAGCCGACATATTTCCTCTCCCTGGATGACAACCAGGACAGGGGGCCTCCTGTTCCTCTGGTAATCCCCTATATGCTTACTGGTTGTGCTGATATTGAGCTTTATCGTTCACTGGAATCATATATGTCAATATAATGATAACTTTGATTTCACAAATAAGTACACTTAATACCTTTTATTAAATTCTTTCAAAGTATTCACTACAAATGTAATATGAGTCTGGACAGACGTAAACTGAATGTAAATTCCAACTTGCATACAATTATGAGATGGTACTTGTAGTTTTTCACACGTAATATCCTACTCTCCCAGAGTTTAACTTTGTTTGCTCCAGGTGGGACTGTGCTTGCTGTCCCATCTCTCATGAGGACGGATGTTGGAGGGGAGAGAAACTGACAGTGACTATGCCAAAGAGACAGAGGGGAGATGAATAATCCTCTCTATCTTCAGTTTTATTTCAACAGGAGCTGCCGAAGCAATCACAGTTAGCCGAGCCACAAGCAGCGTCCCATCAATAAAGCGGACAGGACTGTTACTCTTGGGGTGGTCACTTTCCTGAGCACCCTTCATCTTTCTCTCCGTCTCCCTCTCAGTCACCCGCTGAGTGTTCCTGCTGCCCCGACATAAACCCTGTACACTCTTTATCTCTCTGCCTTCTTCCTAGGGCAACTTCAGTCTCAGAGAAAATGCCTCTGTTTATTTTACAGTTTAATATGATCATTTTTCAATTAAGCATGAACTATTCACTATTCACTGTTCACTTGTTACTATTTTGCTATTTTACCAGACACTTTCAAATAGGAGATTCACTATTCTGCCATTTTACTATGGGAAAACATGAAAGTACTGTCAGTATAAAACACACTACTACACAGTGTCCAAATGTTGTGTAGTCACACACCTTTGATATATGCGACAGATCGTATAACTTTGGGGGAACAACTTAACAACAACGATGCTGCAAGCACAGGCTCAACACCACAGAATTGAAAATTATTTTTAAAAGACAATATACAGCTGTGTCCCGATTCATGGGCAGTTTACTCTGAAGGTAGCATTTCCAGACCTGATACATCATGGTCACTTGATGAGGCTGTCCCAATCCAAATGAATCTCCAAAGGCAGCCCATATTGGTTCATTGGTTTATTAGGATCCCCATTAGCTGAGTGCACAGCCAACAGCTACTTCCTATGGTCCACATAAAACTTTATGCAGCCCTCTTTTTGCAAATTGGGTGGACACTATCGGTGCATCCTTTGCCGTCCTCTGTAGGCCATGATCAATTTGGAGTCGCTGTCATTTGGTAAAGTTGCGATGAAAGCAAGCGAAAGGCAAAGTGAAAACAACATATGAATGAAAAACAATTTGAAAAATGAAACTAGAACCATATCTCATATTTTCACTGGCCAGCTAAGTTAAGTCGCATAGCTAGGAGTAAATTACGCATTTTAAATGAGGATTAGTAGCTTTGTAATTTCAGGTACAACCATTTAAATGTCAGAGTAACAAACGTAAGCTCGTTAGAAGGGCTTTAGCCTCCAGGCCTTCGTAAATCCTGTCCTCTGAAGGTGTTGTGCCACATGGCTCAGCTACATGCCAGGTATGACTCTTTACAGTCACTGTGTCTAGCAGGGAACACTAATTTTCTCTGTTGCTTTGAACACACCCCAGCAAGAACACTGGGGTTTGTTCCTGAATGCATTCCCTGTAGATAAGGGTGGAGAGGCAGCAGCTACTCCAACAAATCAATATTTCAACCAGTAACGGTGTAAGAGAGGCTGGCTGCAGGTATGCAGTGCTGACTCCTGCCTTGAGTCGCTGTTCTCTCCTGCTGGTTGTTCAGTTTTTGGTTGGCAGTTGTGTTTGGTAGCTCACTGAGTCTTAGAACATGATTTAGATATTAATGTGTGTTTTCTCTATGGACGGCTCCCCTGTGTTTCCTGACAATGTTGCCCTGCAGTTGGGTGATGTCATGCAGGCTGAATTTAGTTCAACCAAGGTAACTGGGTGGATCACTGTGGGCTCAGACAGTAAGAGACTGGTATGTAGGGCGTTTTGCAGCACCTGAGGTAAATTGTTCTTGGGTTATTGTTTCTGCAGGGCAACATGTTAATTATGTCTTCTACAGGCCCCTGAGGCTGTTGCCTAATAGTAAATTGATGTCATGCATGAGTGTGTTGCTATGTCATAGAAACCCTCTCAGTGTGTGTTATTGGCTGTTCTACAGTCATTTTGAATTGGAAACCACTTGTATTCCAACCTGGTCTCCTCAACCTGCAGACAAATAACATTACTTTACACTTAACAATTGCATGCACTTTATACGCCAGTATCCAAATTTGCATGCATTACCTCAAACCATGATGTGACGATATCACCAGCAAGGCTTTGCATTGTCCACGCATTCACAAATGTTATGTAACATTTGCACATTAGCAAAATGTTAGCAACCAAAACTACTTTTTGTGACTCTTTGTTGTGTTTAATTTGACAGTGTCCCTAAATATGAAAATGCATACACCAGAACATGAAATACAGGAAATTCCCCTTTCAAAGAGATGGTGGTCCTGTTGGTCCGGGGTGTTCTAAAGAAGAGACCCCAGAGTGTCCCGTCTCCTATTTTAATGATTTGACTTGGTTTTCGTTTCATGCCTCATGGTAAGAGGTAATCAAATTAGCCTAACATTTTCCAGGCCTTGAGCCAAAAGGCAGAAGCCAATGTCTGATTCCAATTCCTGGGCTCTAAGTCACTCATTTATGTGAAACATAAACTTGGCCAACAATTGCTCCAAACTGTTTTCTAAATGAAAGTACTATGGCTAGCAGCTGTGGATGAAAGGCCTTATCTGAGAAGTTTGTAAGTAAGAAACCAATTAAGTTTGTATGACTGAAGACAAATCTTAAAAAGAAAAAAAAAATGTTATTGCACTTACGGTTCTTACAAACTCCCTGAAATTTCTTTTTAGATCTTCGTTTGTGAACCCGGCCTTGGATTATTTTTGCATTGATACCCTCACATCACAACAAACTGTTGTTTTGACTTGTTGGTCCCCAGACACTCCTCTTCAATAGCGCTTCAGTTTTTGTCTTCCTCACAGCTCGCTGTGTAATCAATTTACTGGTACATTAATCTCCCCTCCTGAGAAAACCATCCCCCCTCAGCTCCCTCTCTCTCTCTCTATTTCTCCTCTTCTCCCTTGGGTCTCTCTCTCTCTCTCTCTCTCTCTCTCTCTCTCTCTCCTCTGTTAATTCATGCAGACCAACGCTCCAAATATAGAAAACCAAACCTTTCTCTGAGCATATAAATTATGACACTTGTTTAGGCATCGCTGATTATTGAACCATCCATATTCAGCCGTGGTGTGTGTGGGCTGGGGCTGATGGGTGTCCATGTGTGTGGGTGTTTTTGTGTGTAGTTGTGTGTTTGTGTGTCACTCCAAGCTCCCTCTCCATTCTGATTGTTCTTTTATCCCTTAACATTCCTTTCCTTATGTAAGATAAATAATTCAAGCCTCCAGAGGCAGAACATTTGTGGTTAAAAAAAAAAAAAAAATTAAAGAGTGATGAGCCCTGACTTTCTCTGTGTATTGCATTTCGGGGAGGGACAGAGTACAAAGGCTGCATTTCCTCTGTGGCGGTGTACAAACCCCACCAGCACTGCAGCACACACACACACACACACACGCACAGAGAGAAACACACACATCAGCCCTCATGAGCCGTGCTTAGCCAAGTCAGGAGATTGAGCTGCCACATTTGCATTTTGCCCAAAGTGCTTGGCACACAAACAAAACAGGATCTCTTGTTAGGCCTTCTTTGTAACAGGGATAACAGATTACATCTCGCCAAAATATCAATAAATCCCATGGGGGGTCATTTCACAAAAACACGTCGGACAGAGGGGACTCCCGGTCTCCGTAAGCCGAGGACATTACCGCGCATGCTTTCCACAGTCAGATTGGATTAATCAAGCCTGATGTTACAAAGCAGCCACACAGATTGAATGCTCTGTAGCTGTAATTATGTTTTGGCACCCCCAAAATGAAAACACTGTAAGAATTTCCAGGACCCCAATTTCCTTAACTATTCATATTTGACTACGGGAAAGAAGATGAAGTAATATACCCAGAGGCAGGCCTGGACTAATATGCAGCGTCAAGGTCTGAGTGAACATCAGTCTGTCACAACTTCACAGTGAAATCCATCCAGATGATCGAGTTACTCACCAAGACTCAGGTTACATGAACAGCAGTTTAAGTGGATCATATACAAAGCATGACGTGACATCTTAAGCTGTCATAGGGTTATAATCACCATTATTAGAATATTAACCATATATTAATCAAAGCACAACAAGTCTGACAGGTCAACATTTTTGGCCTGATGATGTTTTTAATTCAACATCTTTGAAACTTGAGAATGATGATCTGTACAGTGGTAGATTTTTAAGCCGTACGTCCTATACCTATCTTGCTGGAATCTAACAATTATTTTCCTACAGTCACACTAACTGGGATTCACGTGGGTAAACACGAGCGGACATTAGGGTGAGGGTGACCATTCTTAACGTGACAACCATCTGGTTTCACTTTTGTGACTGGTAGCCTATATTCCTTTTTTATTTCAATTCCAACTTCGGAAGTGAAGTGATATTTTCCACAGTGTTGTCCATGTTTATATAGCCTGCATGAAACAAGACGGTGAGAATGCACAGGGCAAAGTATATTAGATGTGCTTTTTGTAGTCCATTTTCAGGACATTGTAATTTGACCATGGCAGACCAGCACCTTCTCTCAGGCTGTCCCTTCCTGCATCCTTATGAATTGTCCCTCACATCTTTCCTTGACCACATGAGTGTTTTTCATCAAGGTTAAGGAAAAGTGGTTAGGGAAAGGACAAAGGATAGATTTTTCTTTGGACTATAGGCCCGTTTCCACCAAAAGGTTCCTGGTAGTATTTGGGGGGCAGGAGCTGCTACAGGAGCGTCCTCTGGCTCGGCCCTCTCACCTGCCGTGTCTCCACTGAGAGGCCGAGGAGGAGGAAGGTTCCTGTAAAGTTACCAGGCGACTGAGTGACCATGACCGGGGCATCAAAATGTGTGTTGTTAAAAAAGCCTGTTGTTAGCATTCGCTAACGTTCCCTAAAGCAAACGTTAGCGTCCCTAAAAATGCCGGTGTTCTGTCGATTTTTGCTGCTTTGTCGAAATTTGCTACCACCACATAAACTGACAGGTTAATGTATTGATATCGGCATTAAGTGGGCAAAGTTATCTTCTCTTGTGTGTCTAGGTACAAACACACACACACACACACATGCTCCCTTCCTGAAACGTTAACGTTAGCTCCAGCTGTAGTGTCCCCTGAAATATGGTCGAAAAGAGCCGCTTTGTAACACAGAGAAGGCGACTTTCTGAACAGGAAAGTGAACGTTATGTCAAAAAAACATACTGATACGTATCTTTGCGCATTTTTAAGTGGTTATACGGAAATGCGGGACCTTTTCTAGTGGGTATACGGTGTATACCTGCGTATCACGTAGACTACACCACTGGCTACTGCTACTCTATGCATTCATATTAGACTTCTGATCACCTCACTAGCACTGTAGGATGAATGGCAGCATATTTAGACTATTTTAGTATTTATAATCAATATTTCAGGGGTAGCATATTTCGATAGTACAGTAACAGCCTATTAAATAATGCTACCGCTACTCTATGCATCGGCTTTGCGCATGAGCAGAAACGCAAGGCAGCATTTCTCGAGAAGTAGCAGAAATCGACAAATCACCGGCTAAAAAGTGTGTTTTTAGCGTCAGCCAACGTCCGCTAAAGCTAACGTTAGCGCCCCTAAAAATGCCGGCTAAAAAGCCTGTTGTTAACGTTAGCTAGCACGTTAGCGTTAGCTTGGTAGTGTTGGCCGTGTTGCTAGGGACGCCTGCTTTCTGTTGACATCACATCACACTGTGAGTAAACCCAGGAGTTTTTTCAGGGCCGCTCAGAGTCCCTACCCCGAGGCAGGGCCATGTTTTAGCCCCTGTAAAGGTTCCTGAACTCTCTCCGTCGGGGTAGTTCCGGCGGTGGAGACACGCGACAACGGCCTCGGCCCCGTAAAATTACCCCGAGGTTCCTGCGGTGGAAACGGGCCTTATTAGACCACAGTCCTGGTCTAGCTGTTGCACAGCGATCTAGAAAGAAAGTACGTCCACCAGTTAACAAGCAAGGAGGCTGGAAAAGAGTCTTGATGATGAATCCAGGAAATGTGTACCATTGTTGATCCTTCAATACATTTCATTTTCATTTTTTTAACTCTCTCCTAACTCTGCTTCCGGACAATTAAAATAGTCCGATGTGGGATCCTGACCAGAGCCTCACTAGCTATGTTTACATGCGCAAAATTTCTCCAATCCGATCTAAACCTTGGTTGATCGGAAATTCCAAATCCACTGTTTACATGTACACTAAATAAAATGATCCGATCATGACGTGCGTATACATGCACCAAGCGTTTACTCAGAATAAATCATTTGGGCATGCGCGGAGTCGTCTAATTTTCTGGAAATAGTAGTAGAAGAAGAAGCTGTACTTCCGCCTGTGTTGTAAACAAACACCGCGTTGTCTGCACGTCCTCAGCTCGTTCACTCTTTGTGCCTCTCACATTTTATTTTCCTCCCCTCTGGCACAGTGTCTGTTTATGTAGGTTTTTTTTTTTTTTAATATGGACCTTTTGGACCGTTTGCTGCTTGCCGAAAAACGACCGGCTGCCGCAAAGGCGGAAACGCATCACGCTGACGTAACACACATGCGCAGTGGAGATAATTTCACCCCAACCGGGAAGACAGGATCCGAATGGATGTGTACATGGACGCCATTCGGAATAATGATCGGCATAAACCACCTCTCTCTTTCGGAATGAAATTTCTTTCCAAATGGACCGTATCGGATCACAATCTTCCGACTGACGTGTTTACATGAAGCATTTTTAACCTGATTTGGCCTTTATTCCGATTATTTGTGTCCATGTAAACATAGCTAGTGTGGAAACCATCCGCTGCTGACCATCTGCTCCAAACAACGATCTGTCCCAGAAGATCTCATCCAGCTTCTCCATTGGATGTCCTCTGCTTTCTTTTCAGCTGTAAACCTCGACATGGCAACAGCATCACAGCTCGTGCTTACAGCTAAAATAAGGAACACACATCGAAAAACAAGCCACTCCGTTAAAAACGAATCCAAGTTAATATCTTTACGGTTATGATGTTAAGGTCACGATGTGTATTTTCACTATCAGCTCCAACAGAGATTTTTCTGCTGTTGTCGTTGTTGTTGTTGTTTTTTGCAGGTGAGTATTGGATTAGCTGGGTCTTCTTTATTGAGCCAGTTACCGACCTGCACTCTCAGCTAATGTGACTCACACACACACACACACACACACACACACACTCTGTTGAGGTGGCCGTTCACATGTAGATGTTTGTAAGCAAGAATGGTGTAATTGAACTTCACTTGAACTTCAACAGGACAGATTTGGCCGTGCATCTTCCTTAAATCCCTGTTTTGTGTGGGTGTGTCTGCCCATCATCTCATTATAGAGGCGGCGCTCGCCTTTTCACCCAGAAGCCAGAAGTCTCCATCCAATTAGCTCGTTATTCCCTAATCAGCATGTCGAAAATGACTGACACGGAAAGAGATCATTGCCAGTGTTCAGCATCTTTAAATTTGTCAATATTCCTGCAAAAATCGAATTATCTAATCTATCAAGTGGAACCCCTAGAAATGTGTCCTTGTTAAGACTGAAATTTATTCATTTATTTATTTATTTATTTTTATTTAAACTTTACTTAGCCATAATAGTTCAATAATAGTTTAGATTAAGAATCTGTTTTTCAAGCAAGACTTGGCTGAGATTTGTAGCAACACAAAAACAAAACATGAAGTTAAAAAAAAAAAAATATATATATATATATATATATATATATATATATATATATATATATATATAGGAACACATCACACTTTCCAATATAGCCTACATGACAAGAAATGCAATGAATGATGAAACAGAACCTCCAATTCCCTTTTTTTTTTTTTCTTTTGGTATTTAAACACATTCAGTCAAATTAGTTGGTTGAATTTTAAATCATCCAGAAGTGCATTTAAGGCATGGGAGTATCATTTGATTGTGCATTTTACCGACAAGGTTTCAAGGAGAAACCTCCATCACATCAGAGGAGGACAACATGTCTGCTCGATATGTGCTATTTAATTAAAGGACAATATCGGCCTGTGTACCAAAGAGCAGATTTATCGGTCTGACTCTATCCAATATCATTAGTGCCTTCGTCCCAACCCCCCACCCCCACCCCCCTCCACACACACACACACACACACACACACACTCCTCCCCTAACTCATGCCTCCTCATCTCCTTCCCTGTCTTTTTCTCTGTTTCTGCTAAACAAAAAAGAGAGGAAGAGGAGGTGGGAGAGAGAGAGAGAGAGAGAGAGAGAGAATGGAGAGAGATGGAGGAACGGAGAAAAAGAGGGAGGAAGGGAGTGGCGTTGGAGGAGGTTGTGCTCAGACTGAGGAGAGTGTATTGATCCCTGCTCTGTGATGGACTGGAGAGGCCGCTTGTCCCTCTGACAGCTAAAGACAAATGGAGCATCAGAGAGGCGGCTCCGGGGCCGACTGGCTGCAAGGAAAGAAAACAACAAACAACAACGACGACGATGATGATGACGACAACAAAAATAGACAAAAGGTTAAACCGCTGAAGGGGGGTGAGGGGGGGGGGGGCTTCCAGCTAAGTGCAGAGCACCTCATTAAATAACCAGTGTAAGCCCTGTGGATTTCATTGATTGCTGATGTCCAGCAACGCCCGAGCTTTATCCTCCCTGAAAGAGGCAAACGTCAGCGGAACGAGCACAAAAGCCGGGCCGCAGTTTAATTTTTTTATTTTTTTTTCCTTCTTCTTCTTCTTCTTCTCCCCTTTTGTCTATTTCTGAACGCGTATCTTAATTTGGTCCCGAGCAAAGTGGGTCACAGGGTGAGGCGGACATCAGAGGGGCTCGCAGGAGTGGAGTGGAGTCATTCTGGCTGGGGGGCGTCGCGCTGCTGCCTGCTATTTGGAGGAGCGCGCGCACATAAAGCTGCCTCTATGCTCCTCCATCACTCATACACTGTGCTCCACAACAACCCCAACCCCCCCCCCTTTCCTCCGCCTCCCACGGCTTTCATTTCCCAGCCTCTCTGTGCAGATTGGCGTCTCCGTCCATTTCTCTCTCACCGACGTTGTGTACATTTTTGTCTCGTGTGGCGTCACAGATGCACTGGGCACTGAGGATATCGCTGTTCCAGTACATCAAGACACCTAAGATCCTGATCCTGACCCACAACACACACACACAACACACACACACACACACACACACTTACTTGTATCACTACATTTGCAAGGACCGCCTTTGTCTGCATTCATTCCCCAATGCCTGACCCCAACTTTAAGCCTAATTTTAACTGGATAAACTGGTTCATTTGGAGGCTAACCCTAATCTTAACTCCAACCCCTTCAAATCAAGCCCGATCTCTAAAAATAACCTCGTAAAGAAGCGAGGAGATGCAGAATGTCCCAAGTTTCTCCCGACATCTTTCTATCCTTGCGAGGACGCCGGATCCTCAGAATTACAGAGGTTCAGCACATCCACTGCACCAACAGGCTTTAGGACCCAGCGCTGCAGCCATAATAAGGTAGCTGAGCTGAGGAAAGGCAAAAGGAGAGAGAGAGAGAGAGAGAGAGAGAGAGAGAGAGAGAGGTGGAGGAGGGAGAGAAAGAGAGGAAAGAGGAGAGGAGAGGAAGGCAGAGAGCCGAAGCGGTGTGTGTGGAAAGTCAGTGCAAAGCGGGAGGAGAAACTTGAGATGGTTTAGGTGCAAAATTGCGGCGAGGATTAAAAATAAACCTCCTCCTTTCTTTGAGAGGGGATACAGGAGGAGGAGATCAAGTCAGGGAGATATGGAGGAGAAGATATCCTGCGGGGGGAAGGGGAGCGCTTGACAGAGCGTGCACATTGCCGGCAGGTGTATGTGTGTATGCAAGCGTTGGTAGACATATATACACACTGTCAGCTCAGTGGGAGGACGGGGTGAACTTTGACTCGCACTCAACGCTCACATTCCCACTCTCAGGACTCGTACACACACACGCACCTGCACACTGATACCCCAGAAACAAAGCCATGTTGGCTCAGAGTCACATATCTCAGAGTCCTATGGATGGTTGAAAATGGGACACCGGGTTCCCCCTCCCCTCCTGTGAGGACTCATTCTGCGGACAGGACGGCATCCAAAGAGTGCACGACTCTCACCGAAAAGGTAAGAAATAAACTCAAGGCAATGCAGAGGAAAGCTTCTGCTGTGGGGATGTTACTTTGGTCGAAAACGGCCGCCAGCGAGTAACGAGTCAGCGTTTGTGCTGCTGGTGCTGTTTTGTGACTTTGAAATCAAAGGATTTAATTCGTTCATAGTTTTAAAAATGTCCATGCACTGCTTTAAGAATGACTTCATGTAAAAGCGATACTGTAATCTGATGTAGATCTACTAGACCCTGTTAGATCCTATAAAAGCTTCACGGCAGTTAAAAAGGTGTACAATGGCTAATAAATTCAATAATATTCAGCAGAAAGTGTTTAGTTTTCACGTCAGTAATAGTTTTGTCGGGGGAAACAGATATCACATTTTAAGGTGATATCTCATTTTGGAATGAAACTTTCAATGATTGATTGAGGGCTTTTATTCAAAATATGTAAAGATGACTCGTTTCATCATTTATCATAATTTTGTTGAGGCTGTCTGTCTATATATCTTTGTGAGGAGAATTCTGTAATTCTTTTTATTTATTAACAATGTAGTATAATGAAAAGAAGAGGACTTAAACCTACAGTGTAGATGCTTGGATGCAGTGTAGATGAATTAAAATATGTGCTTTTTTTCTGTGTATATTTAGAATAATGTGAATAAATACAATGGGGGCCATTCTGCTGTGGGTTGGGACACAATGTATTTTCCCCTAAAGCGCAGTGCTTTCACAGCAAAGCATCTCCCCCACGCTCCATTGTTTATATTTTATAGCTATTTACAGCTATAGGGGATGCTCAATGCGCAGTGTCAAATAGAAACACTCAGTATAACAGAGCCTTTCCTCTCATTAAAAACCTGCAAGCCGCCTCAACACACAGCACCTTAACACAGGTGCTGTCTTCAGTTGTAAAACCAGAGATTCTCCCTCCTGTCAGAACCCTGATGGCATTTTCCAAATCATGACCATCTTCCGTGTGAAATGCAAAGCGCCGTGTGTGTCAGGGGAGAGCATGAGATCAGGCAGGCCAGCTGCCTTCAAAGGACATGCACACTATTTTGCTTGGCAGCATTCCTAATTAAGAGTGGCCTTTTTTTTTTTTTTTTTTTTTTTTTTTAGTTCTGAACCTGCTTGTGCTTTGTGTTTATGTGTGTGTGTGTGTGTGTGTGTGTGTGTGTGTGTGTGTGTGTGTGGTGGCTGGCTGTAAATGAGCTAACCCCCCCCTCTCTGTGCATGTAGGTCACTGTCAATTAGTAGCAGACCAATTTGCCCACCGTCTGTGATAATGATGATGAGTCCATGTAATACATCATCTCTCATGTATAGATCTGTGAGGCGCTAATTACCTCGTTCAGCTCCCCGTCACACACACACACACACACACACACACACACACTGATAAACAAAAACAAGTAAACACACATAATTACAGACATAAACATTGTGTAGTTGACCGCCCCCATGTAATTTGTGTGTGGTGTGGTGTGGTGTGGTGTGGTGTGTGTGTGTGTGTGTGTGTGTGTGTGTGTGCGCAGGTCTTTAGCCTCCTCTGACATTGTGGCGGACTCAGAATCACCGAGGTCACCGTCACATTCACAAACGCACCGAGCGATACCTTTGCAGCCTTCCGCCACCTGTCCCCTTCACACACACATGCACTCAGCCACACACACATTTTCACAGCTGGTGCCAATGCATAATGCAGCCGGGGGAGTGAGAGTGATTACTAGGGTTAGACCGATATTGGCCTTTTATTGAGTATCGATATCAGCCGGTCAGTCAGTGTCGTCCGTCTATATATATATATATATATATATATATATATATATATATATATATATATATATGAACATCCAGTGCAAAACATGGTGATTTCCTGGTAATTTATCAGATTACACAGGTTAAAATTAAACTGAGGTTAGAATTGATGACCTAAAAGGTAGAGCATATCTCATATCTTTGCACCTAAACCCTGACCTCCGAGTGCAAATTAGCAGGTGACTTGAAAATGCCAGTTAATCCACTAATCCTGAACTCAAGTCCCAGATGACAGTGGGATTGTATCTCAGCATAAAAGGGGCATTACTCAGTTTTGATTTGAGTGAACAAGAGGCATTCCATGAGTGTTGATATTCAGTACAGCAGCACTCTGATGTTTCGCTGTTCTGCATCACTCCACGTTACAAGTGCTCTTAACCGCTGTGACACAAAGATATCCATGCATATCCAAAAACAACATTAAAGTTAAATTATAGATAGATAGATAGATAGATAGATACTTTATTCATCCCCTCAGGGAAATTCTCTGTATCCCGTAGCTCATAATACACATAATACATATACCATAAAATTCATACACCATAAAGGACAAACAGTACACACAGCCATTCAATCAATCAATAAAGAACATAAATGTGAGCCTAAAAATGTTTAAAGTGCATAAATAGAATAAAAGAGTCCAATTAAAGTGCATAAATAGAATAAAAGAGTCCAATTAAAGTGCATAAATAGAATAAAAGAGTCCAATTAAAGTGCATAAATAGAATAAAAGAGTCCAAACTGAGTTATAATAAAGGAGCTAAAAGAGTCCCCAGAGCCTGGGTCAGCGGCCCCTCTCCAGGACTGAACCACTGGACAGCCTGATGGTGGAGCTGAAAATTGGTTAACTAAATATCTCATAATTTGCTGCTGTATCAAAGCAATAATATCTCACTTGAGGTTGTGCTGTTATACTGAACATCAGCACAGCCTGGAGTTTCTTTGGCACTCGGCCGCTACAACCAAATCACAGCAGGGCTGATATTTAACATAACAGCACGACCTCGAGTGTGATATCGCTTAATTATTGTCCTTTCAGGAGCAGCGTTCCATCTGTTTAATGCACTGACTCATATTTGTACTATGTGTCATGGTGTATTTTACTGTTTTTAATCTGCACTGCTGCAAAACGAATTTTCTCTTGTGGGACAGTAACGATCTGAACTGAACTGAACTGAAATTGAACTCCCTAACTTTACTTTCCAGTAGCTCTGGGTTTTAACTGAATTTTATTGTCAATTAACAGGATAAATTCTGTTTACACCTCATGAAGAAAAGGCTTCGGTGTGAAGCGCTGTACATTTCTGGATTTTCCTGAGTTCGCAAATGTTCAGATTTTAAAGGTGCGCTATGAATAATTGAGGGTTGATTGAAGTGAGGACAAAATACGGGGAATAAGCAGGCCAACAATGGGAAACAGGTACATTCAACCACCAAATCTCTTGTTTATTCCACAGTTTTTATCAGTTCTCACTGGATGTCTAATAATGAAAACGATGTAGACTCCACATCAAACCTTGTGCTTATTCCATGTTTTTTCTTGTTTGTTTTTTCGTGTCCAAACAGTCCTGCAGTTTTACGAAGTGCACCTTTAATCAGCAGCTTCAGAATGGGTATCCACCTTCAAAAACCCGTATGAGTCAAACTGTAGAAATCGCCCATTTGAGATATGAGCAAATGGCTCCGACGGCAGTGCGGAGTGTGTTGTGTTGTGTGTACGCCGAGCACGTAAAGCAGCAACTAACCGTATAATACAATGTCATGTGGTTTTCACAGCCACAGTTACACATAAATAACATTCACCTTCACACACACACACACACACACACCCATTATAGGGAACACAGCAGCAGCCAAAAGGATAAAAGGCACTGAAGCGCAAGTGACACATGTCTACACACACACACACACACACACACACACACACGGCTGTGCTGATAATGGTCAGTGTGCTGTTTCCCGTGATGCTCACAGAGCAGATGCACATAACAGTTTGTTCCCTGTAAGATCCAACATACAACCTCATGACATGGGGCCCATTTGCATATTCATTCCCCAGGCCTCACTGCAAACTGGCACCAGCTGTGTATGCTGAGCGTGTGTGTGTGTGTGTGTGTGCAGTTGTGTGTGTGTGTGTGCAGTTATGTGTGTGTGTGTGCAGTTATGTATGTCTGTGCAAAGCAAGTGGTCACCGTTTTTGTGTTTGATTTTGAAGGGACCAGGTGATGCAAGGCTGCAAAGAAGGACTTGTTCAGTGTGTGTGTGTGTGTGTGTGTGTGTGTGTGCATGTGTAGTTATATGTGAAAGCTGGAGTTTTGCAAAGGAACTACTGATTGTGCATGTGTGTGTCTGTGTGAGCGTGAAATACTCTGGGGTTACTGTGAATTGATTAATGAGCTAACACTAACACACACACACACACACACACACACACATCTTCTTCACAGGGGATTCAAGTAAAGCATACTGAGCTCCTGGCGTGACTGTACTCATTTGTTATTATAGCATAATTCTGTGGAAATGATCCGTCCTTTGGAGTCTAATGTGACAGTGCAGAGCCTTTCTGGGAGGCACGGCGTCCCGAGCAGCTATCGAGCCGAGCAGAGGCACGCGGCTCAAACGGCAAATTAGCCTGTGCCTCATTTATCCTGCAGTGAATACTTCACTCCACACAGTCAAAGTGTTTCCATAGGAACGTGGCGTTGTGTTGGGTTTGCACTCTTACATCCTCCTCGCCCCTGTTTTTTTTTTTTTTTTTGCTTATCTTCCCTGCTCAGCTCTTCTTCCTCCCTGCTCTCATCCGTCGCTCCACGCAGATCGGCACGATGAGTAAAGGGTTTGGAAATGAAATCAATGGAGACACTGAAACGCCACTTGGGTTTTCAGATGGGTGTTTGGCAGATGTGGCGGCCCACTCTGCTCTTATCAGCCTCATCTCGTCGCCTTTCATCGTCTCTTTATATTATTAAGGCCCGCAGGCTTTTACGGCTCCACTTTCTCACGACCGCGTTGCCATGACTTTAACATGAGCGCGCTCGCTCCCTACGCCTCTCCACAACCCAGCTCCACTGGAAAATTACAGCAATTACTTCCAGTACTGCGTGTACGTGTGTGTGTGTGTGTGTGTGTGTGTGTGTGGTAGAGTAATAGGCGTGTGAACCTTTGGCTTAACACTGACTCAGTTTGATTCACAAGTTGGCAATTCAATTAAAAAAAAAAAAAAAAATCTTATTAGAATGGTCCACTTTGATTCAAGTTTGTAAACCACAATTCAGATCTTTGCAATAATAATAATAATAATAATAATAATAATAATAATAATAATAAACCTGTCCTTTTACTTTTGCAATGTAAAAAAAAAAAAAAAAATCAAACAACAGAATTACTTTAAAGTTATTTATTCTATTAAGAAATATAAAAGAGATGGATTTTACAGTATTCTGATAGACAACCACAACATTCGATCTTTGTTTTATTTTATTTATTTATTTATTTTTATTTTTTTTTTATTAGTTAATTCAACATAGAAAGCAGGTATACATCTGAAAGCAGCCTCTATACAGTCAAGACATCTGCTCATCAACAAAATAATGAAAAAAAAAAAAAAAAAAAAAAAAACTAACTAAGGTTGGGCCACAACAATTATTACGTTTATAACTAAGTATCCATGATTATCACATATAGAAAAAGAAGAAAAGAAAGAAAAATACCTGCACTTTCACACAATTTTTTTTTTCCCCTTTTTAACCCAACCCACCTCAACCCATCACCAGAGATCATTCTGTACATTTCATTACACTTTACAAATAGGATATTTCAGTGTGTCCTTATACATAGTGGGCAAAACGACTCCAAAAGACAGACAAAGCAAAAAAAAAAAATCTTTTGTTTCTTTGTTTTATGAATCGATTCAAAATGTTTCAGAATGATTTGGAGCGATGAATCAGTGCAATTAATTAATAAGTTGTTAGACCCCTATGGCGTAATCCTATGTACGTGAGTTTGTGTGTGTTTGTGTGTGTGATGAGAGCAGCGGGGTAATCAGCAGCTCCCTGCCTTGGTGATGGGACCTCTAAAGGGAGAGCTCGGTCTGGATGCACACTTCCTGTTCTGAAGCGCACGCCTCCTTCGTGCACGGCGAGCACGACCCGGATCCTGAGACGAGCCTGAAGTCTGGCTCCTGTTTCCGTCTTTGTCCGTGAGCCTCCACGGCTCTGAAGGAGCCGGCAGCACGGCCGGGTCACGGAGAGGGAGGGGAGCCGCATGAAAGGAGAGGGGTAAAAGTGAGGGAGAGGGTTTGTGTGATTGTGTGTGTGAGAGTACAACAGACTGAGGGAGAGAGAGAGAGAGAGAGAGAGAGAGAGAGTAAAAAGGCTCGCTGATGATTTGCGGCGCTGTCCTTGCAACCTTCCCCTCCACCAGACTGGATGTTTTATGAGCGCTGCAGAATCAGAAAAAGAGGCAGGCTTATAATACAGCTGACAGAAGTCTTTTTATGGTGGCTGGGCAGAGGTGTGTGTGTGTGTGTGTGTGTGTGTGTGTGTGTGGGTGGGTGGCGGGCGGTAGGTGGGGGGCACATAATAAAGGTGAGTGCATCTCTCCTGGAATGAAACTGGCTGTGGGGAAGGGAAGGGAGGGGAGGGGAGGGGAGGGCCACTGAGGTGTTGGAAACATTTAGCGTGTGTGTGTGTGTGTGTGTGTGTGTGTGTGTGTGTGTGTGTGTGTGCCTGCATGCACAAATGAACGAGCACGAGACGAGTGGGCACGTGCATGTAGGAGGTGCAAGTGCTGTATGTGAAGATGTGCGTGTGTGTATGTGTCTGTGTGTGTGTGTGTGTGTGTGTGTGCGTGTGCGTGTGTGTTAAGTGTTTCTGAAGGGGAGGCAGCTTGCTTGCAGCTGTTGTTGACGTCAGTGGGTGTGTTGAATGATCACTAGGCTTGTTCAGTATGAGAGGTACTAGCCCTCTCATAATGGTGACGGTGGAGAAAGAGAGAGAGAGAGAGAGTGTGTGTGTGTGTGTGTGTGTGTGTGTGTGTGTGTGTGTGTGTGTGTGTGTGTGCGCAGAGAGAGAGAGAACAGAATGCAGCCCTCAGCACCGTGCCAGCCCAGAGCCACCAATTATTCAGAGTTTGAACGCGGCGCACTGAAGCGTGCAGCCACGAGTCACTGAACTGATCTGGAGACAGTGAAGCACTCTGCTGTGTGGAATGAATACTCACTGATGAGATATTATAGAGTTTGTCAAAATGACACTTTCCCTATTCTAATGGCAATGAAAAGAGCCTGCACTGAACACACACACACACACACACACACAGACTCTTTTTCACCCTCTCATCTCAGACATGTCAGCTAGTAACAGCATGTTCTCCTCTCTCACAGCGATAGTCTAATTTTAGATGCTTCCCAGATTGAAACACATAGATTCAACATTATTGTGATTTTTTTTTTTTTTTTTTTTTTTTTTTTTTACCAAGTCATTTCACTCCACTTTCACCATTTTATGCATGGATACATGAATAATTCAAGGGTTACTAATCTGTAGTAACCTGAAGATGTGTTCTGCAGCCCAGTCTGACCACGCCTCCCATGGGCGCCTTCCATTTTCCATGTCAAAGTGGGAAAAGATATAAATATCCATTTCGCTGTTTACTGATTGCGATGCTGTCAGGGTTTCTAAGCAACTGAATATAATAGGCCTAAACAATCATCTGAAATGGAAAAAAAAAGGGTTCACTTTCAATTACAGAAGGTCTTACTGCACAATTATGAAGGCAAACACCATCTAAACAATACTGGCTTACATATGGGGAGTATGAAAAGTTCCTATTAGATGTTATAACTTATAAAATCTATGTGCAAATGTGAATTTTTATAGAAAAGATCATGGTTCTGCTTGCAGGAGTATTGCACTAGGGGTTTATTGTGTTGATGCTCAGGCCGTTTTGCAGTCCCCACCCATGCCCACATACAGTACATACCCTATGCCCAGGGGTATCCAGTACTAAAAAATATAAATAAATAAAAAAATAACATCCTTAGGAGTTCCAGAGACCCATGAATTTCACTTTTGGGGAAACTCAGCCACGAAATATGACAGAAAAGGTCGCCAAACTCTTACAAACCTCTGCCTGTCTCCTTGAATAGTGAATCTTAGTCGTTCAGTTTTTAAAAAACTCATCACCTCCTCCACCCAACGCTTGTGAGAGGGCGGTGTAGCCTTCTTCCAGCTTAACAGTTTTGCAGTGTTGCAGACAACGAGGGAGTTACGGTGTGTGCCGCGTCCCGGGACCCCGCCGGCCCCGCCTGTCAGAGGCTAAGTGCTCGTGTATCCCCAGGAGAGATATGGCGCTGAGCTGGCAGCTTTC
The DNA here is from genome assembly GCF_902150065.1 of Myripristis murdjan. Classification (NCBI taxonomy): domain Eukaryota; kingdom Metazoa; phylum Chordata; class Actinopteri; order Holocentriformes; family Holocentridae; genus Myripristis; species Myripristis murdjan. The sequence goes on along the minus strand of NC_043992.1, from coordinate 38,577,827 downwards.
TCCAGACAGTTTCAGCCTTGTGTATTACTGATATATGTGAAGTACCTCTGGTCACAATACAAAATCTGTGCATTAGCCAGCTCTCCAGAATAAATAATGCATTTGAAGGGTGCAACAACACGAGGTCAGTGATGGTACAATGTACAGGAAAGGGAAAAAACACCAAGTTTTGGGATTGAGCCCAATGGTCAGTTTACCTGTGAGGTGATGAGAACATAGATGTTAAAATCAAACATGCATGTGTCGCTGCGGTGCTGCATGATAATTCTTTAGCATATTCAGCATAATGTTTTCAAACTCAAAGAGCCCCATGTCCCTTCAGCATAAACAGAAGAATAATGGGGCACAGCACGTCCCAGGGCCGGGTCCTGATCGCAGCGTCCAACCTCGGGCCCTTTGCTGCCTCCCTTTACCCCGTCTGTCCAATAAAGCAGTCTCAATAAAATAAAATCTCAAAAAATAAATACAAGAATAACACCCATGTCCTCTGCTATATCAGTGAAAATGCATAATCTGATGGTGTTTAGTAAATGATGCACATGTGTTTGAAAATTGCATCAAAAAACACAATAACAATGAAGGACCTTGGGGAACACAGATCCTCTCTAGATACTTCCTACACACCGTTGTGATTGACAGCATCCTTTCTTTTTCACTTCATTTACAACTCCTGTGATTTTGTCAGGAGAATCCCAGTTTTCAAACCTCTCCTCCTGCTGCTCTTTCTGGGTTTCAAGTCTTCTGATTTTTTTCCTTATATATATATATATATATATATATATATAGATAGATAGATCAAATTTCACTAGATTTGTTAGAGACACACAATAAATTTAGTCCCTACTCTATTTATGATGTTTCTAGACAGTTAATTACCCCAGAAAGCAGTTTATGTCCATGCGGTTACCTTAAACTGGCAGCTGTCTGTTGGTTTGAGAGTCTCACAAACATTTTTTTATTCAAGCAAAACAGCAAATACCAGCGTGTGATCCAGATGAATCCGTACACTGGTTATTAAGAAAAAATGGTTTTGCATCTGCTGCCATCTGGCCCAGCATCACTCAGCACGGCGTAGGCCGATGCTAAAGTGTTAGCAACTTAGCTGACTTATGCCATAGACGCTGAAAATACTAAGAATTACTTTTTAATTATTTTATTTGAAGGGTCATACTGGTCCTATTTTGACTCCTCATCAACAGTCATAACAAATATTATTTGTTCATAGAAATATGTTTCAGTAGCTTAGAAGTCAAGGCTAATTCACCCCAATTTTAATTTTAATTTAATTTTAATTTATTTTATTCTGTTTTATAGCACTGTGTTTATGTATTTTAGTATTTTATGTTATTTTATTTTTGTATTTTAGTATTTATTTTATTTATTGTAATTGTTGCATTATCTATCATCCATGCTGCTTTTAATCTGCACAGCACTTTGGTCAACCCCGGTTGTTTTAAATGTGCTCTATAAATAAAGTTTGAGTTGAGTTGAGTTGAATTCACTCCCGTTCATGTTGAAGTGGTCATGGCTCATAGTCATTTAATCTCGTGAATATGTGGACAGCCTGCACATTCAGTCCTAACCCTATCCTGTTTCGCTCCATTATAATCACTTAAAATATAATACTAACTTTAGTTATATAGCACCTTTCCAAACCAGGGTTCCAAGGTGCTTTCCAATAAAAACAAATAACAAATAAATACACATAAAACAATGATAGAACAAGCTACTAAAAGATCCCATACAACAATAAAACATACTACAAGTTACATATACGTGCATAAACATCAAATGTGTCCGCAGTCAAAGCTCAAAAAGTTTTCTGGGTCCACTGTTGAGGCCAAGTGCAACATATAAAGGAGGTTTGCATGTAAGGGACGTGTTTCCTTGTTCCTTGGTTCAATAGTGTCTTTCATGTGTGCACATTTTAATAGATTTATCGTCATTTTAGCCGATACATGTGTCAGCGAAGAGCACACGAGATGAAAATACTCACGTGTGGCGACTGTCATCACATTTTTTAACATGACTGGGAGTGGACTGGAGCCTTGACTTCCAAGCAACCGCAGCATATTCTGTATTCGTACACAGTTATGCAACCAATATTTGTGACAGACAGATACGATGACGGCTGTTGACAACAAGTCAAAATAGGACCAGTATGTCCTTTTAATACGGGCTTTAATACACTGGAATATTGCAGTAAATTGTTACCTAACCTTCCTGTCTCATGGAGGAGCTCTCAATCAGGTGTGTCGCTGCAGGTTTATTCCTGCCTTTTTTCATTTTGGTGAACTCAGACAGCAGAAAACGCCGTTCCAGAGCAGCAGAGACGGGCGCTGTGGATCTGCAGTCGTGACTCAGGACTCTCGTTCCATCAGGCCGGTGTCCTCTTTGTTATGAGGCACTCGGGCAGATGCACTTTTCCCTTGAACACATGGCCACTCCGCCATGCCCTTTATCTTCTCACTGATTCTTGGGAATTTGGATAAAAGAGGTTTTAATATTAAAAAAAAAAAAAGTGTGTTAAATTACAAAATCTGAAGGTATATCATTATAGGCCAAGGTCTTGGCTGTTCAGCAATGTACCGGTGCAACCTCCTCATTGTGCATTTTTTTCATAAAATAGGTTTTTCCAGTTATTAGGCTACTTTGTTTTTGTCAACACCGTCACTGTAATGTTTTTTTTTTTTATTTGAAAAACATATTTTTGTATTAAAGAGACTATTACTTTAATAACTCAACAGCACCAAAGAAACATATTGTAAGCATATTCATTTAAAACCAATATAACTGCCTCTGACGGTGGTGACACTAATCTGACGGTGGTGACAGTCGCCTCATTAAAACATACATTTCCAAAATTTATACCACTCAAGTCAATGGCTTCTTGCTTAACAACTTTATTTAACTATTTGGTACAAAAAAAATAACAATCCTGAGCTCTGTTATAAGCATTTTTCAGACTTCAGTCATCACCGTCACACAGAAAACCTGACGGTGGTGACGTCTGACGGTGGAGACAAAAACGTGACAGTGATCAGCATGAGTTGTTCACATTAGCCAGCTTGTTTTCACCCTGTTGCTACCTGCATCAGACCTCTTCTTAAAAAGTATACATTTATTCCATAATCTAATTTAATATTTTTTATACAGAAGTGACGGTGTTGACAATTTATGGTTGTGACAGTAGCAGTGTCCCAAAATATGAAGAGATTTAAGAGAAAACAGCAAACTTCCAGAAGCCTGAGCGGTCTTGAAGCATGCAGTAGAGCTGAAGGTTTGAAAAGGGCTCCTCAGGAATGTAATTGACCTTGTAGTTTTTTTATTATTATTTTTTAAATAAATATCTGACGGTGGTGACGAATATCTGGGACACATTTTGAGCAACCACAAAATAATAGTAAATATTGTTCAAAACCCATCGTTTGTAGTTTTTTATGATGTTATGATATTTTATGATATTATGATGTACTCTTTCATGTAGTAAAGATATTATTCAGTGAAATTATTACTTTTTGTTGTTTTAATCAAGTTGAAATGATTATCTCCTATCCGAGGACAACTGGTTTTGTAGGCCATGGGCCAACATATAATCATTAAACTAATACAAATTAAAAATAAACCTATAAAAGAACCTTACAAATGTGCAAAGGACCCCCTGATTATGCCCTTGATTCTTTTTATTCATTAAAATGTTGTACATTTCCAGCAGAAATAGCATTTTTCTCAGTGGGACATGATTTATCCAAATTCTCAAGAATCATTGTTCTATGTGTGTGTGTGTGTGTGTGTGTGTGTGTGTGTGTAGGATAACGACCCTCCAGCCCGACCAGGAGCCTTGGTTGCGGGCTGCTATCAGAGACGGGACGCTGTTGAGTCTAAATGTTGTGTGTGACCTTGTTCTCCTCCTAACAGCCTTGCGCCGCGTCGGACGAGGGTTGGTGAGCGGCCCGGCGGACGAAGCCCCGCGCGACGCCTCGTCTGTCCTGAATGAGACCCTCTCGCGGCGGACGGGGCCACATTAAAAATACATGTCCCGGAGGAGCGCCACTGTGGCAAGCAGCACCGTCACAGCAATAAATCAGCAGCAGAGGACTTTGATTTCTCCGTTATCACTTTTTCTGCGGCAACAATGGAGGAGCAGGCGTGTTGGAGGGCCTGCTGACCCACACAAGCACACAGCAGGAGTCTATTTCTGGAGCCTCATTGCTTTAACAGATTAACTGCCCTCAAAATATGGCCCCAATCCCTTCACTGCAGCTCTAGTGTGACTACTGTCTGAGGGAGTGCGTCCTCAAGCTTCAGCATACCCTCTGACTGCGAGTCTGTTCCGTCATCTGAAGCCTCGCTGCCTTCGGCCTGTTTTTGGTGGCAGTTTCAGAGTACTTTTTTTTTTTTTTCTTCAGAAGAACAAACAAAAGTGTGAGTGCGATGACAGCCTGAAAACCTTTTTTTGTGAGTCTTTGGTGATTGTTTCTCAGCTGCCCGTTCCCATCCCCAAAGTATTTTTATCCTTAAAGGGAAATAATTGATGTCCAAAGCGTTTGCGAATAATACCACGACACTGTGCTCAGATTAAGACTTGATATTTTATTGCAAGGGACGGTTTCCACGAGGTCCTGAGGGCGAATCAGGCTGAAAACCGGCCGCCCCGTGTTTTTCTTAGCCTCCCTCTTGTGCTAATCAAAGTCCTCCATCATCAGAATTGACATTTCCATATTGTATGGGAGAGAAAGTAGCCGACATTAGCATATTCATGAATGCTGACACGCTCAATCATGTGAGGAGGCAGACAGGGGGCGAACCCTGAGACGTCAAGCCCCGGAACAAATAACTCATGACATGTGAGGAAAGGAGAAGAGCTTGAATTCCCCCCAAACGCAACCTCAGCACAACATCACAAACACGACACAAAGCAGAGAGCTGGCACTAGCCGAGTCAGGGAATTTCACTCTGTCATGAACCTGGCATGTGTTGATGGGCTGCAAAGCAAAGGGCTTTAATAAGAGAAAAATTAGAGAATTGGATTAAGGATGGATTACCACTGCGCCAGTAAAGCCGGCAAAGCAGCTGCTTTCAAATAAACCCGTCGGACGCTCTTTGGGGAAAGGCTCTGAAGATTTATTTGTTGATTGCTTTTGGTTGTTGATGCGGTGGCCTCTTGCTCGGCCCGTGTTAACAGCGAGGGATGGAGAGTCTGGATGAGCTGGAGCACCCTCTTCTGGGAGAGAGCCCTAAGAGCAGCGGGGGATCCGGACCCGGGCCGGGGCTCGGACCCGGACCCACTCCTGCAGGCCTGTTCAAGGGTATCCTGGTGAGGTGTGAGGAGGACAGGGCTTACCCTCCGCTGGCGTGGAGGGGCTACTGCGCAGGCCGTCCTGAGCTTCAGCACCAGCAGCTACTGGACCCTTGCTCTTTGCCACGCACATTAGAGGCCTTCTACCCTCCAGCTCCCATGTGGGGCCACGCAGACTCCCTGCTGAGCAAGGACTACCTGGAGACCACGTTCGTGGACATCCACCCCGGCTCCTCCCTGGAGAGGAAGCTGCTGGTGGAGGCGCAGGACTTCCACAGCGTGTCCTACAGCCTGGACGACGAGGACGACCTGCTTCCCGACTTTGAGGTGAGACTTCCCGCTGACAGGATGCGTAAAATTTGTTGTGTTTCTCTTGTGTGTCATTTCACAGCGAACACAGTTTCTACATTTGAAGACCTGTACTTCCTGCTGTATCAGGATGTTGGGACAGGGCAAGGATCATTCAGACGTGAAAACCAATAGGAGATCATGTAGGGTGAGAAACACAGTTTTGTTCAGGGCAGGATTGTTGAAAAATTTGTTAAGGTTTTTATTGGCTGAAATTTTTATTCGTGCCAACTGGTACAGCAAGAAATTACCATTTAAGATATTTTTACACGAAATGTAACTTTTATTTAACCAGACAAGCCATTGAGCCTGGAAAATTAAATTAATGGAAGTTCATTTCATGGGGCCTTTAAAATTCCACTGTTTCGCTAACACCAGAAAAGCAGTGATTTAGCATTAAGACTTTCCACATATAACATCAACCAACACACGGAGAACTACAAAGAAAATAAAAGGAACTATTTGTGGACAAAAAAAAGAAAAAGAAAAGAAAAACAATGTAGAGCGGGCCTCCTCACCACAGGACAGACCGCTCAGTCCCGTCCCGCTGATGTTGTTGATGCCCCAAGCGAAAGATAGAGGTGAATCAATACTACACTGCAGATCATCACATCTGATCATCATATTTCTACCAGGTCTCCTTTTGTCGGGTTTGGCCTGAGGAGTCTTGCCTCAACACTCAGAGAGATTGTTTTATTTCTCATGACAGAATTTGGAAACCGGAGAGGAACTTAAAAATAGACGTATGAGCAACGCATCTGAGGCCAGGCAGCGGCTGAATGCTTACTGTCAAAAAGGCAGATTACATAAAGCTCCTCTCCGGCTGTGGTGCAGGTAATGACACTACAGGAGCAAGAGAGGATACCAGGTCCATTTCACAGATCACTGAACAAGCCCACCCTGCGGCGAAATGTAAATGAGCTTTAAGACTCTCATGATTGACGTGCTATGAAAAACAGCAAGTCAACATAAATATGAGTGTGCTGTAAATGTCAGATTAGTTAGATGTTCTTAGCTGAGGGTTTATGAGTATACTACATATTTATATTATTAATGGAGAGTCTGTCAGCGAGGTAAAATGAAAAGGTCAAATTTTCTGCTGTGTACCGCAGTGCCAGAGGCTGTTTTATGGTTATTATTTAATCTGATTAAGAACACAAGTAGGGGAGAGTGGGGTAATTTGTGCCAAGGGGCAACTAGTGCCACCCCTGTTATCTAGAAAACCATAGAAGAAGTTGGTCATGTGACCACATATTTTTAAAGAGGCATCCATTTCACTCATCCTGTAAAGAAGGGAGACACATGGCTTGAGAGGTAAGCACATTTCAGTTCAAAAAACATTTTTTTGCCCTCCAGAGTAAAATTTCTATGATCAAGGTTTTTTGATTGCTGTGTTTGAACAATTATAGAAAATGTTAAAAACAGTTCACACAGGTTTTAGTACTTTAGTAAGCTACACCATGAGTCTATACAGTTAGCATGATGTTAGCTCAAAACAGCTGGGGGATGCATTTTTTTCAAAATGGTGGGCTTGGGGTAATTTGTGCCAAAGGGCCTGGGGTAAATTGTGCCAGTGGCACAACTTGTGATTATATACTATATATTACTTTATTGTATTTTATTGTTATTGTACATTGTCTTCTTACCTTTGATCACTAAAACTATTCAGATTCAGGTGAAGATAATTTGCAGGTGCTCATTTTGGAATTTTTATTTTGTTCTGGGTATGTGTTCATGTGGCGCTCGGCCTTGTTATAGAAAAGTGGCCTGTGAGCTTGTTAAAATAATAAATAAATGTTAAATAAATCATTTTGTATTTCTCAAACAGTTGATATAAGATCCAAAGAGATGCACCCAGGGATGCACAACATCCTAAACTATATGTGCATATTTTAGTTGGAGGCATTGCTGTAATCCCCTCGCTTTAAAGGCACTTTAAGTAAAAATTGGCACTACTTACCCCACTCTCCCCTAAATGTGGATAAACATCCACCAACACAAATACATTTAGCATCGCACACCATTAAAACCAGGAGCAATGGGCCTGCGACAAAGTTTAGTTTTATCGTTAAGGACAAAAGAACAGCACATGAAATAACCTTTTTTTTTTTTTTTTTTTTGAAACTCATTGTGAATGCTGGCCACGGTGCAGCGATGCAAAGGCACTGCACTGGCCTGTGGGAATTGAACCCGGCAGCGATGTCACAGAAACTCAAAACAGCATCTCTATCTCATTTGTTTCACTTCAAAAGCTGAGACACAATTAGAGGAAGCCAACAGGCTCCAGAGCCCCTTTGTCCCCTTTCCAGCACGGAGCTGATCGATACTGTATGATCCCCAAACAGGACAGACGCCCTCAGAGGTGCCCTGTCCGGAGTGACTTTGCATACGAGCGGGCGTCTGGCGTTCTGCCCGACCATGAGATTTCCTGTTTCCTCGAAGATGAGAGCTGCCATCAGAACGGCTTCATGTCAACAAAAAACACCCAGGGCAGATCAATCTTGACATCTGAGAATAATTCCAGACAGGATGGATCAATTCTAACATCAGAGAATATTTCCAGACTGGCAGGGCAGACATGTGCAGCGAATGACATTATAACCATCAGAATAACCTTGTGAACTAATCTTTAAAATACTGTGGGTAATGCTGCGCTCTGTTCTCTTGTCTGATCTCTTTTAATCTCAGAAGCAGAGAAAGAAAAGCTTTTTGGTATACGGGCGCTGCTGTGCGAGGCATTCGCTGAAATGTTACGGAAGTTGAATTATTAATAATGTGCATCTTTGGAAAACACACAATTATTTTGCGCAGGAAATAACACAAGAAGAGTAATATGACAGGGTCGGAGTGAGTGAGGAATCCAGATTGAATATGCAGCCATTTAAAAAAAACAAAAAAACAAACAAACTGTATGAGTCATGAATCGCCTGCGGTCAGCAGAGCTAATGCACATCCAGCCTAACCCCATTCAGTCACATTATCTTACAGGCACCAGCAAACTTTTCCAATTGTTCTGGAGGACATGTAAACACAACATAACAAAACAAACAAAAAACAAAAAAAACAGCTCATATTTTTGAAGCTCTCCATAAAACATCAGGTTTTGAGCAAGCAAGTTCTGAGCGTCGTAATCTACCAGTGCATAAAAGTTGGAGAGGGAATGATACTCAGCAATGTCACGTCGCCACAGTGGAGCAAATATGCGAACTCATCTGCAGCGGCGACTGAACCCAACCTAAATGTGGCGTGCTTGCATCCCCAGGAATCATCCAGTGATGACTTCAGTGATACAGACAGCGAGAGCAACTTCCCTCTGATGATTCCTCAGGACTACCTGGGCCTGGCCTTTTTCTCCATGCTCTGCTGCTTCTGGCCCCTGGGCATCGCTGCTTTCTACCTATCACAGAAGGTACACACACTCCGCTCAGGGCTGACACAATGTGAACTGACACTGGAGTTCACGGCAGAGGGTGACTTTGTATGCTGGACATTTAGTCGTCCTCCTCTTTCTCTCTGCAGTGTGTGTGAGTGTGTGTGTGTGTGTCAGTGCTAGACTAACAACAGGTAACAGTGTCTTAAGTGTGGGCATTATGGAATTGCTTTGGGGTTTAGACCGGCAGGGATTACACCTAGATTTGCAGGATTATGCCACCAGAGCTTTGGAATAGCACAAAGCTGGACAATGCAAGCAGGGAATGCACAAGGATCAGCCAAGACGCCGTCTGGTCCTGTACAGCTCTGCTTTCGCCGATTTAGGTCGTTCTAATTTCACCAAAGTACAAAAGAACATACAGACTTTTACCAAAACACCAGGATTTGATATTGCATTGTGCCAATAATCCAGGGCGAGAATTCATACAGAAGCCCGGTTCAGATGTCAAAAGAACAAAGTGTTAATGTGCAGAGGACATTAGCTGGTGCTGTCATAAATCTACAGGATAATGTATGTAACAGGGCTGAGTGTGGCAGAGGAGGCCCTGTATGTCACCTGTATGGGGTTTCAAGTTGCACCTCCTGCACTGCAAAAACGCAAAATCTTACCAAGATTATTTGTCTTATTTCTAGTCAAAAATGTCTTATTTCTAGTCAAAATATCTCATTACACTTAAAATAAGACATGATCACCTCAGAAGTAACTTGTTTTTAGACAATTTTCACTTATTTCAAGTGAAAATTCACTTGAAATAAGTGAAAATTAGCTAAAACAAATTTTGCCAATGAAACAAGCAAATTTTCACTTGAAACAAGAGACAATTGTCTAAAAACAAGTTACTTCTGAGGTGATCATGTCTTATTTTAAGTGTAATGAGATATTTTGACTAGGAATAAGACATTTTTGACTTGAAATAAGACAAATAATCTTGGTAAGATTTGACTTTTTGCAGTGTGTCACAGATAGTTTGATGAATTTGGTCCAAAAAGGGATCCACCACATGCAGCCAGAGCTCTTTTTTTTTTTTTTTTTCCAATGTAAATTTTTCAAACTGAAAACAGCCTCATGTTTCCTCAGGTTCCCGCAACATAAAAAAATAATGTCCACACCTCCGGCATACAGACATAAATAATGTAAACAGTAAATAATGTCTAAAACAGTGTTAGCTCACAGATATTATTTACTGAGGAACATTTCAGAGGATGTATTTTTGTTAATATAACAGAGTTATGGAGGTTTAAAACTTGTCTTAAAACCCATTTCCGCTTCTGTTTTAGTGTTTTATGGTTTGTTTTATTTATTGTTTTTATTTGTTTGTGTTTGTTTTAATTTACTTTTAATTGTTTTATTCTCTTTATTAAATTGTTTTATTGTTTTATATTGTTTTAAAAACAATAAAAACAATAAACAATTATTCTAATATTTATTTTCCTGTTATTGCCTATTTTTTTGTACAGCACTTTGTTGCAGCTGTGGTTGTTTTAAAGGACATTATAAATAAAGTTGAGTTGAGTTGAGTTGAGGTTATTGTTTTAATGTTGAGGGAACATAGGATGGGGGAACATGCTGACTGCAGTTTGAAAAAAAAAAAAAATCCACTGAGGAGGTAGGGACCAAGGAAAATATCTCCTTCCAGCCCTCCTGCCCACAGACGGCTCAGCAGTGACCCGTAATGTCTTCACACCGATTCCTCTGACACCTGCTTTAGATAACAGACTTAAGCTAAAGTCACTGACCCGGCCACGTACCGACGCTTAGTCTCATCCCTGGTTCTCAGCGTTACTGAGTCGTTTTCTAATTTGCGACTGATCTCAACAACATGCTAATGGTGCAGCTGACACGGCTGCTGCAGAACAGCCTGATCAGCGCTTCACAGGCAGAGCTGTATCAGCAGACACTTACACCAAGAGCTCAGATTAGAATATCACCACTCACTCCAGTGAGCATATCTCACACTGTCATGTGATGGCCTGTTCTTTAAAAGATTTTCATGTTTCATTTGATATGCTGCTTGGATCTGATATGCCATCTTTTCCACCAGAGCGGCTCCACCCTCCGTTCACGGCCCAGGGTTCCCACAGTGTCATTTTCTTCATCTAAAAACGGCACCAGCCATGTTCTCTCAGTCCTATGTTAGCTCAACATAAAATGAAGACTAATTTTCATAATCTCAAAAAAAAAAAACATAATATGATTGTATGTATTCGGTAGGCTAAATATCTGAAATGGTGTTTATGGTCAAGCTGCTTCCAAAGATATTCTCTTATTCAAACATACTTTTTATCACTTTTTAACATTATTAACAAAGTTGGCATCAGTGTTGGCATGAATATTATGGACATCACAGACAACACTAAACATTAGCGACATAAACCATCCTCTGTTACCTGAACAGATGAATAATGGCTATAATGTCAAATGTTCAAAGTCTATGTCTGGCATATTGACAAAAAAAATGCATAATGGGCTAGTACATTTTCATGCACCATTTTCAAACGGAGCTTGAAAATGGTGCATGAAAACTGAATTACTCTGAGGAAAGAAAGGGCCCTGAGAACACAGACACACTCTCTGAAAGCTAACAAGCCCACTTATTAAGAAATCAATACAAACACAAACATGCTAATAACACGGCCTGGGCAACAGCGTGTCAGCCGGTACGCTCATCCACCTCCCGTCCTGCCGCCCAAGCTAGCTTTCTGAATTCAAAAGACTGACCACAGATGCTGCATGCTGGTAAATGCACAATAATGAAGACACATGTGACTCCTTCAGGCAGATTTGAAAGTAAAGCGTTCTCTGAATCCTAAATGTCAAGTGGTTCGCTCATGTTAGAAATCTCTTTTAGGCTGTAGTGTTTGTGAAAATGCAGATCAGGCCAAAGGGATAAGGGCGGCATTACAGCCCCAACTATTCCATCAGTCACCATTGCCACTGGCTTTGTAGAAAAGCTCCTAACACCTCTATCTCCAGTCACAGGAGGCCTCCGGTTGATAGAGGTATCCTTCCAGAGTGCAGGAAAAAAAAAAATCCCATTAACGGTTTTGCAAGGCTAACTGGCAGCAAGCTGCAAAGGCCCTTTGATCAGATCAATGGCCTTCGTTAAGGTTTAATTAGAGTCATAACAAGCAGCGCCAAGGTGATAGATTTCCAATAGTGTTGAGTGCTACCTAAAATAGGGGTCAGAGTCAAAGACAAGGACTGGGAATGGAGTGAGAGAGGAGGGGAAGGAAGGAAGGAAGGAAGAGAAAGTGATGAATGAGGCACAAGTGCTGCATGTGATTCAGAGATGGGACATAATATGGGCTTAGCGTGTGAATGGAACGGGTGAAAGGGGAAAGTGAGGCTAGAGAGGACATTGACAAATGATGACTAATGCCCTTCTCTCTTCATTTTTTCCTCTAATCCTTATCTCTCTTTCCCCCCTCTCTCTCCTCTCCTCTCCTCTGCCTCTCAGACCAACAAAGCATCAGCTCAAGGGGATTTTCAGGGGGCGAACACCGCGTCTCGCCAGGCTTTGTGGCTCTCAGTGCTCTCCATTGTGTTTGGGATCATAACGTACATCTGTGCCATTGCTGCGCTCATTTCTTACCTGTCTGGAAAGCCGCCATAAAAGCAGCCCTGGCACGAGGATACACCGAAAAGTAGCCCCTCCCACCCCCGCACCACCATCACCACCACCACCACCACCACCACACATCCAGGAACATCGGCACACACCATCACACCACATGGAAGTGTAAGATAATCACAATCCTTGTCCCGCGTCTGGATACATGTTTCACCTACACCAGGATGGAAAAGCCTAGACTGGACAGAGCAGTGTATTGATCATAATCACCTCTAATTGGATGAGGACATAATTGAATGATAAGGAGGAATTTTCACAAAGGATCGAAGAAAAATGGCTGAAGTTCATCCATCATCACTTAGAGTATAAAGGATTCAATTTGTAAGTGTTATTATTTTGTCCAACAGAGACTTTTAAAGTATGTGCCATATTCTTCAGTTCTGTTGTAGTTTTCATTTTAGGTGTTGCTTTTTCAGTGGGGTAGCCTATATCTTATGTTGAAACGACATGCATCACATGCACCGTGAAAAAAAAAACCCAACCCAGATGTCATCACCTCATTGTAGATATCACCGTCAAAAACGCCGGCTGAGTCATGAGAGGTGGAGGGAGAGAGAGGGACAGAGGGACAGCATGCAGCCCTGTCTGTGTGGGAGGAGCAAAGACGTGGCACGGCGATGGAGTCTGCAGATTTATGACAAGGTCACAGCAAGGACGTGGCAGCGACTAATCCTGATGGACCTCGCTGTGGGAGGGTCTGAGCGAGCCGCCTGAGGCCCACCTCTAGTGCGGGACACCCACAGGGAAGCACTGCATCACCACATGAACCAATCCCACCAAGGCCATCCTGAGCTTAAAAGCCAACGTCATACACTGTTTACCTGCAGATGGGACTGACTCTGGTTTGTTTCTACTGTGGAAAACCAAGTATCTTTATGCTAAAACACAGAAAAAACACTCTAACCGAGAAGTATAGTGCCAAACATTATAAAAAAAACAAAAAACAAATAACAATAATGCATTCAAGAGTTAAAAAAAGAAGGAAAACCAAGTTGGCAAAGTGTATCATTCTTGGAAAATAAATAGAGGAGCTGCCTCAGTACATAGTGTGAGCAGACCTGTGAGGAAGGAGCAAGTACACAGAGAAACTCTGAGGATCCTTGTATGAGTTATTCCATTAATAGAAGCAACCCAGGCGCTGCTCCACGCTCCCCAAATATAGATTCTTCTATTTTTCTCTCCCCAATGTAGGACTGAAATCTTTTGAGTCATTTTGCCGCTTTCAGCAAGACAAACTTTCAGACTTAAGTCTGTGTCACCATGTGCAAACAGCCGTAATACCGTTTGTTTGGATGAGCACCGAAGTAAAATGCTGCAACAAATAGGAGATCCTATTTGATGACGCATCTTTATGCCTGTCCATCTGATGCATGAGTCAGTTAAGGCTTCATTTAATTTATTTATTTATTTATGTCCGTCACAACCAAAATCCCTGCATGGTGAGTTTGTGCTTTGCCATGTCAAACCTGCTCCAAGCTTCAGCTTCCTTTCAGTTCCTCTGGAATGATTGCAAGAATAGCTTTGATGATGAAAAAAAAAAAAAAAAAGGCAGGAGGAGGAAAACCTCTAGCCATATTGGTTTGAGCTTACGTGCCATAAACAAACTGCTGAGCAAGGGAAGGCCCAATGAGGGAAAAAAAGAAAGAAATGACTACAAGGTAAAAAAAAAAAAAAGAATTACTGACATTTTCTATTTAGATGTATAGTTTTATAGAGTCTGGAGTTGGGTCACTAAAATCAAGTATTTTTTGTTCTGCCAAACCAGTGTTGTATCAAGACTGAGTTGCCAATAGAGGAAGGTCACTGCTACCAGTCGATGTAAGCACTTGAAAACCTGTGATATCTCAGTGTCTGTATGTTGTCACCTCCCACTGTCAGTGTGCTGCGATACAACTGCACTAAGCCGAGTCCACCAACACCGCCGTGCAGTGTCGACAATCCTACGTCACCCCATCGCCGCTGGACGTCCGCGACCACGGCAAAAGCCCTGAACGGCCACAATGGTTTTCTAAGTTGTATGGAGGTATTCAAGGTAGACTGGATGATCATGATGCCTTTAATGATTACACTTTTATGAGGTAGGGCCTGTTACCTTTCTTAAGATACATCACTTATATGGATGATGAATGGATGAAGTGCAGAGGTCAAAGCCTGTAGCAAATTAGGTTATATTACTGTATGAGATATACTGTACTTTGCCAGTTCACAACCTTGTATTAAATTATATGTAAATACAAAAAGGAAAAAAAAAAATATCCATAAATCCTAATAAATGCACTCGTTTGACATTCATCTTTCCTCCCTTCATTTGCACACGACTGAAGGCATTTATGTCTTGAAGCTCACATGCAAAGGTGGAAGTTTTTTTTGTTTTTGCTGTTGTCGTTGTTAATGAAGGCGTCACGACCAGACCACCATGCCGGTCTGTTCCATTTCTCCGTCTCCATGAGCAGCACAGCAGACTGCAGGAGCTGCAACTGGACTGAAGCAAAGGAAGCCCAAAATGGTTACTGAATATTTTATTACAATAAAAAATTGGATGGTGGAAAAAAAAAAAAAAAAAAACACAGGCAAAAGGAAGCCAGTTTTCTCCATCAGAGGATTTTGGAGTATCGCCGTCTGACAGAGTCTCTGTAGAACTGGAAGATTTTCTCTGATGCTTTCTGACTGACTGCTATACACTGCTGGAGCTGTGGAAGAACAAGGATGCAGATTAATTAACCTCCTCAAATTAGTAAATGTCTGCGATATCAAGTACGTAAAGACAAAGAAAAAATTCACATCATCTGAAATGGCACCAGAATGACACAGACAGCACAGGGAACAGAAAAACAAACATGAAAGGAGCAAAATTAAATGAGTATATGAATGAATTAATACAAACAAAAGAAGTAATTTCTGCCCACTGAAAAAGTCCATAACTCCTGAAACAAAATTCAGAAATAAAGAAAGAAAGAAAGAAAGAAAGAGTATTTCATTTACCTCATGAACTGAAAATGATCCTCTGGTTGATGACATAATTACTCTGTGCTCTGTGCTCTCAACAGCAAAGGTCATCAAAGCTCGACTTTCCTTAAAGTAAAAAAAAAAAAAGAAAGAACAATGAACAAATCAGCATATTCAGGGAGGATTTTATTATTGATGAATAATCTCAAAGGACATGAATATTATTATAATTATTATAATTTATAATTTCCAAAACATCCTGCCAAAATTTTCAGGAGAAAAATGATGTAATTAAAAAAGACAATTCTCCTTTTGCATACTCTTATACTGTTATGTGTCCTGCAGATGTTTGATTCACTGCACTCCAAGTTATTCTGTGATGACATTCTGTAAACTGCCTTTCTATCTAGTCAAGTTCTCCTTCAGTTAGATGATTTCCTCCACTTCCTGAAATTAATGATATGACAAACAAATAACACCTTGAGCTACAGCCACTAGCTGACGGGAATCTCAGCAGGCATGATCATGCAGCTCTGGACATGCAGGTTCTGTGTAACTGAGTGAATTGTTTTGCCTGACGGAGCCCTCAGCTGCTTTTGTAACATTACAACATACACAGCCAAAATCTCCATTTTATGATTTCAGCCATTATTTATTGTTTAAAAAATAAAAATGAATTAATAGATATATCACCCAGCCCTACCTGGAATCCCTTTTAACAACGCCCAGAAAATGTGAATTTGTTCTTATGTGTAGTTGAACAATATATGATATACACTCAGCGGCACTGTATCACGTCCGCCGTACAATCTAATACAATCCAATGCAAATGTTATGCCATAAAGTTTACTTTTATGCCTATAATGTTAAAGTTTTCTTTTTGTCACATTAATAGAGGTGTTCATTCACTTCTATGTCTGGCATTGAGCTCATAGTTAGTGCTGCTGCTGGACTGGACTGTGTTTTATTGAGAGCTGTTTCCAATATTCTGTCCCCCCTCATGTATATAAATAGAGAGGACAAAAAAACAGAAACACCTCAATATAATGCAGTCCAGTACAAAACCTCTGCAAAGTACAACCTCAATAATAAACATAGAATTAAATTGACACATTCTCCACAATGTCAACACAAACTGAACATTATAAAGCATCTTAAAAAGGTAGAATTTATGGCAGAGCTCTTGCACTGAACTGCATTAGATTGTACAGGTGGACCTAATAATGTGGCCATTTCGTGTATTTACTGCAATCAAACAACACTGTAGCTCTGCTGGAAACATCTCAGCGTGAGCCGCTGTCTGTGTTGGGCCAGTGATCTCCAGGAAGTAAAAATAACACACCACCAAACAGCAGAATGAACCCAAAGACGCAGGCTACATCCCCAGCAGCTATTTTTTTAAACAGTGTCCAAGTGTTTTAGGGTAGATCTGCCATTTGATTTTGACAGGAGACACAATACCCTCGCCTCAGGTTTACCTTTTCCTGAGCCGCGCTGGGGTCTGTGATGATTTGACCCTCCGCGTTGACGGCGCAGGTCACCCCGCAGAACAGGCAGCTCATAGGGAGCCCTGCGTCCATCAGAGCCATGCAGGCGGCGTTCAGGTAGCAGGACAACAGCTGCGTCGCCGATAAGGAAGACAGACTGACAAGCGGCAGATGTGACCATGTCAACATCGTACAACAACTTTCACAGCACGAGGGCATCAGGCCTGACACAGAAACATGCCCACTCTGTACAGCGCACAGGGTGAATTTCACTGGAAGGATACCGAGCCGTCATCGTGCAGCAGCTGAAGAACGAGAGTGAGGGAAGAGCGAGGATGAAGCGACGCGAGCAGAGCCGCCTCGCATGTTTCCCGCACACTCTGCTCCTGCAAGCGTTCCCTTACACCTGAAAAATAATAATAATAATAATAATAATTAATGAAGAAGGCGAGATGCATGCTTGGTTCAACCTGGAGAGAAAATGGCTAAACTCTTACTCCCCCTTGTGGTGGCCACTGGTAAGGCAGCTTTTGCATGGTACGATCCAAAGCCATCATTTCAATCAATCAAGGCTTTCTTGATATTCCTTAGTATAGCATAAATGGTATTTTTTTAAAATACCTAAATAGTGCACTGAAAATGAAACGCTCCTTTGAAAGGTGTAAATTCAAGTTTTCATTTTTTTTAAGTTGCATTTCAGGGATTCATAGAGGAATAATATTATATAATAAAAAGTATCAAATAAGAGCACAACCAGAGAGGAATGAACGACTCTTGATTTACTGTTTCGGCTATTATTAAGTAAGGTACCCATTAAAATGACATAAACAGACATTTTTAGGTGTATGTTATACAATTTCAGTATTAGTTAAAATGAAGGGATCGTGTTTCCAAATGCATTAGTACTTCTGTAACAGGTCTACTTACTCTTACACATGTACATCTACATGAGGAATAATGAAATGACAATTAAAACAGCAGCTATAATGTAAAGAGCTTTATTACAAAAGAATAAGGAAAATAAACTTATCAGCTGTACAAGAGAAGCTGTGCTGCCCAGAGTGCTTTACAGCCACCCCGGCATGATTTAAAGAAAAAACTGTGCAGGACTCCCGACAAAATAAACTGACCACAGCAGTGTAATTAAAAACAATTCTCTCTTACTTGACAGTCCCACTTTGGGCTGTATCACCACCTCCAGTGTTGCCCGGTCGTAGATCTCCTTGCTGACCTTTACCTCCGCTGGTCCATACACTCCAGCCAGCACGCTCGTGTCCCCTGCAGAGGAACGCAAGAGGTTTATGATCTAGAACTGAATATAATTTACTGATCTGTGAGGAAATTAAGTTTAGTCGTGAACATCTCGAAAAAAAAAAACGATAAAACATACAGAACAGAGGTAGGAACAGGCCAAAAGTCTAGATGGAGAAAAAGGGGAAGGAGCTGAATCATTTAAGTGTCAAACTGTGCTGGGAGTGTCAGATCATTTAAGACTGAGCAGACGGACGGCTCGTCGTGCTCACATGCATACAGCACGGGTGTAAAAACAAACCGCTCGATACACAACACACCCTGCAAAGTGCAAACACATCTACCGTGAGAGAGCCGTCCAACAACACACTGAGTTCATGAATATCCTGAAAGTATTTTGGTTTGTTTGAAATAGTCTAAGTAGAATTTTGCCTTTGAATGAATATTTGTTGATTTCATTCTGTTATCCCAAATCCCTGAAAGAAAAAAAAGTTTAGTTAGTTTTGCAAATAAGACAAAATACAGAGAATATTATAAATGGTAGCGGGTTTTGTTCCTCCCTGATGTACAAAACAAACCGAAGCAAAACCAAAATCTTGACCCATAAATCACAATACAAACCGAACCATGGGTTTATTGAACCCTAACACTCCTAGTATGGAGGTGTAATTAATAAAAATCTGATTTACGGTTAGACAAACTCACACTTCATAGTGTGATCATTATTGCTCCACATAAAAATCGTATCTTGTTACTGTAATCCAGTCTTTACAACCTGGGAAAGACAACACTTCTGACATATTCCGATATGGCATTATCCAAAATATAATATATCACCCTATAGATATCTCACCCAGCCTGAGGTTCTCTTCAGGGAAAAACAAAACATTACATTGTTTCTTCAGCCACGGTGCAACTTGCCATCAGTGTTAAATCTGTCATTATGAAAATAATGATTGTGTGTTAGGGGGTTACTAAAAGTTAAATAATGAGGGCAGGCATTTTAGTAAATAAAGGATTTCCTAGGTCCACAAAGTTTTGCCAAGCCAAGACAAGACCCACTGTTTCTGTACCTAAACTCTGGGGGAAAAAAACTGTTTTACCATAAATGCACAACTGGGTGTAAAACTGTATTCCCAGACATGGTGTGGCTCTAGCTGTGTAGTGGTGTAGAAAACCTAACAGTGTTCTCAACACTCAACAAAGATAAATAAAGCTTATAATAAACCCAAGGAGGAATGCATAACTCCTGATGTACTGTTTCAGCTATTAATCAGGGAGACCCATTAATATGACATATATGGCCACTTCAGGTGCATTTTATACGATTCCAGCATTAATTCAAAAGGTTCTTCAAGGCAGACTGTGCACTTTGAAATGGACGGGCACACCACTTTAAGGATGAGGCAAAGGAAGGATAAAACCTCAGGTCAGGTCCATGCCAAGACTACGAACCCACAGACTATTACAGCCCTGTGCTGGATCAATAACAGATCAATAACACAATAACACCACGTGCTGCAAAGTAAAGGGGCTTTTCAGAGCCAACAGGCGTTACTGACGTCGACAACGAAAATGGACGCCCGGCAGAAAAGTGACTTCTTTTTTAGCCAGAACGCTGTACATTAATAAATAAAATGAACGTTGTATTCTATTATTACAATTCTCATTTTTATTTATTTATGTATTTATTGACAAAATTATCAGCAAGAGAGTTTCTTCAGGGTGTCCATTTCCAGCATGACACCGGGTCAGATGATACCGGCTGCTTTCGCCGGAAACGACAGGTTCAGGTAGGAGTTTCGTGTTTGATTACCTTGCATGAAGGATGATGAACCGTCAGGTCGGGATAATAAACTCTGCTCGCAGCCAAACTCCCTCAAAGTGATGTTTGTGTCACCGCACTCCTCCATCGTGCTGCTACCAGGAGGGGAAGCCAGGCGACAGCTGCTTCTTCTTCTTCTGCTACTTTAATGGTGAATTACAGCCGTCCGGAGCGTTATCGCCACCTACTGTTAGCTATAGAGAACTGTTATTACTCATTATTTAAATCCTTGCAGTGACCTTTCGATAATCAAAACCAAATGAAAATGGCAATAATGATGATAAATGATGATTAAATAATTGATTAATTTTAAAGGAATTTATTAAGTCAAACAAAACACCATTGTACTGTAAAAATGAATAACTCCTGGAGGAAAAAATAACATCCATGTAATTTCAATCGGTTTTTTTTTTTGTTTTTTTTTTTTTTTAAATATATTTATCATATTTATCTGCTGATTAATTGGAAATGATCCTCATTATGACAACATAATTACTTTGTGCTCTAAATAGCAAAGGTCATCAATGCTGGACTATCAAAAAAAAAAAAAAAACAGAACAAAGAACAAAGCAGCATATGGAAGGGTATGAATATTTTCTTACATGTAGAACAGAAATTTCCAAAACATCCTGCCAAAATTTTAAGGACAAAAGTGAGAAAAGTGACAATTCCTCTTTTGAATACTCTTATGTTGTTTGTTGTTTTATTCACCTCACTCCAGGTTATTTTGTGATGAGGTTTTGTTACCTTACCTTTTTGGTCTTACCTATCTATTTTCTTTCAGTCTATCTAGTCGAATTCTCCTTCAGTTAGTGATTTCCTTCACTTCCCAGAATGATTTTTGTCCTGAGCTGCTGGTGAAGATTAAGTTGAAATCCACATTTCTTATCCCCTTTAGATTTCTTTCTTTCTTTCTTTCTTTCTTTCTTTCTTTCTTGACAGTTTAATTTTGGGTAAATGAAGATTACATATTCCCAGAGTCTCCAGGTGATTGCAGTGATCACACAGTTTCCATTTGGATGCTTTCCAATGGGGTGTAAGGCTGAATTCAAATATGTGAGTCCCTGTTTCATACTGCTTATCAAACTTTTTTCCTGTTCTTTGTCAATGACCTCCCTCCCTCTTCCTCCCACTTCTTTGTTGGATTGGGTGTAAATGTATTTGAGATCGTTTCTGCTTTACTTACTGATACCTCTATTTCAAGGTGATCCAGTTTTAACCTTTTTAGCAAGTTAATCTGCTTTCTCACTCCTTTTGATTGCTGTGTGTGTTGCGATTCAAGGATTCAAGGAACTTTATTGTCATACCATCTCACATTTACATGCTAGTGGTACGAAATTAGCACTCAGGTCCCGGTATAAGCCTAAATAAATGAATAAAGCAAGGTAAAAAAAAAAAAAAAAAAAAAAAAAAAAAGATTTTGCAAACATTCTATAATGTTTGCAAAATCTCATAAAGAATACCGTGTCTACTTTTAGATGACGCCCACTGTAAACTCATATACATCATGCATGCTGCATTATATTTACTAATGAAAGAATATTTGAACTGATAAACTGGAGGGTCAAACCACATCGATGATGCTAAGCATTTTGCGATTATTTTATTATTTTTTTTTACCTGTTTTATTTTGAAAGCTGCGACAGGAAGTTCCGCTTCTTTGCACAGATTCATATTCTTCTGTAATGTCATTACAGTCATTTAAATCTGAGAGTAGGCAGGACTTAGTTAATGAAGTATATGAAAACCTCCATAGGCTAAATAACATGAATCATTTGATCACATTTATGTGGATACCAGCACACAGGGGAATAAAAGGAAATGAGACAGTGGACACATTAGCTAAGGATGCTCTAAAACAAGAAGAAGTTATGAACATTCCTTTAAGTAAATCTGAGGCAAAGGCAATAATTAAAAGAAACATCTTCAAAGAATGGCAAAACATATGGGACACAGGAAAAACAGGAAGACATCTCTATTCAGTTCAGCAGCAGGTGGGAACAGGGAGAATAACCAAAAGGAGTACCAAAGAAGAAAACATCTTAACAAGGCTGAGGGTAGGACATACCAGACGGAACAAAACAATGAAGCTGATAAAGAAGCATCCTACAGGATGATGTGACTACTGCCAAGAAGAAGAGTCAGTTAAACATGTTATTATCCACTGTCAAAAATACAATCATGAACGAGAGATATTAAAAAGGAAGATGAGGAGACTTGGTATGGAGCAGCTTAATCTTAAAAATGCAATTGAGGGATCAAGATGTTTTTTCCAGTTTTTAGCAGACACAAGGCTGATCAATAGAATTTAGGATATGGAATAAGCTGTATTTATTTATTTATTTATTTATTTCCATTTATTTATTTTTTGGTAAATGGGTAGATCACTCTGGTCCACACTCCATTATAGTAGGGGGCGGCTAGGTGCCACCCGCCGGTAAAACAAAAGAAGAAGAAGAAGAAGTTCCGCTTAAGTGTCTGTGTACACAGGGGAAATGTTGGCAATATTATTAGCAATGCAGTGGGTGGAAGAAATAAGGCCACTGAGAACAGTGATTTGTTCAGATTCAAGTTCAGCACTAACCAGTTTACAAAACAGTCAGTCACACAGTAGGTCAGACATTTTGATCGAGATACAACAAACACTGTACAGAATACAAATGATGGGGATTACAGTGGTATTTTTATGGGTACCGGCGCACATTGGGGTGAAAGGGAATGAGGAGGCAGATAAGGCTGCGAAAGAAGCAACAAAAAGCAGAAATATTGAATTGGAAATTAATATTAGTAAATCAGAACTCAAGAATATAATTAAACAAAGATTGAGGAGTAGATGGCAAAAGCAATGGGAGGAAGACAGGACAGGGCGTTGGTTTTACACAATACAAAGGGAAGTGGGAGGAATGAGAGCTACAAGATGGAACCGAAGAGAGGAAACAATAATATCAAGACTTAGGTTTGGACATACTGCACTTAATAATACATTAGCCAAAATGGGAAAACACAATGCAGGGGAATGTGGGGAATGTGGGCAACAAGAAACCATAGAACATGTAATGATACATTGTCAGGGGTATGAAGTAAACAGGCAAAAATGGATTAAACAGCTTAAAGACGATAAAATGCCATTTGACATCAGGACAATATTACAACAACAGTCGGGGAATAAGAGTTATGAGTTTATGTTTGAGTTTTTGAGAAGAAGTGATTTAATTAGGAGGATATAACTTTATTTACTTCATTTTATTTATTTATTTTTATTTAATTGTATGGGGAGGTAGTCATACTGCTCCACACTCCAAACCAGTAGGTGGCGGTAATGCTACTATTCAATGTTTGCCAACCGCCAATAAAACCCAAGAAGAAGAAGAAGAAGTTCCGCTTATCTCTGCTGTTGACACCGGCGGCGACCTGCCTGCAGCTTGACCTGGGGTCTGGATTGTGTAGGGGACTTTGGCGTGTTGTTTTTTTAGATTGAACTAGTGAAGAGCATTTAACGCTTGCTGTTGATCTTTTGGACGACTGCGTGTGTTTTCTTGCAGAAGTGCTGGCAGCTCTCTGGCCCAGAAGCAGCTGAAGCGTCGAGGACAGATGAACAAGATGTATGGGACGTGTTTCCGTGCGCTTCGGAAAGCCCCGGGGCTGAAGCCTGTGAAGCTGCAGCAGAGGGCCTTCACCGTCACTGTGAGTCTCAGTGTGCGCTCCTGTGAACGGAGAACATTAGATAACCCCACCTGGCTGGCATGGCGGAATAAATAACATGGAAAGGAAAGGTCGCTTGACTTTCTCAGCCACCAGGCCAGCTTGTAGTCCAGCTAACGTTAGCCACACAGCACAGACTGTTCCATCAGCTGTTCCTGTGCACGAGTCACCTGGCACCTGCAGCGCGAGCCTGTCCTGTTCTCACACCTGCGGACAACCCGCGGCTCATTTCGTAGCTCCTGAGGCTCTTATTGTCTAAGCTCGGCTAGTTAGCATCACTCTTTAGCCAGTGAGCGACGTCCTGATTGGTCGAGCGGAGGGGTGTGCTTAGAGAGCACGCATCCGACTGCACTTTAAATTTGGAATAAAAATAATAATAAAAAAATATCCGCATAATATTTTTTACTTTCTCACAGTGGCGGATACAGAACATGGCTAATGGGTGGGCCTAAAAAATTCTGGATGGGCCTGTTATTTCATTTTGTTTATTATTTTAGATAGACATGTATAAAATGATATGATGAAAGAAAAAAAAAAAAAAAACCTCTCGGTAAACGAGCCGAGAGGTTGTAAACGAGCATAAAATACACGTTGGAAAAAGGGCATTAAAACATTTATTTATTTATTTATTTATTTATTTAGTTATTTTTTGGTCTTGAATCTGATAGGGTGGGCAAGCTGTCAATCTGGGTGGACCTACGCCCATCCAGGCCCACCCGTAGATCCGCCTCAGCTTTCTCATCATCAGAGCAGCATATGTATGTTTAGGTTTTTGTTACTCTCAAGTGGAGCTCTGTCAGTAATATCAAAGGTGTAAGTTTAGAGAGATAGATAGAGATAGATACTTTATTCATCCCGCAGGAAATTTGCAGTTTTTCAGCGGTATCCACAGATTACAGATTAAATAAATAAAAAATAAAGAATAAAGAATAAGATCTGAGTACAACAGAATAAGATCTGAGTACAACAGAATAAGATCTAAGTACAACCCAGTGTGCAAAAAGCAATGTGCAAAAAAAAAAAAACAGAAAAAAACCGTGTGCATGGGTGTATAAAATGTGCATAGAGGTAGGTCAATGTGCAAATTTAGAAGAAATATACAGTATACACAGATGATAAATAGCAGTAAGCAATGTAAACACTATGAACAAGGATTATAAAAAAAAAAATAGAAATATGAACAATTTTAAACAGCAGTGGAAAATAACCTAACCTGAGGAACACACGCTCCGACCGAGGTTCAGAGTTAGTGTGAAACCATGAGACCAAGACCGTCGACAGAACCTGACGCCCGGTACTGGGAATTCAGGATCTGTCAGACTTGATCCAGCCTCATGGAATCACCCCTTCCCCTCCAGTCTTTACATGTTGTCTACCACTGGTGCAGTATGTGTATAATGAGAGTATTACCATTTGATAAATTATTTATTTACTTAGTTATTTATGTTCGTCTCCTTTTTGTCTAAATATAAAACCTGACTTCCAGCACCTTCCCAGATTACTGCAGGGATGAGGTACCTTTTTATGTATGGAACTTGTAGATTGGACCAGTTGGAGTGAGGGCTGATTGGGATAAGATTACATGCTGATCACATGTTCAAAACTTAATAAAAAAAAATATTCTTGAGGAAAAAACTGTATCTTATGTCTGTTTAAGAGTGTATATCCACAAATTCCTTGTGCTGTCATCACTATCAGTGTTTATATTCAATCTTTCAGGCGGTGCAACGCCAGCAGTCGTTCGACTCGTCGCTGGACAAGCCGCAGTTCCCTGGAGCCTCAGCCGAGTTTGTGGATCACCTCGAGTTCATCCAGCCCAATGTCATCTCGGGGATCCCGGTGTACCGGGTGATGGACAGGCAGGGCCAGATCATCAACCCCTCTGAAGACCCTCAGGTGCAGTAGGCTTGCCCCGGGCCTGTGACTGTTTCACAGACCACTGTCAGTGTATAGCAGGGCTGGGACAAGACGCTTATCTCCCGATTCAGTGCTGTCATGATACTTGGGTGCCAAATCAATATGTATTGCGTTTCAATATTACGATTTGTTGTGGGGTTTTTTTCTTTCTTCGAATTATCTTCTAGATTTTGGATGCAAGATTTCATGAAGTTGTGATTAAAGGTCATAGTGACTCATTTTATACAGTGATGTCAAATTCCAAAAAATGGTCGCACTACAATGAAATGGCTACTATGGGGGCTAAGGTCATCATACATGAATAAAATTGGGCCCACTGAATCCACAAGTCTCAGCTTTCCAGTCAAACCCAGTTTATGCAACTCCAGGACTGTTTAGGCCCTAGTATGTCAAATGACACCATTTTAGAATAGACAGAAATAACACATTTGTACTGCATGCAAAAGCCTGCATGGTTTGTGGCCCAAACTGCACAGGATTAGCATAAGGTGGATATGTCTGCTAAGGGAAAACCAGTGGATACCCCGAGAACCCAATTTCATTCAGACATCTTGAGGTCAGAGGTCAAGGGATCCCTTTTAAACCTCCCATGCCAGATTTTTCTTCGCCAGAAATTTAGCCTAGCTTTGGAGCAATATTTTGCCCCCTTGCCAACAACCTATACTTTAAATCGTTTAAGTAATAAAATAAATATTCCCCATCACTAGTGTATAGTGACACTGTAGCCTCTCATATTTCATGTACTGAATGTGTTTGTTTAACTTTGGCTACAATACCAGGACTTTACGGCATCTCTGGCTTTTTTTTAATGGCTTTCCTCTTCTCTCCTGCTCAGCTCCCCAAAGAGACGGTTTTAAACTTTTATCAGAAGATGACCATGCTGAACACAATGGATCGGATTCTGTATGAATCTCAGAGACAGGTAAGATTTCTGAGCTCCAGCTCTCTGGTGCAGCCGTGGGACAGCCGAGTTCCGTGAATGGGAATGTGAATTTGTTTTCCGTTGCAGGGTCGGATCTCCTTCTACATGACCAACTACGGTGAAGAGGGGACACACATCGGCAGCGCTGCCGCCCTCGACCCAAACGACCTTGTCTTTGGTCAATACAGAGAAGCCGGTGAGAATCAGATTGTATTTGGTCGTTGGTGGGTTTACCTGCCGTTGTGTTTACAATTTATCAGCGGTCATTTTTGATAATGGCTTACAAATCCCTTTTTGTAATTATTTATTTTTTATCCTGATCAAAGTATCATGCTCATTTTATATTGAACATGTTTTTCTAGTAATTATGTATTGTTTTGTTTATTTTTTGGTTGATAACATTTTTCAAATACAATTTTTCCAATAGTGCTCCATAAGATTGTTTAAAAGACATTGTGATAATAAACATTACTGATTGTAAGATGTCAGTGTTGCTGTTACAATTACAATTAAATTTTCTTTTCCTACACTTCAAGGAGTGCTGATGTACCGCGGTTTTCCGCTGGATTTGTTCATGGCTCAGTGTTACGCCAATGCCGATGACCTTGGCAAGGGCCGGCAGATGCCCGTGCACTACGGCTGCAAAGACCTCAACTTTGTCACCATCTCCTCTCCTCTGGCCACGCAGATTCCCCAGGGTGGGTTACTATCTCCTATATAATGTATATTGATATGCGTCTGTTTGTAAACTGTTTTAGTTAAATGCTCTTTATACACTGCAGTTACCGCAATAAGCCACAAGAGGCTGTGGTTTAGTGATTTGAGAACAGCTGAGGAGCATTGTTTGCATTGGCATAATGCAAAGATGATTTTTGCCATTATTTCCTCCTGTCCCTCTCTCTCTCTTGTCCATAACCTTTGCAACGACAAAATGTACGTCTGGGCAGTAACTGTACAGTCTGCAAATATACACACTCTGTAACAATATTTGTCAGGTTATGTATGTCCGTTTTCGTTTCAGCGGCCGGGGCAGCGTACGCAATTAAGAGAGAGAATATGAACCGTGCTGTTATCTGCTATTTTGGAGAGGGAGCGGCTAGCGAAGGTGATGCTCATGCCGGCTTCAACTTCTCCGCCACACTTGAGTGCCCACTGATCTTCTTCTGCCGTAATAATGGTTACGCCATCTCCACCCCTACTAACGAGCAGTACAGAGGAGACGGCATTGGTAAGAGCACTCGGTGTTGTGTTTCACAGTATGTGATTGAGACCTCGTGCCGTCCATATGAACTCACCATTGTTTCCCTGGTTGAACAGCTGCTCGTGGTCCAGGCTACGGCATGATGTCGATCCGCGTCGATGGCAATGATGTGTTCGCTGTGTACAATGCAACAAAAGAAGCACGCCGCAGAGCTGTGGCAGAGAACCAGCCCTTCCTCATCGAGGCAATGACCTACAGGTTAGTTGATGTTCTGTATTTTCAGGCTGGGGGCCACGTGACACAATTTCTGTCCTGCTAACAGACAGGCCAGCCTCCTTATCCAAGATTGAACACGGTTTGTGGCTCATCACAAATGATTTTGTAATGTGCCAGGGTGCAGAGAAATTAGGGACGCTCCAATCGGGATTATGGGGGTCAATAACTGCATTATATTGAAGAGGGCGATCCAGGCAAACCAGATATTAGGAAATGTGACAACAAGGAAGTAAATATTAAAAAGCGTTTATTGTAGTGGCTAAATCACTAAAAAGGCCAACTTGATCCAACCACTTAAGGTCTTCGTCTGGGCTTTAGAAGAAATCCTCTAAATCCTTTTTTTAATTATTTTTTTTAATAAAAGACTTTTTAGTTTTTAGTTTTTTATTACACATTTAGAGTTTCATTATCGTGTGTATTCCTACACGTGTATAGGTTCCCATCCCTAGGCACAATAAATGCTTAATTTTTGCATCTTGACAATAGACAAAGTTTTAATCTACTCCTGTGCTGGAGTCCTGAGGGACTTTCCAGAATGAGGACTGGCAACAGTCCATTAAAGTTGTGAGTGAAGAAAAGAAAATGACAGTGAGTGTAGAAAGCAAAAAGCCCTACCCCCAAGATACTTCTTACTCACAGAGGAATAAATTCCTCTGTGTATCAACAGACTTAACAATAGTTAAGTGTCAAGTTGGTATCACAAAGAAAGATTGTTATCAGCTCAAGATTTTCCAGTCCTGCTATGAGTAACACAGGGTTGTAACTGCTGCATACTTAAGATAAAATGAAACTTAACCCCCATTGAGAAATTCCTTTTTTTTTTTTTTTTGCAGAGGCAAAGATAAGGTTTTAGTGGGAAAAGGAAACCAAATACAAACACACACTGAGTGTCAAAATAATCTAGGAAATAATAAACTAAAGTAGTAATTGTGGCATTACCTCATGCAGATTGTAAAAGTTGATTTTGGGGAAGGAAAGGACTGATAACAGTTGTGTTGATCTCTCAAGAACAGCAGCCTGTTGTGAGAGATACTTATGACTTACGCTGATATCACAACACTGAGGATGTTGAACTATTTTTATAAAACCTGCCTCATGGTTGGGAGTATGAGTTTAATTTTTTATATCAGTCACTCTCAGGAATGTGTGATGGGATTTACTTACTTTGCAGCAATACAAGTCCAATCACATAGGGTATAATTCTTAAATCAAACCTCTCAAGTGTGCACACAGAATTCCACATTTCTAGTCAAACTGGTTGCATTTCCGGTCAAACCAGTTGTTACCGTAGGACAGACTGACTGTCGAGACAAACGGTATATCCAGTGTAAAAACACATTCACAGTGGCAGCTCTTGAAAAATATTCTTTTTTGTCACTGAAATGATGGAATGAATGGTGAAGACATGCAAAACGTCACTGAAAAACACGTTTTGTATATTAAAAAAGGGAACAAACTTTGCATTAATTGTATAACAATGCCCGTGTTCCTAGGTTAAAGTGTATCTCACTATGATATGGCTTGGTTAATTATCAGCAGATTTTTTAAAAAAATGTATTTATTGTCAAGGCTTTGATCTGCTTCCATTTATTGTCTTGGCCTTTCCTGAAACAATAGTTCTTAAGCATACACTATCTGAACCTAAGTACATAAATGAAATATTCTGTTTGAACGGCATCTGTTTGTCATGTGCTGACTTTGTGTTACTTCAGTCACCAGCAGCTGAGATGTTTACCAGGGTTGCACACGGACAAACATTTTTAATCATATCTTTTTGTAAACTGTGTGCGTGATATCAAAGTAAACATACCTTTTTTCATTAGTGTCCATTAGTTCCATTTACATGTTTGCTCTTGTAGTTTGTTTATTCTTAAAATAATAATAATAATAATAATAATAATAATAATAATGATAATGATTCGGGTGAGCCCTTGAAAATGATTGGCAGTTAGTGAGGAGCCTGACAGCCAGTATAACGATGGTGCTGACAGTACACAATTGGGCACTGATGTGTATATATATTAACAACCATAATAATAATAACGTTGATAATAATGATATAGAACCTTTTTAAAAACAGAGTTTACAAAGTGCTTTAATGGAACACAGCAAAATCCTAATAATCAGAAAGCAAAATAACAACAGCAAGCTGTACAGAAAGGCCAAACGAGAGCAAGACAATATTTAAGTCAAGGTTAAAACAGACTGAGACAAGAGAGGAATACAGAAGGTTGTTGGAAGATAAAGGTGGTAAAAAGAGATAAAAAGGCAGTAGTAAATCGATCAATCAGTAACTAAATAAATAAAGCTGGCACACACACACTGAGTGTCAAAATCAAATTTACAGCAAAGTTCACCATGGTCAACAGAAAAAAAAAATCTAGCTCCAAGACTAGAACTAGATAATGACACTGGTGTTGATTCATTTCAGGTGCATGACTTTGACCCAGTATAAATAAATGAACTACCAAGGTGTAGGCGTTCCTTTCAGCCATTAGCTAATGCACTTGGCATCCATTGTGTGAACCTGCTGTAATTTGATATGAAAACAAAAAAAAACTGATAAGCTCCTATTGTAGTTACAAGATACAACTATCAAAAGCCGATTTTTCTGTACAACACTTGCAAATGCTATGCAGACTTGCATCATTTTGGGTGTTTGTACAAACAAAATGTAAAGAGGAAGTATCTCAATTATGGCACAGCCCAGGAACAAAGGAAGGAAGGAAAAAAAAAACACACGAGAGACTTGGTGTTTTGTGGTACAGCATTTGGGTTTCAGACACCATAAATAGCTGAAATAACTGGCAGAAGGTGTTGATTACAAGAATAGGCAAAGAATATGTTGTTATGTTAATTTGGCAGAGATAAATACCTCAATATGTTCTTTCAATAATCAGCCATGGCATAAACAACACAACAGACTCCAAGGTATGCAGTCAACACAACACTGCACTCATCTGATGTGAAAACTCACTTTTTTTTTTTTTACTTGAACATACTGAGCCTTTATCCTTGTTTAAAAAAAACTGAATTGTTAAAATAAAAAAAATATTTAATTGAAAGAAGGCTTTTAAGTTAAAACCGGTAAAAAAAAAAAAAAAAAGTCCAAAACATAATTAAGGTGGTCTCAATGACTTTCTCAGGGTGGAATCGCACCAGTAACGTCAAA
This sequence comes from Myripristis murdjan, assembly GCF_902150065.1. Taxonomy (NCBI): domain Eukaryota; kingdom Metazoa; phylum Chordata; class Actinopteri; order Holocentriformes; family Holocentridae; genus Myripristis; species Myripristis murdjan. The sequence goes on along the minus strand of NC_043992.1, from coordinate 38,546,417 downwards.
AGTTAATTTGACCGGAAAAAACAATTTGCAACCCGAGTGCTGCACAGCACATCAGAGCAACTTACTTGTGCATGCACTGTTACTTCTGCATGAAGTAAAAGCAACAACTCTCATACAGATGCACCCCCAGCAGTCAGAGACCACAATACAAACATTTTGGTTTCTGCTGCAGGCTCTTGCTCCTGATTTGATTATAGCACCCACAGTGTGCTCTTTACCAAGACAGAGCTTGACATTCAAAACCATCTTCAAGCGAGGAACAAAGTGACCGAATCACAAGTTATCAAAGGATGTTTAATCATATAATCCTGGATCTGTCAGTACAGCCTTTGCTCCCGCTATTAATTTTTCAGTCCTGCTTTGTATTAACTTCAGTGAATAAACCTCGATTTGTGTCCGTTCCTCAGAATTGGCCACCACAGCACCAGTGACGACAGCTCGGCTTACCGCTCGGTGGACGAGGTGAACTACTGGGACAAGCAGGACCATCCCATCTCCAGGCTGAGGCACTACATGACGGCCCGCGGCTGGTGGAGCGAGGACGACGAGAGGAGCTGGAGGAAGCAGTCCCGCAAAACGGTCATGGAGGCGTTCGAGAGGGCCGAGCGGCGCCAGAAACCCAAGCCCGATCTGCTCTTCACCGACGTGTACCTGGAGATGACACCCAACCTCAGCAAGCAGAGAGAATCCATGTGGAAGCATGTGCAACAGTACAAGGAGCACTACCCCCTCGACCTGTACGATAAATAACTTCACGGTCAGGGTGGAACAGGCTGCACAGGCGTGGGAGTGGGTGAGAGTGTTGGGATTCGGATAGACTGTTGCAGGACTTTTACTGTATGCATAGAATCATAGTTTTGACATGACGACACTCTTCCTTTCTGCATTGTAGGAGAGGGCTGGGTGATGGTCTACTAAACATTGTACCACAGGCCACTGGGTTTTGTGCCTTAAGGGAGTAACAGTGAAACTGTTTGTGCTTGGCAGTTGGTGATTACATTTATATTTTCCTGTAATAATGGGAAATGCAGCAGGTACAGTTTTAATGCATATGCACAACAAATGTTCAACGTAAGCAATAAATACCGGATTCAAACATGTACCATTTTTGTGTTATGTTCCTCTCCTTGGACTAAGATCCAATTAGGTGATTCACTACATTAACTGTTCTGTTCAGTGGTTATGGTATTTAACATTTTCCTTTGTGTATGAAGAATTCACCCCTTTTAAAGGTTTGATGTGTACCCACCTACATTTTAGATGGATTCATATGCTGGTACAATAGTGAAACTGTTACATTAAATGTTTAAAAGTCACTGTACAACCATCCTGTGAACTACATTTCTACATTGGTGTTGTGTGGAAAAACAAAATGAAACTTATGCTGGTGTCTGAAAGACAAATAAAGACAAAAACACTTCGCATTTTTATTGTTATTTTTATTCATATTTGGTGTTGGCAGGAATTTATGCCCATCACAACAATTTTTTTTTTAAACTTCTACACAGCGTACCCAAGACAACCTGAAAAACACCTTACAGCCTCCATTCTTCGAAGACAAAAAAAAAAACAGAGTCCTGTCCTCATGGCAGCCACAAGCTTAGCGTCATTTCAGGCTCTAAACTTGAAAAGATCTGATCTCCTATCAATGGTGCCTCTGTATTGCAAGGCTGAAAATAACTTTTATAGTCTTTACCTAATGCAATCAGATTTGCATCCGGTTATCAGGCTTGCCTACTTAAAGTTCCTGACGTCTTTCAGGATATAAACAGTGGACAGATCATTTTCCCTGCTCCGTCACTGAAGGGGAAACTGTAGGAAAGAAATAAGGGGACGGAGGCAGAGACACACACTGCTCCTGTAGTAGTGCACACTTTGCTGACCAGTCCTGTTCCCGGTCAGTTTAACATCTCAGCAGGGGGCTGTGAATGCCCTTCCATATCCTCTTAATCTGCCACGGGGAGCGCTGGTGAATCAGGATCAGATTTTTATGCACGCACATGTTCCCACGATTCTGCTCCTGGACATCAAACGTGTGAAAGCCGCTGTGACCCTCAGGAGTGACTTCCAGGGCCTTGATGCACATCCCTGTGTATACGTCATCGATGGGGAAGAGGGGGATGACCTGCGAGACGTAATACAAAGGTTTCATCAAAGCCCCTGAGATGAGAAAACCACCACCACCGGCATAAGCAGGGTATGGACCATCATAAAAACTCAGAGGAACGTAGTATTTGTTTTTAGAGTCCCTGAGAGGAGAGGCTGTGCTTATAATTTGTCCGATGTAAGAGCGAGAGGCCTTAGACGGCTCCAGAGACTGCAGGTAGCTGAGCATCGCTGGTGTGTTGACAAATACATCGTCGTCCCCGCTGAAGACGAAGGAGACGTGGGGGCAGTTTTTCAGTGACCACTTCAGAAGAGCATTCATTTTGAGCGTCAGATTAAAAAAGGATTCGTGAAAGTCCCACTGAAGGAGGTCTCCAAACAGCTTGGCCTCGACTGACAGCAGCTGGCTGAGGTCGGGGTCTTCTGGGGACAACCGTCCCAGTAGAAACAGCGTACGCACTCGTAGTCCACTCTCATTCACCCAGTCTTTCCCCCAGGTCTCCCGCACTGCCTGTCTCTGCTCAAAGTTCCTTGGACTTGACTTGATGGCAAATAAGAGGAATGTCTGGCCTTGCTCCTCTCCTTCACCGGAGCTGCACTTGTTGGGCTGGTCGATCAGGATTGGGGGATATCTGCATTTCATGCCTCGCAAAAACTCCTGGTGCAAGGCGGGGTAGGAACTGAAGTCGTGCACATTGGTTTGGAGAACCTCCTGATTCGTCTCCATGCAATGAGACCAGCCCGCATCATCCAAGCGTTCCCCCTTGTCCAGCTGCCTGAGGGCGTTATGCAGCAGGCGGTTCCAGTAAGCTTCGGTCTGTGGGATGTCTTTTCTGAAGCTGGCGGAAACAGACACATCCCAGGGGACAGCCTCCGTGACGTCGGCAGAAACGGACACGTTCGACTCATCAAAGTGAGGAGGGACGGTGCTGTCCTGCTGAGATTGGAGTTCAGCAATAATATCCTTAACTACCACGACACGGATGTCCTCCGCCGAGACCTTATGGTTAGGCGATGGCTGCAGGTTCAGCGTGGAGTAGAATAAAACGAGGACGAAACTGCTAAGAAGAACCATAGCAATGAAGGCCCGAACACGTGCCATTGGTTTCGGGGCGGTAAACTAGAAACCAGAACTACCAAAGTTCACGCTTGTGCAGCAGCCTCACTTTTCCTTGACTGAAGGCATCCTTTCATATTCCAACTTCCTCGAGAATGACGTCCATCAGTCTTCGGGTAACGCTGACCGTCAAAACCAGTAAGCCTTCAGGTTTGTCTGCCAACAGGAAAAACACTGAATGATAAATGACTGAATGAAAGATCATTTAAAAATGTTGTTTGAGGTGAGCGGTTGTCCTAAATCAGGTTCTGCCACATTGCTGAACAAATCTAAAGCCACATGATATGATCAACTGACAATGAGACTACTTTTCATTGATGACTGGTTAATTCAGGAGTGAAATAATAATAACTTTATATAGCACTTTTTAAAACAGAGGTTGCAAAGGGCTTAACAATAAAACATGATAACATAAGACTAAAATCCAACATGAAAAGCACAGTAAAATAAATAAAACACAACAGAATTATTTAAGGAGCAGCCATCATCGGTTAAGAAAAGTTAATTGATAAAATTAAGTCGTATGAGGAGATTTAAAAAGAGGACACTGAGTTTGCCTGCCTGAGATCTCCAGAAATCTCAATTCTATATTTTGTGTTTCAAATAGGAAAATGAATTTAATCATCTAACTCTTCGGGGTTTTTTTTTTTTTTTTTTTTTACATGCGTCTGACATTTTTGTCTGTCAGCACACTCAAAGTCTTCCATGAGGGTCACAGCTCGAAACTGAATGGTTTGTGATGGCAGGCGGCGGTGAGCCACTTCCTTGTCTTAATGCAGCAGATGACTGCTTTCAAGCCAGTTCCTCCTTTCCTCAAACGCATGACTTTTACGGGCCTGATTCTGCCTGTGAAGTCTTGCAACATCAGGTGGGCTCACAGAGCATGTGCATAAAAAGAAAAAAAAAAAAAAGAGAGAGAGAGAGATCCAAATTAGGCTAAATCCTCTTTTGCCGACTGATTGACCGGTGCATCTTAAAGTAAATTACATCCACTGCTTCAATATCAAAAGGCCAGTGTGATCCTACATAGTAAAAGCCTTCCAGCTTTGTGAGACATGTGAATCTCTAACAGGAGAGCTGGCATTAAAAACAGCTCGCCTGGACCCTCTTGGGATGCACTTAAACACGCCTCGCTCTCTCAAGTGTTTAATTACAGCAAAATCCTTGCTGTGCAAACCTGAACAACAAAAGGGTTATCATCCCTGAGTCACAGAAATTTAAAATAAACACAGGGACAACGACAAACACGGGCTCCGTGTGTAAACAGTATGAGGAAAAACCGGAATAAACACATTCCACAATATTTTCCTCGAGTTATTAATATTGTTATTTTAATTAAGCGTGATTATTGTGTGGGCAATTAGTCGAGGCAGGCTTTGGCGAAGAAGGCACAACTGCCAGAATAAGTTAAATTCATTAAGACAGCTTTAACGTGGCATCACCAAACCTGAGCACAGATGGAGTAATTATCGTGTGGCAGGTTTTAAGGTAGTTGAAAACGCAACCAAATATTAATTTAAAATAGAAACCTATCAAAACGACTGGCAATGAGCTATACATGGAACAAGTATTGAGTAAAACACTTACTGGTGAGATGATTCTGGGTGAAGAGAGGACAAAAATTAGAAAACAAAAGTCAACTCCAATCACCGGGGCGCAAATGAAGGAAAACCAAAGAGGGGGGCTGACTTGTGTGTTAGTAAAGGCGGAGACTGAGCAACCGCTACCTCCTAGGTCCAAAAGTCAAATGGCAAGGGCAGGCGGGCACATTCAGGTGTGCACAACAATGGCGTTTAGGTCACCTGGTGACGCAGCAGGCGCAGGGTGTGACCCGCAAACAGGAATGGTGTATTTATCAAGGATAAATAATTAATACATGGAGGGTTTGACACCTATCCAGGTGGTTGAAGGCCACACCTACAATGCAACGCAGGTTTAAAACGTAAGTTTATTCAAATTGTTTTACAGGAAACAATGATTTACATAGTCAAATATTTTAAGACCATTCCTTTATAAGCAAATTGACAAACAACGGGAGGGTAAATGAGACATACCTGCCTGTACATGAACACAGTGTTCAGATCAGTAAAGCTTCTTTTGTTGAGTTTTTTTCCACCCCCTCCTCAAATGTATTGCATCTTGTGCAGGCCAAAAAAAAAAGTACAGTTTCCTCAGAAAAATTAGTTGTGACAGATTTAAAAAAAAAAAAAAAAAAAAAAAAAAGACGGTCACAAAAACACACAAGACTTCAAACAGAAACACAATGAGAAACGACTGCACTACCACCACTCCCCAGTCCATCCATACCAAACCAAGCAAACGCTCAAATGTAGGCTTTCTTTTGCCCTCTAGTTGTTGGTATTAAAAGCATTTTATATGAAAGTGAAAAACTAACAATGAGAGAAGAGAGCACTGATAGATAATGCTTCAGAGAGCATGTTTTGTTTTTCATCAAATCTAGCTGTTGACAGGTCCTGAGAATTTCATAGGATAAGGCAGAGAGGGGGAGTTTTTGCCATGAATTTCTTTGCTTCTCTGGTTGGAGAGGAGCTCTGCAGCCAAACATGGAGGGCTGGTGACTTTCTGGAAGCCCACTGTTGTTGTTGTTTTTTTTTTTTTAGTTGTTGTTTTTAAATCAGCAGTGCCCTGATATGACAAAGTGACAGATCCCTACAGAATATCTCGAGTACTCAAAAGTACTAAGACCCAATGTGAGTGCTTTTGTTGGTATTGGCATTTTGGTCATTAAGTTCATTCTAAAACACTTTCCGAAAATATATTTTGTATATGTGTTAAGTGAGTTGGCATCCTCTTATCCATTTCTGTATTGTGAAAAATAAATCTTTACTAGAGTTGTGTGTGCTGGTAGAGTATTTGGTATTGTGGCTCAGTTTTGAGTTACTTGTATCAAGCGAATACCCTCATCATAACAATATACACTTAATATATTGTGTGCAATATGTACTGATGAAAAAAAAATAGTGTTTATATGTCTACAAGACCATAATTTTGAGCCACAAGTTGTCCAAAAAAAAAGTTGAACTCGCTACGAAGGGGCGAAAGAATACTGCACATGGTAGGAATGACACACACACAGTATTTGTAAAGGAATATTAAGGGTCATCATGGTCAGAAAAGCAAGATTGTTTCCTGCAAGAATGCAAGTGAGAGGATCAAGGCAGAAAGAGAGAGGTGTAAATAGGGTTTTGAGGGTCTGAGGATGAGCGGGCGGGGAAGTCAGCGCAGGTCACTCTCGTCGTCCTGTATGGTTTTCTTGATGCGGAGGAGCATGGTGGTGAGCCACTGATCCAACCGTGAGATAGTGTCGTATTCCTTCACCTGCGACATGCACGGGAAATCGGTGCAGGGTTTTAAAAAAAATGAGGCGGTGTACCATTTTATCATTGTGTTCCCATTCAAGTGACAAAGTGTCTCAAAACAGCAAATTAGTATTACGACCAACGATGCTGGTTAGCGGTCTTTCAAAATAGCAGCCACCATGTTACTGTGTTTTTAAGATTCTAATCACAAAGATTACAAAAACAGTAACCGCACACTCAAACACTGTGCATATCAGAATTTACCGCAAGCTTTCGGTCATAGACCTTCTTCAGGCATACAGAACAAGTGAATACAACAAGTGGCTCCCCTTAAACAAGGAAATTACCCTTGTGGTAACTGTGCCCAGTGCCACAACACATGGAAAACCAATACTTTTACACATCCTAGAACAGGTAAATCATTTCCAGTGAGAGGAGTTATCACATGTAGCACAAAAAATGTTGTATATATTCTAAAATGTCCATGTGATAAAATCTATATTGGTAAAACCATTCGCCCTCTCAAACAAAGGATCAGTGAACACAAGAGTTCAATAAGACGAAATGATGTTAACTACCCTGTAGCCTGTCATTTTAATAATCATTCACATCCCATTCCCTCCCTCAGGTTCCAGGGAATAGAACAGGTTACTCTCCAGAGAGGAGGTGATGTTAACAGGCGACTATGCCAGAGAGAGCTTTACTGGATCCACAGCCTAGAAAGTCTACAACCACTAGGTCTAAATGAGGAGTTTGACATGAGTGTTGTACTGTAAACATATAGATGCTAGGCTCCACTATGCTGTATGATGGCCACTACCTGATGTATGCATAGACTGTATAGCTTTGCTCTATCATGTTCTGTCTTTTTGTATTTGATTTATTAATTATCCCAATGTAATGGTGTTTTTTTGTCTTTTGTCTTGATAGATATTTGGAGCAATTAGGTCTAAATATGGCCTCTGTTGTCAACTATTTCTGGGACTACAATTCCCATGATGCCTCTCTTGCCATTACCATGCCTGACACAGGTGTTTGGCATTTTACAATCAAGTGACATGACTATTTAAACCCTCATGTTGTATTCACTTGCTCTGTATGCCTGAAGAAGGTCTATGACCGAAAGCTTGCAGTAAATTTTGTTATGCACAGTGTTTGAGTGTGCGGTTGCTGTTTTTGTAATCTTTATTCTTAAGTTCAGCTCCAGCACCTTTTCTAAGCATATTGCTTACGGATGAGCGGTGGCTTTTTCTCACTGTCAAGATTCTAATCACAAACAAAATCCTATCTTTATGTTTATCCCCATCTGCCGCTCACTCACCGAATCGGTATAGGCATCCACATTCCGTTCTTCGTAAGCATCTAGAAGTTTCTGGATAGAATAAAAAATAAATAAATAAATAAAAAATAATCATTTATAGCCAGCTGTTACAATTAAGCACACATGAAAAAGTAATGCTTCTACAAAAATTCAAAGTGTGTGAAGATGCTTCACACCCTTTGAATTCAGAGTCTGATCTGCTCCCCATCAGGCTGCAGATTCAGGGTTCAAAAGGCAGGCCGGAACATTTATAAGAAATCTTTTGTTCCACATGCCAGACAAGCAGTGAACACAACGTGACCGTCACTTCTTCTCTGTGGGTTGGGACGCTCTCATCTGCTGCTGCTGTTTCATGTTCATTTGCACAACTTATCTTCTTGTCACTGTACTGTATGTTGTGGAGTGTTGCAATGATTTGCTTGTGTGTCAATTTGCTTGTGTGTAATTTGATGCCTTCGAGAGGCCAAAGACAAATTTCCACTAAGGTGGACAATGAAGTCAGTCTAACCGAATCTAATCTAAAAGCAGCCCAAAGATCAAAAACGTGTTAAAGGTATTCAATGATTTACCAAAAAGGAAGGGCACAGTGGAATCCATTTGGAAGAGCTGTATTTTATAACCAGATTAAGATAACAAACCAAACCAGTATGTTACTCATTGACTATTTTGAAATTTGAGGGGTATGGATATCTTGTTAAAAGTGTTTGCAAGCCTGTTAGAATTACAATTAAATAATTAAATATACACTACTCACAAAAAGTTAGGGATATTCGGCTTTCGGGTGAAATTTCAGGATGAACCTAAAATGCATTCTAACCTTTACAGGTGAACTTAATGTGACCTTCTGTAAACTTTTGAATGCACATGTCCAACTGTTCAATGTTTCAGTACTTTTTGCACAAGTTGCTGTTCTCCAACAAGGAGTTTAACAACAAAATTCACAACAGGTGTTTGATGCTCCAGCTCATCGAGGTCGTATCATTAGGGAACGGCTGCTGGAGACTGGGGTACCTCAGATGGAGTGGCCTGCACTTTCTCAGACCTGAATCCCATAGAAAACCTATGGGATCAGCTGAGTCGCCGTGTAGAGGCTCGGAGCTCTGTACCCCAGAACCTCAATGTCCTGAGGGCCGCCCTTCAAGAAGAGTGGGATGCCATGCCTCAGCAGACAATAAGTCGACTTGTGAACAGCATGAGACGTCGCTGTCAAGCTGTAATTGATGCTCAAGGGCACATGACAAGTTATTGACACTGACATTTTTTGTTGTGGTATATCCACCACTGTTGTTGGCTTTTGTTTCAAGAAATTGTTTGAGATGAGGAAATCACCAGTGCATGCTTCTACTTAAATGCCCTACTTTCATGATATGATATCACTGTAGCGTGAACTTTTTACATTTTCCATAAATTTCACCCAAAAGCCAAATATCCCTAACTTTTTGTGAGTAGTGTGTGTGTATATATCTATATATAGATATATATATAGATATATACACATACATACATACATACATACACACACACACACACACACACATACATATATAACAGATAGATGTTTTACAGCTGATATCAGCAGAGACTGATAGTGTGCTGATAAACTAACAGGAAGTCTGAAAACCAACCTTCATCAGTTTGCATTCTCGAGAATCTGAAAAGGCTGGGAACATTTCCTCGTACTTCTGCACAGCGAGCTGGGTGAGAAGTGAGAGGGTGAAGATTAGCACAGTTGTGGCCTCACGACACGGACAGAAGCTCTTTATTGAGACTTCATGCTTACTTTTGCGTTCAGCATGTCCACGCAGAAGTGACAGAGTGCTGCCTTGAAGAAGTGGTCCTTGGCACTGTATTTCAGGAGTGTGCTGTCCATGGCATGGGTTCCAACCTAAGTCAGACATCATCCTGTTACCAGAGGCTTCATTAAACAGCTGCCACTGTGGTGATAGGGACAGTGAGTGTTATCTCACCTGCTCATAGATCTCGATAGCTTTTGGGTACTGCTCCAGCTGGGCTGCATATGTTGCAACTTTCAGAAGGCACTTGTTTGCTGAACTAAGAAAAGAAAAAGAAAAATCAATTTCTATGTGCGCACTTACACATATAGGGAGGTGAAAGGACACTAGGTTCCTGCCAGTCACACATGCCGGCATGCAGACTAATATATTATCACAGGGGGGTGGATCTGCTGTCCAGGGGCACGCTGCTTTTGTGAGGCGAGTGTGGGTGCACTACAGCTGAGCCACCGTGGATCTGTTCACATTAACAGGAAACACGCAGTATTCAAATTGCTAATTTTACGGTCAAACAACTGAACTTTCAGAGCATTCGAGACAGCCCCAGATATAATTATCACTTTTAATGCTCATACTGTGCCGAAATTATTAAATGGTCAAATACAGAAAGAAGAGGGAGAGAAACTCAAAATACAAAATATTTCATTTTAAAAACAAATAAAACACATCAGCAATACACATTGAATTATATTAAATTACTCACCTGGTGGATTCTTCACCTTTGTAATAATCTGCAGCTTGTTCATAATGAGCAATGGCCTACAGAGACACAGGAAAAATTGGAATACATTAACACCATATGCCCTTGCAATGTGCACTGATTGGACTTTTGGATGTTTATTTATGGCGGTGGCTCTCAACTGAAGTCAGTTCAGATTGGATGACAGGTGTCTGGGTCTGCTTTGACCAAGGGGAAAAACACATCTTTATTTTGATGTCTAATGGATAGCTGATACAACACTTTTATTTTGAAGGAGTGTTTCCAGCTGCAGCATGTAAGAGATAGGAGCTTCACAGATGGAGAGAAACCACAGCTCCTGGCTCCACAACATGGCCAAATGCAAGAACAACAATGAATCTGTCGAACCTGGTTTTACTTACAGTGGGCTACATCAAGAAACCTCTTCTTCTCTTTGTCTTTTTCAGAGGAGCAACTACATACTTGATTGTTCTGTGTTTATTATTAGGCCTTTTCACACAGCCAACTGAATATGTTTAAATGCACATAAGAAACCAGATTACAGTGAGTAATGAGGGTATGGCAGAAAATCAAACATATTAACGACTGATCACTCAAAACTCCCAGTTTAAAACCAGTGATTGGGTTTCTCCAGCACAAATCCGGTAATATTTGGGAAATACTCAGATTACCGAAGTGAATGAGGCACTGCCTGCTGTCCAAAAAAAAAACAAAAAAAAAAACAGGGTTTTTGAATCCTGAATTAATCTTTCGCTGTTGCTGGCTTTTTATGTTATGCTGTAACAGTCCGTCAAAGCACTGTGGATTACACTACTGCACTTTTCACTTTGGAAATCTCACTGAATAGCCCTTTAATTATGTGTGGATTGTGAGGTAACACCAGTTCAGACCCACTGATTTAATTATTTTAAAGAACTACAGCTTTCTCATGGGGTTTTGAATGCTTGAGCCTAATGGAGATGTTTTTCTGTAGTGTCTGAACAAGTGGATTTTCTTCCTTTAAAACAGGTTTGAAGGAACACTCTACATGTTGACAATAATCAACTAATCCCTCAGATTTTTTTTTTAATTTATCTAAAAGATGACTATTCATCTGACCTTATCAATGTCCACCAGCTCAGTCTCAAATATCTCAGCAATGGTGATGTGATGCTTGGCGGCAATGGTGAACCGGCCCTAATCAAACAAAAACATGAAGGAGACAAAGAATCATTTGGAGGAAATACTTGTTAAACACATCAAGATACTGAACATAAGGATTTAGGACATTCAACTATTTAGCTAAATTGAGCAGCAGTCGTTGTACACAGAATCTCACCATATCAGTGTATATCTCGATAGCTCGGTTTAGACAGTTTATGGCCTCTGTTGGGAAAGAAGAGGAAGAATTGAAGTGAGATGTCATACGCACATTAAACAGAGGTGCTGGGCTGCACAAGGAACACCATAAGAGAATAAATCCAGCACACCGCAAACTCCATATAAACACCTTTATTGAAGAATACAACGCTTCAATGCTGCATGGATCTGGATGAAGATCCATCCAGATAGAAATGTCTTCAATCAGGGTGTTCATATTAGGTTTGCAGCGTAAAGGCTAAAGTATCTGTGAAATGTAACTTTCACAGAAAAACTGTGCATTCAATCAATGCACATTTTATATTTACAGCAACAGGCATTTACAGAACTAAAGCTCTTACCAGACAACCTCTGGCAAGTGCAACAGCTGACTAAATTTACATTCCTAGATCACCAAAATGACAAGCAACCAATAATGAGAAAAACAAGGATCACGCCGTACTGGTTACAGAATGATTATGTAAAAAAAAAAAAAAACAAAACAGGAAAAGACCTATAATAAAAGCTCAGGGCAGCTCTTTTTTCTCCTGAATGCTGTCAGCATCAGTAGAGTGGATACCCCTCTGTGGGGAAAAGGTGTTGCAATGTGCTTCTGGTCAAAGTGCAGAAAAGACCGTGAATGCTGGGCTCCATGTTATTCCTTTTTAGACCTTTTCCACAGCACAAAGCACCCATCCACATTTGCCATTTCAGACAGACAAAAGAGGCTTCACTGTGCGAAGAGCTGTGAATAAAGTCCTTCGGCTGGGAGGATTTCAGAACTTGTGAAAGCCTTTACTGTAATCATATGTAAACACAATGAAAGTAGTAGCGGCACTAAAGTGATGCATTTCCAACATAAAACATAAAAAAGACATAAAAACACAAGGCACTGGGCATTACAAGACATAAGCACTGACCGCACATTATGTACTGATTGCTTTTTTTTTATTATTATTATTGCTGTTATGGTACTTGGCACTTTGTATTTCATATTTAGACACTGACTGCACTTTATGTCCTGATTGCATTTGCACTGACTGTACTGACTGTACTTCTTTCTTGCTTTATTGTCGTAATGGTACTTGGTCTTTTGTATTTCATATGTATTATATCTATTATTTAATTGGTATTTTTACCCATTGTATTGTGTATTGTACAGCACTTTGTGCCTCTGGCTGTGAAAAGCGCTCTATAAATAAAATTTACTTACTTACTTACTTACTTACATATGGTGACTTGATGACATGAACCTTATAGTGCATGGTCCACAGTGTCTGGCACAAAAGTTTATGACTTGGCTATTACAAGTGAGCTCTAAGTGTCACATAACCTAAAGATGACAGGTAATGATTACCTTGTGGGTCGGCTTTTTTGAAGGCATTTCCAGCATCTATGAAATTGGTTGCTGCATCATGTTTGCTCTGCATCTGTAGGTGAAGGCAAGCAGCTTGGGAGAAGGCGTTTCCAGCAGCTGAAAAGCAAAGTAATGACAAAGGAATTAAGTTACCTTGAACAATAAATGTGGGGGAAAATTGCAATCATTGCCACATGCGAAAGCAAACAATAATATCTTACCACACCAGTTTTTGGCCATCTTGTACATATTGGCAGCCCTTACATACATGTCACAGGCCTCCTCCATCTTTGACGAACCACTGCATGACAGCACATAAACTCAATCATTTCTTTGATCATAATCAATTTGGTTTCGTTTGGCAAGAATGTTGAATTAAATCTCAATTAGTCTTCCTCTTCTAGTAGTAGTAGTAGTAGTAGTAGTTCTTTATTCCGAGTAAGCAAAACAAATAAACAAACAAAAAGAAAAGAAAAGTATTCACACAGTAATGGACAAACATAACATAAATAAGCATAAAAATGAAACAACACATAATGATTTAATTTTACCTATCCGGAAGGGAGTGGGAGGAAGTAAAACTTATCTCGTCCCACCCCTCGTCCATAAGTCAATTACATATAAATATATATTAGGCTTCCTTATCCACCTGAAGCATACCTTAATTCATTATTTGGACTAGTTCTGCTATTATATCCTAATTACCAATCATATTTGTCTTTATATGCAAATAACTTGTGATAAACCATGGCCAGAAATTAGATCAATTATTTACTGTCACAATAATCTAATCATAACATTCTCAGCACCTTAAACCCCCCACCCCACCCCCCCACGTACACACACACTGCACTACTGCACACACATAAAGACGGGAGGGAAGGGGAGATCCCATAAGGCAGGATCAAGTGTGACAGTTCCTGAGACCCAGGTCCGGGAGTCAGGTTCTGCCACTTGGTCTCATGGGTTCACACTAACCCTGAACCTCCGGAGTGTGTTGTCCCCCAGGTTTTGTTTTGTTTTTTTTTTGTTTTGTTTTTTTTTCTTCTGTGGTTTAAATTGTTCACAGAGTATTTTTCCCATTCCTTGTTTACAGTGTTTATATTGCTCATTCCTTGTTTACAGTGTTTATATTGCTCTTTGGTACTGTTATCTGTATATACTGTTTATTGTGTAAATTGTGCTTCGTATCTTGCTATCCACTTTGCTGCTGTGATGCGTGAAATTTCCCCACCGTGGGACTAATAAAGGAATATCTTATCTTATCTTATCTTATAATAATCCTAATATTTTTCATCCTTATCATGGAGTCATACATAATCAGTTATTAATACACATATTTACACATTCATACATATATATATACACATATACATACATATACATACACACACACACACACACACACACACATATATATATATATATATATGTGTGTGTGTGTGTAACTTTGACTAACGTTAAGTAACCTGCACAGATGACAGCTATCTGCCGCACTAGCCGATGCTGCTACCGCAATTTGGGCATATATTAACTTTACATGACATGTGGGGGCTTGAGTACAAACGTGCAGCATGTGGACACCACGTCCAGCGGCGGTGATTTATTGGTGTTTGTTTTGTTTACAGGCTCCAAACATGATGTTTACCAGCTAGCCTGCCTGCTAGCCTCATCTTCCGCTTACTTGGCTTGTAGCTTAGCATTAGCTGGAGGAAATGCTCACCCAAACAGCGCCCCGAAAAACGACTGTGACGACTGCACTTTCTTGTTGGCCTCGGCCATCAAAGCCGTCGCTTCCTTCTCTTTCCCAGAATTGTCCATTTTGGTGTTCCTCTTTTTTTTTTAATTTGAAGAATAGAGTGTAGAAACAGCTGTGAATGCTAAGTGGCTAGCAGCGAGTTTGCCTTGTCACATCAGCAGCCGCAGTGGAGCCGTCTCCCCTGTCACGTGTTGTGGGAGATGCGGATGCGTTCAAATGCTCCTGGTAAACTCCGACACAACGGTGTTGCCAAACGTCGGTACGTGTCACTCTCAGTAAAATAATAAGATCGAGTCCGCAACAAAAGTTTTATTTTATTTTTTTTTTTTAAAGTAAATCTTTATTTCAAGTCACGAACAAACAAAGAGGACAACACCATCGCTTTCAAACAGATGAAGTATTAAGACAATAGACACAAAGTATGGCAAAAGAGGAAAATACAGAAAAAAACAACACAAACCTAGCGAAAAAGAGAGGAAAGAAACAAAGCGAGTGTATAACAGTAAACTCGCATACATTGTTTTGATAACTTTTTATGAGGAGGAAATTTCCAACAGGTATTTTTTCCATTTCTCTCATAAACAACAAGAACTGGTTGTTTTTTTTTTTTCCTTTCATTTGTTCATGTGGAATTTGGCAAGAAGTAAAATTCCAGATTAATACGGAAAAACGCATTGTCATCATTGTTACTATAAACACACTAACAATACAATATAATGTTTCTGCAGAAACGAGTAAAATCTGAGGAAATGTTTTCAGCTACAAAATTATTAATATCTCTCCACAGCCCATATAAACATTTACAAGACCAAAATAAGTGGGGATCAAGTTTCAGGAAGCAGTTCACAGAAAGCAACTCATCTATGGCACTCTTTAACTTTTGTGAGGAATGTTTCACTTGATAGACTCTGTGGATCGACTTTTTAGCTTATTTGTGCTTTTTGGGGGCAGTGACCAATTTTTTTTCCCCCAGTCAATCTTACTAACTACATGCAACTCAAATGTTCTAGCAGTAGAAATCATGTTGTCCTGAAATAAAAGTTCATATTTTGGAGTTATCTCCATCAAAAAAAAAAAAAAAAAAAACTTTACCTGGTTGCAACAATCGTAAATAACATATATAAGCTTGGTTCTGCAACAAAAATATTGCTTATGCAAAGGGTGAAAACACAAACATACAAAGAGTAACCATGCAGGTATTATGTCAACCAATAACCCACACTAAAATGCTGATTCAGAGGATGAAAGGCTAAAAAAACAGCTGTCACCATAGAAATTAGATTAATAATTAATGATTAGAAATTCAGTCTCTATAGTCAAATCCACCTTAACCTGCACAAAAATTAGACGGCATGTTAAGTCTTGCCTTTAAATATATATGACACATAACTGTGTTGAACATGAATTAAGGTATAGCCAAAGTAATTCAATATTATATTCTTTATGTTGCATTTGGCATTGCTGATTATTAATAACCAGTAAAAGAATAATAGTAATAATGATAATTGGTGGTTGTATAGAGATCTTTTTTCTCTCTTTTTCTTTTTTCTTTTCTTGCTTTGCTATAGTGAACTTCTTGATGACACTTTGGAGTTCTGGTAGTTGTTCCTGTGCAGCCTGTGGAGCCATTCAGCAAAAATGATGCTATATTATGACCATTTCAAACCAATGACGCCAAAAATGGTCATTCATCGACAGAGAATGAAATTACTGGAATGATGATATTTTAATCCTCCAGCACTATTCAGCTCACAGCTCAGCATGGAGCCCCTCCACTGGGTAGGCTGTGGGGTATCCTGTGCTGGGTTTTACCCTGAAAGGTTCCCCCTTTGAACTGCATGTAGAAAGGTCCTAGCTGTGACTTGCATTTCATTGCCTGTTGTATCACTGGCTTTTATTTTACATGATGCATGTAACTTTGATTTTTAATTTATCCAGGGAATTCTGTTTCCTAGCCTCTTTCAGCTACACCCTCCTTTCCCACATGGAAGCTTCCCAGGATATGCACCACAGTCTTCAACTATTGGCTACTGAGCAACTCCACTGAGCAACTCCTGCTCAAGTGCTAAAGGGCACTTGAGCAGTGCTGCATCCAAATGGTCAGGATGTTCTCTCTTATTACTCAGCCTCTCTATCCTTGCAGGCAAAATGTAGGGCCCATACAGTAGAATAGAACAGAATAAAGTTTACTGCCATTTGCACAGGTACATCGCAGTACAGGTACATAGGAATTCTTGTGTGTGACCCCGAGTCAAGAAAGAAAAACTTAGCAGCAGTTAAAAACAAGGACCCTGAAATAGATAAAAGACACAGTAAGGCACATTATCAGTGCAAATAATAACATAAATAAATAATAAGCACAGCAATAAATAAAGGACAAAAACCATGAGTACGTATTATGGCTGGGAAGGTGGCTGGGAAGAAGCTATTGTGGAAGTGTGCCGTGCGGGCCGATGCTCACTGGCCTGCTGTGCCTCAGGTCGTAGCCTGAGTTCCCCATTAGCCCACAGCAGCTGAGCAGAATTTGAATATCTGCAAAGATAAGAGCTATAGTTACATTAACAAATTAGGTGGTGTTACATAAACATAAACATATTTATACACACACACACACACACACCACATAGTGGTTGGACTATGCTTTATCTCATGGGCTGGCACAATCACAAAAATTTGGGCCAAAGGGATCACATGGCAGTCTCAGTGTGAGTAGGGATGGGATTTGACAAGATTTTAGTGATTCCGATTCCATGATCGAATGTGCTTATCGATTCAGTTCTTTAACGATTCTCTTATCGAATCTCACCGGGCAGGGGGAAGAAAAAAAAGTACAAATGGGTTTATTTGTATTAACTTTCTTTTCTATCATTGTGTTGTTAAAATGCCGCCACTCCTGTCCATCCAAATGACTTTTACACAACCACATTTGAGTGTTCGAATTACTGAAATATTTATTAAGTAACTGTACAAAACTGTACAAAACAAATAGTCATTTTTCCTCAATCTGGGTACAGAAGGATCAGATGCATGTAGCATTTGACTGGAGAAGTTCTGATGCTACCTGGTTCTGGGTTATTTCGTTCGATAGCTTAAGAAGTATTGAGTACTGATACCCAGCCCTACAGCGTATACAGTACTTACAAATAAATACATTTTTAATATCTTTAAACAAACCTAAAGCATAAGTAAAAGAAAGTCTCTTCTCTCCATGACCCCAAAACAAAACTGACATTTAAAAAAAATCTGAAATTCTAATGTAGAAATGAAAATCCAATAACATTTTAGCATGTTACTAGACACTGCTCCTTCCTTTTTTCCTTCAGGGTATATGAGCTGAGCTGCCAAAAATAAAACCAGTCCAGCAACGACAAATACAACCAAGAAAAATAACAGTTTAACATGTTACATGTGTCAGCAGTGCAATATCCCTGTGTATATATAGTTTTACTTTTTTATATGCTCAGTTTCTTATTTCTGTATTTATTGTTGCAGTATTTTGTAGGTTTAATGCACATATTTAGACATAATGCACATACTTATTTTTTTTTTTTTTAACAAATTCCTGAGGCACATATTTTTCTATTTCTTATTTCTTTTTCTATTTCTTATAATTTAATTCTTCTCTTGAGAATCTGAGCAACTGCAACAGACCCAATTTCCCCTCGGGGATCAATAAAGTATTTCTAATTCTGATTCTGATTCTTCAGCCTTTTGTCACGCCGCATGATCCTGTGTTACTTCAGATTGTGAACAGTTGGCCTTGCATTCTCCTGCACAATTTCTGGTATAGGGGAGACATGATGTTTTTGGTGGGAACATTGCCTAATGGCCAATGGCAACATCCCTCAGATGATGGATCTGGGTTCCTGGGCTCTGTGAAGAAGCACTGGGCCTGTTGAAGTGGCTCAAAGCAGGATTCTGGATCCTGCCAAAGCCTCAGGGGTGCAGCGGCCGATCTTGCTTCAACCTCCCTGGAGGCACAAGAGGTCAAGAACACTGACCTGAGTATATTTCAGAGCTGCTCTAGGAAAAAAGTGACTTCTCTGGTGCAACTTAAGTTCAGCTGGACTGCCACTCCTGGGAAAATCCACCAGCCTACCAAACACTCTGATAGTGAAGGCTGATGTTTGACAGATTTATACCTTAGTTAATTTTTCACACACACCATCATTAATGTTTGATGATCTTGTACACCAAATAAATGAGACAAGCATCAAAGTGGCTGTTTTTTCCCCCTTTATTAACATTTACATCTAAAACTAAAATACAAACATCCTTTAAAACACAGTAACAAACCCCAAGTGCAGGGAAGTGCAGGTTGACTGCCACATGAAATTATACATAATGGGTATACATCTATTGTATAGATACATTTTCTATTCTATAGCTATTTTGCATACAGCCTATGCAAAGGTTGAAAGGTTATAGGTCTATTGATGTTCTATATGTATTTTAGTATATTTTATTTTTATTACTCTAATAGGGAATGCATAGGTTTTTTTTCTTATATGTTTTGGTTCCACTTCATCTTGTTACTTAAGTTTAAGAGTTTTTCTAAAGACATATGTTTGTCTAAGTGCTGAGAGGTAAATTTTGTGGTCTGCTGTTGTTTCCTGTGCAATGTCTGAACAACCAGCTGCTGGAACACGAGAATTTCCCTATTTGTGATCAAAAAAGTACATCTGTCAATCGACCTGTCTCTCGGTCTGTCTGTCTGCCTGTCTGTCTGTCCGTCTATCTATCCATCCATCTACAAAAATACAGTAAATACGCCGAAGAAGCCCACATTCTAATCAGGCAAAAAATGAGGTCTCCCGTTTCCTGCCTGTAGTTGGGTCCTGTACAGCAGCCCGTGCGACGCTGTCCTGGAGACCCCGCGCTGCCTGCACCTCTATCGTCTCGGGTGAGTTTGTTACAATGTAGCAATTTCTCTATTAATCCAAATAACTGTAACAAAGCTGCAATATTTGCATACCGCCAATGGGTCGCAAACTCCACATCTAGCGCAATCAGCACGCCACGCTCCTGCACGGCCAGCAAAACATGGTCATTTTCCTCCGAATTCCCAAGCATACCCCCCTGATCCAAGACTATTCCAACATTAACTCATATTTTGCTTGCAAGGAGAGACAGATAGCCTGCTACGCCACTGCGCTCACACTCACAGCCCGACGATATGCTCTCGTCTTGGTGGAACCGGGGCTCCGATACGCAGCACAAGCGATTTGATTGTGTCCCTCGGTGTTTTGTTTTGAATGTCAAATGCATTAAGCTAGCTGTACGTCTGAATATTGTTGATAGCCTGGCTAGCTTAGCAGGCTAGCCAGCCAGGCTAACGAAATTCAATCCAGATGCATCAAAATGCTGGGAATAAAAGGGGGAAACGGGTTGTGGGAATGGCGTGTTTTAGTAACGCGGGGCATTTTGTCTCTAATGTGGCCGGGAGGTGCCGCTGATTTGGATGAAATGGCAAAATATGCATGCAAAGCTTTTTGAAAACAGTGGCTAGCTTTGTAGCAAGCCGCTTGCAGTGTCTCCATTCATATCCTGCGCACTGACCGAGTAATGGCTCCGACCGCTGCCTTTTTAGAGCGGCAACCGGGGATACGGTCCCTTTTATAGCATCTATCATATGTGCCGGTGGAAATGTCGGTGACTCATTGTGTTTTGTGTGAAGTGAAAGTACTCCACGGTGTTCCTGAACATTGTAGTAAGTACAGCGGAGCGCCCGCACCCTGAAATCTGCTCAGATTGCCTGAAAACCGCGCGTTTTCAGTTTGTTGTGTGTCTGAGATCCGCTGCTCCTTGATGTGCTCTCTGCTGCTTGATCTCATGACAAGACTCTGGAAAAGCTCTCAGTTTGCTTGTTATCCACAATATAAAAAAAGGATTCCGGCTTTAACCACTGATTGAGACGTTTATGTGTTAAAATGTGAGTTGTTTTTTTATATATATAATCTGAGAAAATCTTTATTATAATAACTATTCCCAAATAGAAATTGGGGTTACCTGTCTTTACTGTCTCCTCGCATTATACACCAAAACACCCACAGTTTCATCAAAGTTTGGCCAGCCGCACATCGTGTGATGTTTTGCTTCAGTGCTCATAATTTGGATGTGGAAAGTGCAAGGATTATGAAATTAAATTTAACATTCTCTCCGTTAAACTTTTACAGTCCCACCCCTCCAAGCCATATATGAAGAACAGACAAAAACTGCAGCCCTCTCCGGATGAACTATGAAGGAATCAGTGATGAGAAAGAATACATGAAGTAGCTTATTACGCTCATCTTTGTTGGAGAAGCATCTTGATCTGAGAGTGGTTTGAGATCACTCTGCTGTTTAATTGGATCCATTTAGTCCACCACATAGTCCATATTGCTGCACTGATATGTTGAAAAGGCTGGAACAACAATCTGACAGCAAGATATCAAGATTCTGGTCACATTAATGACCTTCAGTCTTCTAAACGGTCTTGATGATCTTGAACAGCTCAGTGAGAGGAATATGGTGCCAACGCAGGAAGGGATTCATTTCCTGCTAGGACCACCTGTGCTAAAAAATGTTTGAGACCGTCATATTGTGTTTGGATGAAAGAGTTCACCCCGTTGCATACATCACATTGTTGTGCACCTTTTTGAGTTTACGACTGTATATAAATATGATCGCTGCATTTTAAACCTCTGTGCTGCTCCTCTCTTGCACCCTGTGATGACGTATGAGAATGTGAAAAAAGATGCAAAGATTCTTAAACTGTTCATCACACATGGCTCAAAAATCTGGTTATGGCTATCAGTCAAAACTCATATCTCATAGTGCCATTCAACGGAAAAGAGTTTGGGTATAACCAAAACACCAAACGACCAAAGTGTTTGGTAAAAGATAACAATATAACACAAAGTACACAAAGTTACAGACATTATGCATTTTCTAGTTTGTGTGTTTATGTATTTTTTTGGGAGGGGTAACTTTTGTAATTTTTTTATTTGCATATGCCCACCAGGATCTTGTTGACATAGTGAAACAAATAGTCTTTTTTCCTTCATCTTTCGCAGTTGTCATGGATGATGAAGACGGCAGGTGCCTGCTAGATGTAATTTGGTAAGTCACTGCTGAGGCAGCATAAGAGACGTTTGATATTTTGATATGTCACTCAGTCATATCTTCCGTTGTGTCTTGGGGTCCCTCTTAATCACACTACTTTCTCCCTGCAGTGACCCAGAAGCTCTCAATGACTTTCTTCATGGATCTGAGACCCATGTGAGTATAAGAAATATAATAGTGGAAGACGTAATATCTATTTAGGCGTGCAATGCACAGTTTTGACACTTAGGTACTTATTTAACATGATGAGGAGTCTTCATTCTACATATTTTTCTCGGGGCTCACATGACGTAGTCCAGTCGCTCACAGATTACGCTTGGATGCACCCTTCAATCCTCGTCCCTCTGCTGAATTTTTTTTTTTTCTTTTTTTCATGTCAATGGGGTCTCTCTGCTCATGGTCATCTTTGTTTTTGGAGTGCACTTTTTATGGTATCAGCCTGCTTTCCCCCTTTATTAGGCTAATTCACAAAATGAGAAATGCCAATACTAACGCCTCCCAACTCTGTGATTCCTGTTCTTTTGCCCCTCTATCTTTCTGCTGGGTCTTTGCAATCTGGGTTCTCTGGTTTGTGTACTGTTCTTTCTTTGCCCTCCTCTGTTTGATGGTTCGTCTGTTTCTCTGTCCTGGTTGCTTTTGCCTGCTGTTTTGGGTGCCTTTGGTTTCTGTCTGTCCTATCCTGGGTGGGTGTGTCTGTAGTTGGACACTGACGACCTTTTGGATGGTTCGAGTGACCCCTCCAGCTCCTTCTTCTCTGCCACTGGGGTGAGTAAAATCCCCCAATCCCTTTCCTTCTGTTTTTATCTATGTATGTAGCATGCATCTCCTAACACCCTCCTCCACTAACACAAATCCACAGTCCTCATGGCTTTGATTGGCCATGATGTGACTACTATGTGACTAAGTTGTCATGGGGCTTGTTCTGTCAGCATCTATGTGTTCAGGCCGTTCCTCTCCTCTTCATCCCATCTCATCGTCAAAATTTAACCATCACCTGGTTTCACTTTCCTTTTCCTTTCCTCGTAGGGCCATGTTCCAGAGGTCCAACCCACAGTCCAGCTGTCGGCCAGCGAGCCGGCAGGCCTGCCCAGAGTCAGTGTGGACCTGGATTTCCTGGAGGATGATGACATCCTTGGAGGATCCCCAGGTGGCGAAGGCGGGAGCAATGGCATTGGGACAAATCACGAGCCATGTGACATCCTGCAGCAGAGCTTGGCTGAAGCCAACATCACAGAGCAGAGCTTGCAGGAGGCCGAGGCTGAGCTGGACCTGGGCTCCTTTGGGATTCCAGGACTTCCACAGGTGGTTCAGACACTGCCTGATGCCAGCCTCTCTGGGGCTGGAGGCACCGCTGTCGGCGTAGGCATAGGAATTGGTGTTGGGGGAGCAGCAGCAATCTTCCCTGGGTCAGGCCCGAGCACCACTGCTACTCCTCCCAATGCCACGGCTGACATGCTGGGGTCAGTCCTGGCTCACCAGGGCCTACAGCTTCAACCCCAGGTCATGAACAAGACCATTAGTGTTCAGCCGTTTATGCAGTCTGTAGGCCTGGGAAATGTGACTCTTCAACCTATTTCAAGTCTCCAAGCTCTTCCTAATGGGAGTCAGTCTGGACATTTGGGAATTGGACAGATTCAGGTTGTGGGCCAGCCCACAGTCATGACTATCAATCAGTCTGGGCAGCCAATCCTGGCTAAAGCTATGGGTGGTTACCAGCTGCACCAGTCTGGTCCAGAGGTATCAGGTGCAGCGACTCAGGCTGGGATTGGAGGCTCAGTTCTTAGCTCTGGAGGTGGACTTTTGATACAAGGTGGCAAAGCCACTTTGGGATCTCCAGCTTTAAATGGACCGGCCGTTTGTGTCAGCAGCACAAACAGCAGCAGTGGTGGCACAATGACTGCTCCTGCTGGGCTTTTGGGCTTTGGCAGCACACCTTTAAGTGCAGGAATTGGACCCCAAACACAAACTCAAGGCCAAATCATGCAAAACGTGATCATTCAGCGCACACCAACACCCATTCAGCCCAAACCCCCTCAAGGAGGAGCCATCCAGCCCAAACTCTTCAAGCAGCAGCAGCAGCAGCCACAGCCAGCACCCCACTCTCTACAAAATGATGCCAACAAGGCTCTAGGGCTGCAGCAACTCCCAGTTTCTGCTGCCCAGAATGTAGCTTTCCTGACAGGAAAGCCAGGCTCTAATGTTGTCCTGAGTACACAAGCCACATCACAAGGCCCTCAGTTCCAACCAGCCCTATTCAAGCAGCAAGCAGCACAACCATCTGGTAAGCCCCTCAGCGTGCACTTGTTAAACCAACCAGGCAGCATCGTCATTCCCTCCCAAACTGTTTTGCAAGGTCAGAACCACCAGTTTCTCCTGCCGCAGTTACAGGCAGGCGGGCAGATCCTGACCCAGCACCCTGGGGGCCACATCATAACCAGTCAGGGTCCTGGTGGACAGCTCATTGCCAACCAGATCCTAGCTGCGAACCAGAATATTAACTTGGGCCAGGTTCTGACCTCTCAGGGTCACCCTGGCGCTGCCCACATTCTCTCTGGATCCATCCAGCTCCAGCCTGGCCAAATGGGCCCACCCACCCTCTTTCAGATGCCTGTCTCACTGGCTCAGAGTCAGAGCCAGACCCAGAGCCACCCTGTCTCTGGTCATGCTCAGACTGTCATTCAGGGCATGCCCATCCAGAATTCTGTGACCATGCTGGGTCAAGTGGAGGGGCTGAGTCCTGCAGTCAGCCTTCAGCCGGCCCTCCAGCCCCAGGCTGGTGGAGTCCCCAGCAGCAGCACCACTGGAGCAGCAGGCATGGCCCAGGGCCAGCCTGGAGAGTGTGTCACCGTGTTGGGTAGCTCCGCAGACCAAGCTGCTCACCCGACTCAGCAACATGTACCACAGTCCTCCATCCTTGCCATGCAGCCGGCTCCCTCTGTGTCCACAGCAAGCTCAGTCCCTTCCTCCTCTCCGTCCATGTCTGTGTCCACTTCTTCCTCTGTCACAGCAGTGGGACTGCCCCCACCTCAGGCCCAGCACAGCCCAGGAAGGGTGCTGTTTACCAACCAAGGGTCCAGCATGATCCTGAGTCAGGAGTCTCTGCAGATGTTCCTGCAGCAGGTCAGTGTGCCCCTCGTGGCAGGTTTACTTTGATGTGTACAGTTAACATTGGCTAAAAAAGAGATAACGTGCACGGAGTGATACCTTGGTCTGACCTCTTTTGGTTTACTATTTTACTCCCCCCCCATCCCATCCCACCCCACCCTACCCCCCCATCCCAAAATCCCTTCCTCCCTCCTTCACCCTGAATTGGTAAATGTACTTGTATCAGGAGCAGCACCACCAAACAGAGAATGACTCGACCCCCTCTGTGGGCGTACCAGCATCTGTTATCGTCAGCAGCAACAGCATCACTGCTCCGGCCCCCTCAGTCCATGACAGCCAATTAGCTGACTCTCGGGTGGGTCAGAGCCACAGCCCCTCCCCTGGCCCCTCACACATGACAGCAGGGGTAAAGCAGGTAGAATTGCCCCTTTATGTTAAGCCCCACCCACTTGTTGCTGCTGCTGCCGCCACTGCGTTAGGGCATCGCTGGTTCCAGCCACCTTACCTTTCTCCATTTCTGCTCTGTACTCTGCCTCTGCACCAGCCATGTCTTCCATCGCTGTCACAAGCGCTATGCGTTTCCTGTGCATAAAAAATCCTTTTCATTTGTTTGCACCGTCTGTCTCTAACATCACTTCATCACATCGAAAAGCATGATCACTCCAGCTGTCCATGAGTGTGTGTGTGTGTGTGTGTGTGTCTACTACGCTGTTGTAACATTTTAATGTTAAGCTGTATCTATCTCCGTAGAATTCTGTGTTGACAAATTCTCAGTAAGTGCCTGCTCTTTATTTTTCCGACTAAAGTTTATAAATGTTTTAATAGCTTGGATTTTTAAACGGTTTTCATCCCAAACTATGTTTTATTACAGATTGAGCCATACTCATACTTCATATAAGAGCCATCCCAGAGTGAAACATGTTTACCTCTTGACTAACACTCTGCTTGATCACCTCCATCACCTGCATTACTGACCGGTGCCTGGCATTCCCATAATCACTTAATCCACACTTTTCATTTCTGCAGTTCTCATAAAGACTTTTCACCGACAGTCTGTGCTCACAGTACCACTTCCCCTCTGTAGTCTTACCGATGTAACAATCCCAAACCAGTTCCCCCCACTGCCCCAGCCCCTACACCCCCAGCCACACCCCCTCCCTTCCCTGAAGTCTTAAGATCACCTTCTACTCTACCATCACAGGCCCGTAGATGTTGACTTCTTGCTTGTGTCAACTGTTTTCTTTCGGCTCGCCAAATGATCATTGCTCCCTTTTTATATGTAATCTTCCTCAGACGCTGGACAAAAATCAGTGGGCTTCTTCCACTTTCACATAATCAGCTACTAGATTTTAAATTCTAATACTTGGCTTTTGTATCGTTTGGTGTTGCTTCACCCACAGTTGTGTAGTTCTGTAGCTAATATCAGCACTTGAAATTGGTACTTTAGTGATATCTACTATATATATGCATGCAAATCGGTTAGCTGTTTGTAATTTTGTGCTTGATGCCCTGTTTTCCTCCAATGCTCAAATAACTATTTGCAAAAATGTATGTAAATGTAAATGATGTAACAACATGCCCTTAGATAGTGTATCAGTATGTTGTAATTCCACTTCTTCAGGTGCCCTCCAGTGGACATCAGCAGCCTTTGAAGATCCAGAGCATGTCCCCGTCACCGGCATTGACCACCCACGCCACAGCGCCCTCGCTGGCAGACAGCCCGCAGCCCTCTCAGTCTCCTCTTACTCTGAGCCAGCAGATTCAGTCGCCACACCATCAGCAGCAGTCTCGCCCTCCCTCTCAGCCTCAGCCACAGTCTCAAACTCCCTCTCGTTCGTGCACACCCTCGTCTCACCCCTCGCTCTTCATTGTCCATAACCAAATCCCTGGCTCCCCCCAGCCGGCTCCTCAAAGCCAGCCCCAGCAGACGCAATCCCAGCAGGCTCATGTTCAAGTTCAGCTTCAGCCTCAGACACGGCCCGCCTCTCAGCCTGCTCCCTTCCAGCAAGAAATGCCTCCCATATCACATTCCCCCAGTCCTCTTCCAGCTCTGCCCGCACAGCACCAGTTCACCACGCCCGCCGCCAGCGCCCCTGCCTCTGCTGTCGTGAAGACCCAGGTTCCCCTCCAGGGCCTGACAGCGGAGCAGCAGCACCATCTACAATTAGTAGGAGCGCAGATTCAGACGCTGTCCACCATCACTCAACCCTCGCCTCAACAGAAACAGCTGCTAGAGAAGCTGCACCAGGTATTGTCCCAGCTCCGTTCAAATTTCATCCACCCTTAAGGAAAATTTGGTTTCCTGCCAGGATTGACAGAAAAAAACACACACACACACGGTAAAAATATGAAATTCCAATAAAAGGCTTAAATACACTGTAGAAACGAGCGAGACCAGACAGCGAATCAATTTCTCAGTATAGTGTACTAAAAGCTTACTCAGTGCAAATCAGTGCTATATATATATATATATACACTACTCACAAAAAGTTAGGGATATTTGGCTTTTGGGTGAAATTTATGGAAAATATAAAAAGTTCACGTTACAGTGATATTATATCATGAAAGTAGGGCATTTAAGTAGAAGCATACACTGGTGATTTCCTCATCTCAAACAATCCTCTACACGGCGAGTCAGCTGATCCCATAGGTTTTCTATGGGATTCAGGTCTGGAGAAAGTGCAGGCCACTCCATCTGAGGTACCCCAGTCTCCAGCAGCCGTTCCCTAATGATACGACCTCGATGAGCTGGAGCATCAAACACCTGATGTGAATTTTGCCGTTAAACTCCTTGTTAGAGAACAGCAACTTGTGCAAAAAGTACTGAAACATTGAACAGTTGGACATGTGCATTCAAAAGTTTACAGAAGGTCACATTAAGTTCACCTGTAAAGGTTAGAATGCATTTTAGGTTCATCCTGAAATTTCACCCGGAAGCTGAATATCCCTAACTTTTTATGAGTAGTGTATATATGTATATATATATACACACACACACACACATATCTATCTATCTATCTATATCTAGATCTAGATCTAGATATAGATATAGATATATAGATATATCCATCTATCTATCTATATCTAGATATATCTAGATATAGATATAGATAGATAGATATAGATATATCTATCTATATAGATGTATATCTATCATATATATCTATATCTAGATATAGATATATATGATAGATATACAGGGTGACCCCAAAAAACGGGAACTTTTTAACAATCCAATAAAACCAAGAGTGATGGAAGAAAAATATTTTATTCATATTAATTGAAACCTGAAAACATGCCATTTAAGAAACAATGATGGAATTTTCATTTTTTTAAAATTGTGCTGCCACTTGCTCATGTCTGCCAATACGCACTTCAAAAATTCCCGTTTTTTTGGGTCACCCTGTATATGATAGATAGATAGATAGAGATATATATCTAGATATATAGATATAGATATAGATATAGATAGATAGATAGATAGATATCCGGATCATGAAAGTAGGTGGAGAATGTACACGATAAAGAGTAGGAGCCAATTTGCATTTCCAGCTGTCAGGAGGACAGTAGTAGAGTAGGCATGTCATCCATCTGGTAGTTTTTCAAAAATATTTGATACAGATCATGCCGTTGCAGTATTCAGTTTGTACAGTGCCACTGAATGTCACAGCCTGTGATCATAGATGTAACATATAGTGTATAGTGTATCATAGTGTAACATATTGCAAAGAAAGTGAATCCTAAGCTGCTGCAGTGAAAACCTGTACCCTGTTATGCAGCCGTACAAAGAATCTGTTAAAGTGCTATATTGGAATATTAGTGATGCTTGTATTAAACGTATACAGGATGTGAGGTTACTTACTTTTTGTTTTTTGATTTTGTTCACATTTGAAGCAGGCAGCTTACATCTTTTTCAGTTAAACAGGGCAGAGCGATTTTAAACACCTGTCCATATTACAGCGCTCAAATCACAGGTGGCACATCCTGTTGAAGGCCACAAGATGGGAAATGCAAGTTTTCTGAGAAATGGCTAACCCATCTAAAAAAAAAAAAAAAAAAAAAAAAAAGGAGCAAAGAACCCTAAAACAAAAAAAAGGAAAGAGCACGGTGTAAACTGTGTATGAAATCATTTGACATGGCTAACATCGATATGCACAGAGCCACAGGGATGTTGTGAAAGCATATTGATCACCTAGCGTCTCATCGTTTTTGTGTCTCGTGTGAAAAAGACGGTTGGAGTATTTACATATCTGATAAACATGTTATCAGAATTGTTAAACATAGAAACATAAAAAAAAAAATCCACAGAGATGAGTGTAAATGTCGGTCTGTAAAAGTATGGACCTTTGGAATGGAGGATGTGTAGGAGCGCTGCAGTCAGGAGTCAGATTAGTGACTGAGTAGTGATCATTTATAAAAAAAAAAATCTGCACTAGTAGCCATTTCCAAAAACCTTATCATTGTGTCCCTCCTGTTTTTCTTTATTCACCGTATTTATTTCTTAATATGAAACCCGTCCCGTCTCCTCTCAGGTCCAGCAGAACATCCTGTTGCAGAGCAAGCAGCCTGCACAGCCTCAGCCTCTGGCCACCGCTCACTTCAGCTCTCAGCAAGACGTGCCTGTTGACAAAGTGGTGATATCATCATCATCATCTTCGTCGTCGTCAGCCCCCGCCGGTGCCCCTGCTCAGCTTCCCCCGGTGCTGCAGCAGACGTCCGTGCTGGTCAAGACTCCCGTCACAGGTCAGGCAAAGGGCACCTCAAATGAACAGAGCAGACATCCTCTCGACATTGTTGGAGGTGTTGCCTCTTCATAACGGTCATTTCTTCTTGTTTTAGCATCAAGTGACTTACAGGTATTCTCAGGAGCCCAAGGGCCAGGAGGAGCAATGGTGAATCAGACCGTCACTCCGGCGAGCCTTACACAACCTACACAGGTGGGCAGCGTTATAAAGCCGAAGCCTCACTGGATGTAGATGACGGTTATTATTTGTAACGTGCCGACTGTTTGCTGATCCTTCCCTCTGCTCCACACTCAAGTGCAAAGAAACTGTTTGTGTTTTTTGGGTGTAGCGCGACTCGAAACCTCCTCTCTGCCGTCCCCACAGGTTCAGCCAAAACCAGGAGTGATCAGCTCAGTTGGAGGGGTGGCTTTGGGGAAAGGTGGGATGCAGATACAGGTGCTCGGGGCTGGTCTGACCCAAATGCCTGCTCCTCAGCCCCCTGCTCCAGTACCTACACAGGTAACGGGATGCCTGGACACCTCACTGTGGTGTCAGTGCACATTTTGTGAGGCCTTTTAAAAATGACCTCCTCTGAAATTTGTCTTTTTCTCACACCACAGACTGCAACAATGAAGATGCCTTTCA
This sequence comes from Myripristis murdjan, assembly GCF_902150065.1. Lineage (NCBI taxonomy): Eukaryota > Metazoa > Chordata > Actinopteri > Holocentriformes > Holocentridae > Myripristis > Myripristis murdjan. The sequence goes on along the minus strand of NC_043992.1, from coordinate 38,516,028 downwards.
GTGCAGAGCCCAGTAAAGAAGCTAGGTATGTGTTAAAGTCTCTCTCTATATATATATGTATATCTATATAATACCATGGCATACTCTGCCAGGTGTAGCAGGGATCACATGTTTGGTCTTGTGTGTGTTTGTGTCTAATCTCAGAAACATCTGGCTCTATCAGCCATAAATTTTTATGTGTATTTATGAGCGTCATGATGAAGAACCTCTCATGATTCCAGTAATTCAAATTTTTCTTTTTTTTCTGCTCTCTCTCTTCATTCACTTTCTAGCTTGCTCAACCACTGTTGCTCCTCCTCTCTTTCTCTTCTCCTGCTGGTTTGCTATGTCGCTCGCTCACTTCATTCACTGTCCCAGTATGCTTTTTTTTTTTTTATCCTGTTGTGGCTGCGTTCGCTCCAGTCGTGGGTGAAAAAAATCTCGGACATGGACAGTGTATTTTGGGCAAGTTTACACACGGGTGAGAAGGAAGTCAGCAAAACACAGAGCAAGTGTCACAGTGGGGGTCAACATAGGTTACACAGCCTGAAGCTTCACAGTTTTAAAAAAATTATGTGGAAAACGGCCGTCGCTTTTTCATGTCAGTCATTTGCCTAATCTTCATGAGTCTTTAGTGTGTGTGTGTGTGTGTGTGTGTGTGTGTGTGTGTGAGAGAGAGAGAGACAGGAAGACAGAGAATTTTATATCTCAAAGCTCTGAAAAAATCAAGAAGCTGGGGCAAAAACAAAGTTGTTTTCTGAAGGCCCAAACATGGTCGACCACGAAACCCGTGTAATTTTTTTTTCCATTTTTGAGGGGCTGGCATGCCTACCAGTTATGATGTTTGACAGATGTTTTTGTATATTCTGAGAGAGTAGGTGGAGGTGTATTATCGTACCAAATGCCAGTTTCCTGTGTGGTGTAGTTCTTGAGATATTGACACCTGAAAATGGAGGAAAAATAAGGACGCACTAAAATCAACACATACCCCTCTCACTAAATTGGCCATATCTCAAAAAATATCCATCCGAGCAAACTAAAATTTTACAGTTTGCCTGTTGGATAAATAAGGATCAACTGGTGATTTTTTTTAGAATTTTTTGAGACCCAAGTGCGTGGGCCATTTGGTGAAATGGTGTGGAGTGACCCTGGTATATTTTCTATACTGTACTGTATTCTATTTGAATCACACAGTAATTTAACTTGTAATCTGAAAAGCTTTTGACGGTGCAGTGGGCTGCTGAGTCTCTAGCCCAGCTTTGCTCAGCACAGAGGGTCGCCTGTGGTCCAGAGAAGGGGAGATGCGCCTGGTGGAGATCTGCACCCTGTCAGTGCACTCTTCTACTTCTAAACTGTATGATTTTCACCCCCTTCTCTGTAGGATGCTGGAGCAGCTGAGGAAACAGCAGGGCTCAGTGCTTCACCCAAACTATAGTGCTCCTTTCCATTCCTTTGAGGACACACTGCAAAGACTACTGCCTTACCATCTGTACCAGGGCACTGCCAACTCTCCTCAAGACTATCAGAGAGGTAACACACTCCGTCCTCCAGTGGAGCTGATGCACAATCCCCTCATCCCAAATGAATTGTTTGCATTCATATGTTTCTTTACTCAATGCCCAGTGGACGATGAATTTGAGAGCGTCTCCTGCCAGCTGCTGAAGAGGACTCAGGCCATGCTGGACAAATATCGCTACCTGCTCTTTGCAGAATCAAAAGTAAGTTTATAAATTAGCTTTCTCATATTAGACCTTGTAGTTTTCTCCTTCCCCTGATCTGATTTCGAACTGACTGTGGGATTTGAACCGGAGCAGAGACTGGGCCCCTCGGCAGAGATGGTGATGATCGACCGGATGTTCATTCAGGAGGAGAAGATCGCTCTGAGTCAGGACAGGCTGCTGGCCAAGGAGAGGCCAGGTACGTTTTGTTTTTTTGTTTTTTTTTTGCTAGTTTGTGTTTTTCCAGTGGCTGTTTGACAATGACCCGTCTCTCTCTGTGTTTGCAGAGGAGTATGTGGCGAATGCACGCATGTTGGAGAGTGTTGCTGTTTCCTCACATCAGCAACCAGCTTCTGCAGAGCCCAGCTCAGCGAGCAGCGGGGCGACGACGCCTCCAGCACCTGGAGCTCCTGCCCCGGCCCCCCTCCCTGCTGTGGCTCCAAACATCACTCCAGCACCCACCGCTGCCGCCACTCCAAGCCCAACGCCCTCCGCGGCCCCTTTCCCCCCCACCAAGCTGGTGATAAAGCAGGGCGGAGGTGGAGCGTCGGTGTCCTGGTCCACCAGCTGTCCTCCAGCCTCGGCTCCAGGCGGCAGGCAGGTGGCCGAACCCCCCGGCCAGAGCTCCTCCTTCAGCCGTGCTTCAGCCGCATCCTCCACGTTCTCCTCCTCCTCGTCCTCCTTCGCCTCCGGAGCCGGCGACGACGACGACGCTCTCCCGCAGCGAACCAGCAAGCCGCCGATCAAGACCTACGAGGCCCGCCGACGAATCGGCTTAAAGCTGAAGATAAAACAGGATCAGACAGGATTCAGTAAGGTGGTTCACAACACTGCCTTAGACCCGGTCCACACACCGCAACCTCAGCAGAGCAGCCAGTCTGCACCCCCGCCTCAGACTCAGCCCCAGCCCCAACCTCAAGCTGCTGCCCCGCACCCAAAGGCCCGCCAAGCAGCAACTCCCCCCACCACTGTCATCAGAACTCAGTCCCCAGCATGCACTGCTTCCTCCTCTTCAGTGGCCACCATAGCAACCACTCAGTCCAATCCTCCGCTGAGAGGCACTGCTCCCCCCGCCACGGTCCCATCCTCCTCCTCCTCTTCCTCTCACACCTGGTCCTCATCCACCTTCTCGGTATCCTCTTCCTCCTCCTCCTCCTCCACTCAGATGAACGGGACGTTAGAGCACCACGATGTGGGCGGGGTCAAACGCAACCCCGCCTCCACTGCCACACCCCCTCAGACCACTTGTCGCCTGCCCCTCCGGAAGACCTACAGGGAAAACGTCAGTCCCCGGGTCCGACCTGGCGTCCCGGGAGGAGGAGACGAGAGCCTGTCCTACCCCAGACCCACGCCGTCGCCCCCCCGGCCCGAGGCCACGTCTCCTTCCTCAGAGCGGACAGTGATAGCCAGTGTGAAGGTGGAGAAAAGAGGCAGGGAGCTTTCTCTGCCCCACACAGAGTCGAGCCATGAGGGGGGCAGACTGGGGAGTGCGGTGCAGGGGCTGGACCAGGTGGAGGAGGTGTTTAACCGCGGCATCAAAACGACACAACAGCACCATCTCCAACACTTCCCAGACAAAGTGGAGGCAAAGATGAAAGAGGAGGAGCACACAGACCAAGAGACTGATATCAGTCAGTACAAAAGGGCGACTGGGAAAAACAGACAGCGGGCAGGTGCAACGTTTAGAATGGACCAGCATGCCCCGGGGCCTCCCTCCCCAGAGTCCTCCTGCACAAGAGACTCTATGCTTCCTGCCAAACGCTGCAAGTCCGACTCCCCCGACATGGATAACGCCAGCTTCTCGAGCGGCAGCCCTCCGGACGACTCTCTGAACGAGCACCTGCAGTGTGCCATCGACAGCATCCTCAACCTGCAGCAGGGGCCCTCTGCCCGCGGGCACCACCTTAAAGGGGGCGGCGGCAGGCCCCACCAACACCAAAGCCAGCGCCCAGGGGGTCCGGCAGCCTCATCCCACAGACCATCAGTCCCCTCCTCCTCCTCCTCCACCTCCTCATCCTCCTCCCTGGCCCAGCACCCTCAGGTCGGTGGCCGTGGCCACAACGGCAGCCTAGTGCCCCAGACTCAGAGCAGATAACAGCCCCTCAGCCCCAGGCCGGACTGACACAGGGGACTGACTGAGAGACATGTGGGGGCGGGGGAGGGGGGCACTGTGAAAACAGTATCACTGTACTACTCTGCCAAGCTGTGTTGGCTTTGTTTGTCCATTTGAATTGTCCAGACATTTCTTTGTCGTTTACAGGCTGACTCCCAACCTGGATACATCAAGTAAAAAACATGGGGTTGGAGTTCATACTGTCCCACTGTGTTGTCTCAGTGGACTTGAAGACAGGCTTGGTGTTTTGTATGAGTTCTCTCAGTCACACTCAAGTAATAAGATGAAATTATCATAAGGTTTCTGTCCAACCCCCCCGCTCTCTTTTGATCTCTTCTTTTCACGTTCAGTATTCATACATTCCTATCATGCGGCGGCCCCGAGAGTCAGTCCCTTCACAGCGGATCATCTCCTGGTCTGAATGGTGTCCCGGTGAGCGCCTGGCAGCTCCTCAGAACAGCGCAGAAGTCCCGACACGTCTCTCTCCCTCGGCCAGCTGCAGCGGAGAGGCGGGAAAAAAATAGTTTTTCAGGCCAGGAAATCATCCACGTCTTTTCACCGTCGACAAAGTGCGACCCTGTTACCGCAAACATGAACGCCGTGCTGCCCCCCCGGATGCAGGCGCCGGCGGCTATTGGTTTGTATTTGAAAAGTCAAAGAGCATTAAGTTTAAATTTCAATTCCCAAAAAAAAATGATATACAGTCTACTTCTGTGTGAGACAGGAGATAAACACAGGAAGTTTCTCAAACAGTGTAACAGCTCTTTGGTTTTGTAAGGCAGATTGGGTTAACCTCCACTCGCGTTACAGTTTTTGCACCAGCGTCTCATGCACATTACATTAATCATACATGTATCAGCTGAGCAGGCTGGGGGAGTCTCCTCTCGTCTTTAAATCGTGAAGTGGTTTACCTTGTGGCTGCTTTTGGGGAACTGTAGTACTGTACCGGTGAGGTGTAAATTAACATGTAGGAACGAAATTCAGTTCCCTTTCCGTTTCAAATGTTGGATGATTTCCCAGGTCCGTGTCGCCGAGGCCCGCTCCACACCTCCCCGACGCTCGCTCACAATGCCACATATGAACTTTATGCATTTCAGTCAGCAGGGGGCAGGCCAGTCTTAAATTGTTGAGCTTCTTTGTTCTAACTGTTTCATCATCCTGGCTCTCTCCTCTCCCTCACTCAATGTTCTCTCTATCTTTTTCTTTCTTTCTTTTTTTTTTTTTTTTCTTTTTTTGCCCTGGTGGACAATTCAAACACAAACACAGCAAGAGCATCGAAATGGAAAAAAAGGAACAATAATAATGTACAAAAAAGACCGTAAGAGAATTTGAAGTATAGTATTACAGATTAATTTTGTATTGTATTTATTGTGTATAATGACACTTTTTAAAAAGAAATGTACATTTAGTAAAACTGTAAATTAAACCTTGCTTCTTTTATGAACTCGTGCACGTCCTTTTTCGTCTTCTGTCCTCATCATCACACTGCATTCCACTGCATGACTAATATTGACGGAGAAGCATGATTAAGGCCGGGAGGGAGGAGGAGGAGGAGGAGGGTGGTGGTGGTCATGGTGGGGGTTGTTCTCGATCAGGCGGCCAGAAGGTGGTGCATGTCAGTGGAAAAGTGGAGCCCAGAGGGTTCACAGAGTTTGGGAGGGGTGAGAGTTTAGACTGACGAGAGGAAAAACTATCACATCTGTAAATCCCAAGATCTAACTGTAAAGCTGCGTTATCCCCGAAAACACTTTGATCCAAAAAAAAAAAAACATCAAGAAGAAATGTGAAGTCACAGCAGGTTTATCATTTTGAATATCTGAATGCACAAGAATACAATGTGTGGGGATTATGTCGTGTAAAAAAAAAAAAAAAAAAGTGACTCCACCCAAATTATTTATTCACAACCCCCCCACCCCCCACCCCTCTGCAGGTCCACACCCTCTGCCCCGTAGTTCAGTTCATCCCTGCCTTGGACAGGAGCTGCCCACAGCCCTGCCAGACATCCCTGGAAGAGGAGGTGCACTGAACGAGGAGAGGCTAAGAGCAGGGAAAGTTGTGTGTGTGTGTGTATTGTGTGTGTGTGTGTGTGTGTTGCTCTTGCAATCAGAGTGAGGAACCTGGCCAGACCCGGAGCTCATCTGAAATACATTAAACCCTGGAGAAGAGAGATCCTCAGCCATCCAGCGACGTTGACGCTCGGCCGAGGCTTCCTATTTGCTGACAGAGGTACACCCATGCATGTAGCAGCAGCTCCTCCAACACACTGAGGTTTTTTTTTTTTTCTCTGTTCTCAAGTCAAAATATTTTCCAAACTCCACACAAGGCAAGAAGGAAGGAGAGAAGGTGCTTGAAGAAACCCTTTCTTCCTCTATTATAACTTGGTAAATATACCTTTTTAAGATTTTCATGTACTTGTCATTGCTCTCTTGTACTTTATGTTCGGGGTTCTGTATGTTAGATTCCAGATTTCCAGTAAAAAATCTGAAGCTTTAATGGCCTTGGTCTGTGCAACAGAGTGCAGTTTGAAGGTAGAATTAATGCCTTAAATAAGTTTGTGTAACCTCTCAAATATACAGTCTCTTTAAACGTTTTGTCACGGCTTCATTTAGATACTGTTGCACGATTTCCCCAGATAACAGCCTCTCCTGCTGGCTAGAGATGTTCGCTTTCTTGTTCCAAGTCCAAGTCTGTGGTGCAACTGTGCTGCACTAAACCCACAAGGCATTTTCCACCATCCTTCCAAGCTACAGAATTGCTCCCGGAGCTCAATCCAAAGCATTCATATTCATAGGAAGCCTGTAAATCAGCTCTCACTCCTGTGTGAGAGCTGGACATTTCCACTCTCTATTATGTAATGGTGGTCAAATGAGGTATAATAACGTCTCCTCTAGATCTTCAGAGTTCGCCATTTTGACAAAAAAAAACTCCTCGCTCGCTGGTCTTGTGACATGTCAGAAAGTTGGTCTCCTCTGGGCAGCTTTTTTTTTTTTTTTTTTTTTTTGTGCAATTCAACTGGGATTTCTTCACAGATGAGTTCATGTCTGGTGATGTGTGTCTTATCTTCTTCTAATAAGCAGGGGAAAAGCTGTGCACTCTTGGACTGGATCACCAAGCAGAGCTGCTGTGGCCGTGGCCTGAAGCTGTCAGAACATGACAAAAGAGCTAAAATGTCTCAGCATGTATAGACCGCTCCTCTGTGTGCCTGTAGGTCTGTGGATTCTCTGTTTCACTGCAGAGACGATTCATAATCATTCACACATTTAACATTCCACTGAGGGGAAAAAGAAAAAAAAAACACTGGGGAAAAAGGACTGTCTTACTCATTTCGATGTAAAGAAATGAGCTGTCTCTGTGCAAAGCTGGACGCAGGGCTGGGTTTAGGTGTTTTCCAAAGTGAACACCAACTTTTTCCAGGCATGCCCTGAGCAATGTGCTCTGCAGATTCCACGTCCATAGTCTGGAGAAAACTTGTGGTAGACTCCTTCATTACATTGTTACTATCTTGGATTCATTTCTGTTTTGTTTTTTTTCTTTTCTGTCCACATTTCAGAGAGATTTGGAAGTCAGCGTGGTGGTTATTGTCAGAGGGGAAGACATTAGTTCTCTCATTCCTTTGAACGTGTGCAGAGGTGGTTCCAAGGACAACGGAGCGACGTGCACATAAATACAGGAAACACCTGAAGATTTCCAAGGTTCAACCACAGGAAATATAGCTTACAGAGACACTGCTCAGCCACTGATTTGTTTTTTTTTTTTTTTTTTGAAGAAGAAGCTCCCTGTCAGTCCATTATTCAATCAACATGTCACGTTGGGGGCGGAAAAATGTGAAAAAGGCACCTGAGGTGATCCGTACTGTGACCGAGGGGCTCAAATCCCTGTACCGTAAGAAGCTGCTGCCTCTGGAGCAGTACTACGGTTTCCACGACTTCCATTCCCCCAGCCTTGAGGATGCCGACTTTGATAACAAGCCTATGGTGCTGGTTGTGGGACAGTACTCCACAGGAAAGACCACATTCATCAAGTAAGACATTACAGCTCAGCATCAAGGCCTTGAAATCTGCCTACTCAGAACAGACACCAAAGTGTGATTGCTATGTTAATGCAGGTGTCACAAGTAGGGCTGGCTCACATCACCAATGCTGCTTTCATCAGAGATTTTTGGTAATCATAATTAATGTGGATATGATAACCAAGCAGCTCAGACGCAACTAATAGGAGAGCTACAACAGTCTAATAGGTTCTTAAAACTGCATCCCTTTAATGTAATGCAGCTTGAAACCGTATCATGTTACAATATCCAGATATATATAGATGATAGATAGATAGATAGATAGATAGATAGATAGATAGATATACTTTATTGATCCCAACCAGGGAAATTCTGGTGTTCCAGCAGCAACAGTAGAAATGTATAATAAAGTTAAATAAAATAGAATAAAAGCTAAATATATACAATAAAGACTATAAAGGCTAAAACTAAAAATGTACAATAAGGGCTAAGAAAAAGAGATATTAGATGTGAAATATACAGATGGTAATGAATATGAAACATACAGATGGAATTGAATTGTATAGATAAGGAGAGTTAGCATGAAACCCTGAGAACCAAGAACCAAGTGGCAGAACCCGACGCCCGGTACTGGGATTCAGGAACTGACCGACTTGATTCGGCCTCTTAAGGAATCACCACATTGCAGACTATAGCTAGTCTCATATCAGGATTTTGATACATATCGCCCAGTCCTAATCACAAGTCAAAAACATGAGATTATCCCTCTTTATCCTGATGCTCTTCAGTGCAAGGGGGCTCATTTGGAGCGCTGTGTCTGTGACTGACAGGTATCTGCTGGAGCAGGACATCCCCGGGAGCAGGGTGGGGCCTGAGCCCACCACCGACTGCTTCACCGCCGTCATGCACGGAGATGTGGAGAGCGTCATCCCGGGAACGCCCTCATCGTCGACCCCAACAAGCCTTTCCGCAAGCTGAACCCCTTTGGGAACACCTTCCTCAACAGGTGAGCGTCTTGTGTAATGATTCCACTGAGGGGAGGGGAGGGGAGGAGGAGGAGGGGAGGGGAGGAGGGCATAGCACAGCGTGGAAATGCAGAGACTGTGTGAGAGGAGGATGTGCACCAGTTTTTTTTTGCTGCATGGAATTTCAAGTCCTTGTGCCAAATTTCAGAGCGGGGAGGCAGTTGCCTTATTTGTGGAAAAATGGAGAAAGGGAGCGATATCGCCCAAGAGGGTGATGAAAGCTAATGTACTCAAGAGGCAACTGCAGTGTGTGCAAGTTCAAAGACGAGGTCAGGGGCCGCCACGGCCCCTCGGGGCAAAGACAAACAAATGAAGTCACGGGCCCGGGAAGGCGCAGGGAATCTGTGAGGGGAACATAACGCCGCAGTTCTTTCCTCTGCACTGTTTACTTGTCTGCGCTGCCAGATTTATGTGGGTATTTTTTTCCACTGATGTAAACTGTGGCGGTCACATGTTTCATAATACGGTCCCGTCTGTTTCCATGCTATGTGCGGTAGAGTCGCAGTGACAGGAGCGCTCACAGCTCCTGCTCATGGGGCTCTGAGGAGAAGGCGCCCTGATGCCAGTTTTCTCGGGGAGCCCCTCTCCACCTCGGACGGGTGTGTTTGTGAACATGTTTGCGTCTCTCCTTTTGCGTTGACTTCCTGTTCTGGGAACTGGAGGGCTCATCAAGCTCATAAGCGACAGGAAGTGCCGATGTTGTTCTAAGCCACACATCGTTAGCGGGCCTTATTGTTTGATTCTGGCAGTGGTGCTCATTTTCCTTCAGGAAGCCCCGAGCACCGAGAGGCCTGCTTCCACACAATGGCCTGCTGTGCATGTGGAGAGGTCTGTGTGTGTGTGTGTGTGTGTGTGTGTGTGTGTGTGTGTGTGTGTGTGTGAGGAGGGGGGGCTTTTTCCAGTCTGCTCCTTAGATCACTTTTGCTGCTACAAAAACAGAACATAACCGTGATTCACATCATTCATATTCTTTCCATCCATGTTTTCGACAAAGCGTTTTACCAAATCTGACACCGGGTAGATGTTCGCCGCCTCGTGTGTGTGTGTGTGTGTGTGAGTGTTCACCTCTGTGCCGATGAATGCCAGGTTCCAGTGCGCCCAGCTGCCCAACCAGGTCCTGGAGAGCATCAGCATCATCGACACGCCGGGCATCCTGTCCGGCGCCAAGCAGAGAGTGAGCAGAGGTGAGGGACATGGCAAAGGTAAGGAGAGGGCATGTCGGGCCTGCAGAGACACACACCCACCCCCCCAAACCTCAAGCTCACAAACTCATCTCCTCTGTCACATCCGGCTAACCCATGGGAGCAACATTCTCTATCACAATACCACACGGCGACAAGGCAAGCACGGCTCTCAACAGTACAGAGAGAGAGAGGAAACTAAGTGCCATGAGCGCACCTGGAAGGATGTACTGTTGAGACTTCATAATCTCCATGCATCATTATCTGTCTAGAGTTATTAATTTTTCTGTTCATCCAGCCTTAATTCAACTCTCACTTAAGTGCATGAGAAACTAACCCCTATGATCATTTATAAGGGAGAAAAAAGGGTCAGATTATGTTTTGATAAATGAAATAATCAATATTATTTTAGACGTGATGAGGCGGATGAAGGCAGGAGTGTAAAGGTTGTGAGTGTGACGGAGGAAGAGGTGTGAAGGGTTTGTGTCTGTGTTGACCTTCTCCCCTCTCCTGCTGTCTGCGTGTGTGTGTGTCTGTTTCCATTTCCATGAATATTTACAGTCCTGAATATTTTTCGTGACCCGCCCTCTGTCCCTGTGGCCAGGCTACGACTTCCCGGCTGTGCTGCGCTGGTTTGCCGAGCGCGTGGACCGGATCATCCTGCTGTTCGACGCCCACAAGCTGGAGATCTCGGATGAGTTCTCCGAGGCCATCGGCGCCCTCAAAGGCAACGAGGACAAGCTGCGCGTGGTGCTCAACAAGGCCGACATGGTGGACACCCAGCAGCTGATGCGCGTGTACGGCGCGCTCATGTGGTCCCTGGGGAAGGTGTTCGGCACCCCGGAGGTGCTGCGCGTCTACATCGGCTCCTTCTGGTCCGAGCCGCTGCTGGTGCCCGACAACCGCCGGCTGTTCGAGCTGGAGGAGGAGGACCTGTTCGCGGACATCCAGAACCTTCCCCGCCACGCAGCCCTGCGCAAACTCAACGACCTGGTCAAGAGGGCTCGTCTGGTCAGGGTGGGTGACTGGTCATGCTGTCAAAATGTATAATGTGTTCCTACTAGACAGACAGGTAATTGTCTTAACCCTCCTATTATGTTCACACTGCAAAAACTCAAAATCTTACCAAGAGTATTTGTCTTATTTCAAGTCAAAATGTCTTATTTCTAGTCAAAATATCTCATTACACTTAAAATAAGACATGATCAGCTCAGAAATTACTTGTCTTTAGACAATTTTCACCTGTTTCAAGTGAAAATTTACTTGAAACAAGTTAAAATTTGCTAGAAACAAGAAACATATTCTGCCAATGGAACAAGCGAATTTTTACTTGTGACAAAAGTGAACAAGCAAATTTTTACTTGTGACACAAGTGAACAAGTAAAATTTTGCTTGTTCCATTGGCAGAATTTGTTTCTTGTTTCAAGCTAATTTTAACTCGTTTCAAGTGAATTTTCACTTGAAACAGGTGAAAATTGTCAAAAGACAAGTAATTTCTGAGCTGATCATGTCTTATTTTAAGTGTAATGAGATATTTTGACTAGAAATAAGACATTTTGACTTGAAATAAGACAAATAATCTTGGTAAGATTTGACTTTTTGCAGTGCAGGGTCAATTTGACCCAGGCCAATGTTTAATGTCTCCAAATAAATGATTAACATCTTTTTTTTGCTTCATATTTAATGAGTGTTCCTAATGTAATGGGCACTACCAGGTAAAGATGAAATTGACGTGATGATATGTTTTCAATGTCCTGTACACACTTTGTAACGCATCGGTTATAAATAACAAAAATCTGTACTTAGAAATAATATAAAGCCATTAAAACACCAAAAATTAATATTTCTTTCCAATTTTAGATCAATCAGTGAGATTTTATGGTGATTTGAATATTTTTCCATTGTCGCATAATAGGAATACTGGATGTATAAGTGGGGGTGGGGTGGAGTTATGTTTTATTTAAAGGGCTATTTAGGTCGTCAACAAAGAAACATAAAGTACTTGACACATAAACTTTGATAACAATTTTAGTTATAATAATTTTGTGGAAGTTTAAACTGCAGAGGTCAAATTGACCACAAACATAAAGGATGTTCAAAAATGTGAACATAACAGGAGGGTTAAATTACGCTTGGCTCATGGGTGAAACGTGTTTTAAAAACTATGCCGCCATACTTTTCTGTATCCCAGGTCCATGCCCACATCATCAGCTACCTAAAGCAGGAGATGCCCTCTGTCTTCAGGAAAGACAATAAGAAGAAGAATCTGATCTACCAGCTGCCCGTTATTTTCTCCAAAATCCAGCTGCAGCACCACATATCCCCTGGAGACTTCCCAGATTGTGCTAAGATGCAGGTTAGTCTGAGCCTTTTGTTCTTTACTGCTGGGAACATCTGGTGTGCAATTACGCAAAGCTTTTTTCTCTCTCTCTCTCTTTTTTTTTTTTTTTTCAAACACCACCATGTTTTAATCCTACTGGCTAACACATATTTTGGTCCTTTGTTCTTTTTTTTCTTAAGGAGCAACTGATGGTTCACGACTTCACCAAGTTCAAGACCCTGAAGCCCAATCTGATGGCCGCTCTGGACGAGCTGCTCTCCACCGACATCGCCAAGCTGATGCCCCTCCTGCGGCAGGAGGAGCTGGAGGCCGGAGAGCAGCCGGGCGTGCAGGGTGGAGCCTTCCTGGGGACCCGCGCTGGCCCGTTCACCGAGGGGGATCCCTTCTCCGAGGAGAACGGAGAGGAATGTGAGGAGGAGGAGGACTGGGTCGTGACCAAAGACAAGCCCAAGTACGACGAGATCTTCTATAACCTCGCTCCCAACGAGGGCAAGCTGAGCGGCACCAAGGCGAAGGACTGGATGGTGAGCACCCGCCTGCCCAACTCGGTGCTGGGCCGCATCTGGAAGCTGTCCGATGTGGACCGCGACGGCATGCTGGATGACGAAGAGTTCGCCCTGGCCAGCCACCTGATCGAGGTCAAACTGGAGGGTCACGGCCTGCCGCCGGAGCTGCCGAGCCGCCTGATCCCGCCCTCCAAACGCAGGCAGAAAGGTTCAGACGCGTAGACCCGCGGCTCAGAGTGACTCTCCTCTAAAGGCTATCACACTAATGCTACTGTTTCTGTTTGTTTTTTTTTGTTTGTTTGTTTGTTTGTTTGTTTGTTTGTTTTCTGTGCAAGATGTATTCAGCGCCCTTTCTAGGAAGTGTGAAGTGAAGTGAAGTGTGAGGCAGCCTAAGCAAGCTGATGAGGCAAAATTAAGTGTTCAATATTAAAAGATTTGTACTAAAACGTCACCCAGGTCTGGTTCGCTCTTCCTTTTTGGCTCCGTTATGTTTGCTTATGACACGCTTTTTCAAAAAAAAATATCTACTTTATTGTTTGCTGAGCAGTATTCACCACTTGTATTAAGAGAATACAAAACGAAACCTTTCTCTATTAAAACTTTTCAAATTAACATTCCTGCAGCGACTAGACGAGAGTGGCACCGTGTTGCATTTGGGTGAAACAGGATGAGGATTTTGCCATTTGATCGTCTTCAGTGTGTTTAAACGTACTGTAGTGAGCGCGATCGTGAAACTTATATTTGGCTCAAATGATGCATTTTCGGCTGCCGATGCAAATCCAATAACCTTCGTGCATTTTTCACGTTTAATGCTTCAGATGCTACACAATTGTCCGTTTTGTGCATCCACTTTATATTTTGTAATTATTGCTGTTTGTTTTGTATGTGGAAGAACAAGACCTCTCTGTTGTATAAATGAATGTCACATGCGATGATGAAATTTTCAACAAGACTGATTTATTGATATCTTACTGACTACTGTACACAGCTCCACCAACTGTCCTCATGTTAACTATTATAACAAAATAAAATGTACTCACTGTGTGTTGCTCCGCTTCATACTCTTATGTTTACTTAGTGATTTAGTGTGAAAAAACTGTGAGAGATTCTTTAGGATCGGGTTAGTAAAAGTGTTTATATTCAAGCGTGGGCTTCTCAATGCTTTCAATAGTGAGGATTTGTCGAGTGGATTTATTTTGGTTTTCCTGGAGCAGACTTTTTGTTTTTTGTAATGCTCACTTGGTCTCTCGGTGACAGATCAGATAAACAGTGACTCACACGCTACCCTGCCAAAACCCCATACCACCATTTTCCATGGCTCTCCCGTCTCACTTGCTCCATCCACCGCCTTTTTTTTTTTTTTTTTTTTTCTCACATCACAGTCGTACATAGTTACACACTTCCTTACCCCCTTTTACAGCTATGTGAACACTCTCACCAGCTTCCCCGGCCAGTATATCTTTTGCTTTTACACTTTATCCTGTGTAAACTATGTGCTGGGAGTGTGTGTGTGTGTGTGTGTGTGTGTGTGTTTTGAAGGGAGGCTTTCAGGGTTTACGAAAGACGGGGTGGTATCCCTGCCTCCCTGCTCCACTCCTCCATGGAAAGAAACACAAATGAGAAACAGCCCTTTCCTCGCTTGCTCTCTGGTTTACAGTGTGACTCACATGTGAAGAATGTGGTGGGCTGGCCCGGGAGTTATTAATATCTCCTTTGCCAGGGTCTGCTAAGTTTCCTTAGGCTCATGCGCGGCATCCAGACACTGTACCTTTATGAAAGACATTAAAAACACCCCCCTATTTGGAGTGATCCTGAACTAGACCCACAGTAAACCACACCCTCCCTCCCAAGTATGTGAGTCTTAGAAAGAGGGACAGGCAGTGACTGAAAACTGCCAGGTAAGCTGACAAGATTTCACTGAGACGAGCAGGGCTGACATTTTTTTTTTTTTTTTTTTTACATTTGCAAATCAGTGCTGGCTATCCCATTTTAGAAAGTGGGATAAACCAAATGTACAGCAAAGATAACCCACAGCAATTTGAAACCTTATTACACAATTAGGCCCCACTAAACCAGTTCCATTCTGAGTCAGTTCCATGAGATGCTGAAAAGCAAAGCGAGCGCTCGGCTGAAGTCACACACGGCATCGCCACGGAAACGGGGCAAAGCTCACACAGGACAGCGACATGCAACCAGACATCCCCATACAATGAATCTTACTCAACAAAACCGGGGTCTCCATATACGTCACACGGTGTTTACATGGGGAATTCCTCGCCACAGCCCCTGGAGTGGAAGGAAAACTGAGGACAAGTGTGGAGAGTGGCGACCCCTGGTGGATATAAGAGTTCTGGCACTTCAGCAATAAAACAAGAGCAGGCTGGAGGCACAGACTGTAAGAAGTAAAGACCTTAGCAGCAGTTTGCTATTATGTCAACAAAAAATAAGACATCACTAGTTCAACAGAAATGTAAAGCTCATTTTATTTTCAAAGAAATATGCAACCACAGTGTAATAGCCTAGTAAGTGTAGCTGGGAGTGTGAAATAGTTCCCATGTTAACTGCCTACACTGCAAAAAGTCAAAATCTTACCAAGATTATTTGTCTTATTTCAAGTCAAAAATGTCTTATTACTTCTCAAAATATCTCATTACACTTAAAATAAGACATGATCACCTCAGAAATAACTTGTTTTTAGACAATTGTCTCTTGTTTCAAGTGAAAATTTGCTTGAAACAAGAAACAAATTCTGCCAATGGAACAAGCAAATTTTTACTTGTGACACAAGTGAACAAGTAAAAATTTGCTTGTTCCATTGGCAAAATTTGTTTCTTGTTTCAAGCTAATTTTCACTTGAAACAAGTGAAAATTGTCTAAAAACAAGTTACTTCTGAGGTGATCATGTCTTATTTTAAGTGTAATGAGATATTTTGACTAGAAATAAGACATTTTTACTTGAAATAAGACAAATAATCTTGGTAAGATTTTGACTTTTTGCAGTGTATTACACACAGAATATTCTGTCCTTTCATCATTAAGAAATGAAATGCAAAACTTTATACATTCAGAGAAAAGCATGTAAAAAGCATTCGACCAATATCATGCACAAACTGTGTGGAAGTTTATTTTATCCCTCAGACATAAACACGACATATTTAGTATCAACAAGAGATGTATCCATGTGTATGAAAAATAAATCATGTGAACCACACATTCCACATTCTTTTTTTTCTGACTACAGAACTGACTTCCCAAAAAATTAATCTGAGTTCACTGTCAGATGAGGGCATATTTAATCACTGATCACATCCAAAAGAGCTGCTCAGAGTTCTGTCCCCAGTTTTTGAGAGGCCGAGGCCTTCGGTAATGTCCGTGCAGTGCATTAGAAGCTGATGTGGTTCTTTATGTCCTTGATCTGTTTCATCATGTCAGCGATTTCATCTCCGTGCTCTTTCAGGACACCCTGAACACACTTCTTCTGGTGGGCGTTGAGTGAGACTGTTGCCCTGGCCGGGGGCCCGCTCTTGTCCACCTGTTTCTTCTGGTACTCCATCTTCATATTCACCTGTCTGATACCGTTGTCCAGGTGTCTCAGCTGGTCATTGATGGTCTGCAGCTCCTTCTTCATGTCCTTCTCGCTGTCTGTGAGCACAGGCAGCTGGCTCCGCAGGCTGCCCAGCACTTTTTTCACCCTGTTCATGATGGCTTCCTGGCGGTACTTGGCGTCTTCATACTTATCCGCCAGCCTCTCCGCTGCCTCCCTCAGACTCTTCCTCTCCTCCCTGCACAGAGCCAACTCCTCCAGCTGCTTGTTCTTCTGGCCCACCAGCAGTTTCACCCGTCTCTGCATCTCCTCATGGGCCATGTCCTGTTTGAGGATATATTCCTCTCTGAAGACCTGCGTGGCTCTGCTGAGGAGCTGCAGGCACTCTGGAAGCGGTATTGATGCGTCTTTGTTGCCCGCTCTGAGCACGAGGGGATTGGTGGAGCTGCGTGCCAGGATGTTTCGGATGTGCTGCTCAAAGGAGTCGTCGGCCAGCGCACGCAGCGGCGAGCTGACGGAGCTCGCACCGGGACGGGAACAGAGCAGGGGAGGGGAGGGGGGCCGGATGGAGCTCAGCAGCGGCAAGAGGATGCACTCGAAGGTGCTCGTGATGCAGATCATGGTGGTGCCCAGAGAAAGGTCCGAAACAATCAGGAAGCCACGTACCGGAGCCGGCTGACTGTTGAGGAGCGGTCTAGTACACAGAATGTGCTCCACAATGCAGCGGTTCTCAGCCGCCAGCTCCTGCAGACAGTCTTTATCCTCCTCGTCAGACTGGAGGAAGTTGTGCAGCTTGTTGAACCAGGTTAGCCCCACGCTGTGTATCCCTGCTTCATGGATGCAATGGTACCTGTGCTGGCACAGGGGGTCTCTGTGCAGTCTGATTGGGCAGGTGAAATCCAGCTCCTGGGGCTCCTCGTCCTCTCCCGTGGCCACTTTGAGGGTGAGCTCCAGCTCCACACACTCAAACACATAGAGTGACGGCACCGGCTCCGAGCCCTGGATCCACTTCTCCTCCGGCCCGGCCTCCTCCTCTTCGTCTGACTCCAGAACCACACAGTGATACAGCATGCCCGTTTCTGTGGCGATGACCAGGATGTTGGGCACACAGGGCAGGCAGAGGATAGCACAAGCATCATAGCCATAGTTGTCCTCCGCTGCGGGGTACATGGGGAGGGGTCCGACCAGTCTGCTGAGAGTCAAAGTGCCTGCCAGGCTGGTGTAGCTCAGGTAGGTCTCCCCGTTCTCGTAGAGGATGTACAGAGGGTAGAGCAGCTGCTCCTTGGAGGAGCGGGCTGCCAGCGGCCGGGGGATGGATGACACCGGCCCGAAGTCGAACGCCACGGCGATCTCCCCGAGCGAGGCGGCGTAGGAGCGCACCGGGGGCCGGACGCTGCTGTCCTCCTCGGCCTGGGACACCGACAGCACTCTGACCGGGGTCTGCGGAGACTTCAGGTCATAGAACCGGATGGTGTTGTCGGAGGTGAGCAGGACCAGGTGCGGCTCCTCGGTCTCGCTGGGGTACCAGGCCGCCTGCCGCAGGCTGACGGAGGGCGAGCTGCTGAAGAAGCGCTCGGCCACCGGGATGGTCTTACAGTTGATCCGGCTGCGCCCCCCCTCGAACTCGGACCTCTTGCCCCAGCGCTGCGGCAGCTCCAGCACCGTGGCGCCCCGCGTGCCCAGCAGAGCCACGTGGTTCTCCGCGGGGCTGAGCAGCACCTGGCTCACCTGTGCGCGCGGCGGGTTGGTGCACAGCAGGGTCTGGTGGCTCCGCTCCGGGCTCACCTGCCGCAGGTTGGTGGTGTAAAACACGCGGTCGGCGTCGTCCCACACGAAAAAGTCCGCGTTCAAACAAAAAATCAGATTTTTCGCTGTCTTGCCATCCGCCGCGCCGGCCTCGGACTCCAGCTGCTCCCGTAGTTTGGTGAAAATGTGGTGGTTTGGTAATTCCTTGGGCCAACGTTCATCAGCAGACGCCGCCATTTTCACCCGCCGTTTCAGACGGCAGCACACGGAAACGCGTCTTCTTCTCCTTTTTCTTCTTTTGGTTTCCGGCAGACTAGACGCGTCAAAGGCGTATTGCTGCCCTCTACTGGCCGTTAATGCTGGTTAAACAGCGTCTCAAATTCTTTTATACATTCCAGTCATGTGAAGAAATTTTATTTTTTTTGAAATTAATAATTTTATTGAGAGCTTTTTACATTTCATTTGCCATTCTGACTTACCATGTCAATTTTCCATGGCATGACTCTCGTTTTTCTTGTATATATACACATATATATCACAGCAATCTGTATGTGACAATATGTTCAAAACAGAAGAATAACTTTCACAATCAAACAAACAATATAGCAGAAATTAAAAAAAAAAGAAAAGAGAAAAAAAAAACAGACAACTCAAACAAAACAACACAACAAAAATAAATAAATAAATAAATAAATAAAAAATTATACAAGACACAGCACAGGTGGTGGTGGCGGAGGGTGGGCTGGACTAAATATCTTAGGATCATTCATTAGTTTACTTTCATGGCCAGTAAAGTTGGTGTAAACAATGGCTGAAACAGAGGAGGAGATTACAAAATAAAATACCCTGGTTCTATAGTATTTGAGAAGTCTACCCATTTAGCCCAATATGCCTGGAATCTGCTTTTTTTGCAGCTTTAAAGAAATGACAGCTTTTCCATAACAAAAATGTCCTTAACAATTTCAAAAAATTCTTGTAGTGTGGGTGAATCTGCTTGTGACCATTTTTTTGTTATTGCTTTCTTGCTTGCAGCCAAGATTATTTTGAAGAGGTACTTTTGTGTGAAGAAATGTTAAAACAGCTTTAGCCGTTTCGTGATGATCCCAGCTGAGAGGTGACGCAGTTGAAGTGTCCGTGATTCCAGATGCGGTCAGGTCTGCTTGCATGATAATTCTCTCCTTGTTATATTTGGTGCATACTGTAAGAACATGATTTACACTCTCTTCCTCTCCACAGGAGCATTTTCCATCGGGATGTTTACCGACCATTGCCAGCCCATGATTTAGTGCACAATGCCCCAGCCTCAATCTTGTGATCACCACAGTGTCCCTCCTCCCCATTTTTAAACTCTGTGTAATTTTGATATTTGGTTGTACACTGCAAAAACGCAAAATCTTACCAAGATTATTTGTCTTATTTCAAGTCAAAATGTCTTATTTCTAGTCAAAATATCTCATTACACTTAAAATAAGACATGATCACCTCAGAAGTAAATTGTTTTTAGACAATTTTCACTTGTTTCAAGTGAAAATTCACTTGAAACAAGTGAAAATTTGCTTGTTTCATTGCCAAAATTTGCCAGTGGAAAAAGTGAAAATTCACTTGAAATAAGTGAAAATTAGCTAGAAACACGAAACAAATTTTGCCAATGAAACAAGCAAATTTTCACTTGTTTCAAGCAAATTTTCACTTGAAACAAGAGACAATTGTCTAAAAACAAGTTACTTCTGAGGTGATCATGTCTTATTTTAAGTGTAATGAGATATTTTGACTAGAAATAAGACATTTTTGACTTGAAATAAGACAAATAATCTTGGTAAGATTTTGAGTTTTTGCAGTGTATTGCAAAATAAAATCTGCCTTTGCTCTCCTGTTCCCACTCTTTCTGCCAAGTTCTTGCTATTTCTTGTTGGATTAAGCTCTTATACTCAGTTCTTCCATATTGTACTTGTATTGCTACTTTCTTTCTGCTGAGTGCTCTTCTTGCTGCCTCGTCGGCCTCCTCATTACCCTGAACTCCAACATGGGCTGGTACCCAGACAAACCCAACTGTGCAACCCAATTTTTCTATTTTGTTAAGAATAATCTTTATTTCAGTTATTAAGTCAGGCCTGGCCCCACTTTCCCCCTTCATTGCCATTAGTGCTGCTGCTGAGTCTGAACATATAACTGCATGCTCTGGTCTGATTTCCTCCACCCACCCAAGTGCCCATAATATTGCCACAAGCTCTGTAGTGAAAACTGAAACCCAATCTGATACCCGCTTTCCATATTGTAATTGTAAATGTGGAATGCTCACTCCTATTGCTGCCCTTCCGTGGATCTGATTTCTGGAGCCATCAGTGTAGATCTGCATATACCCTGCCCATTTTTCCTTCAGATGTCTGCTTGTTAGAGCCACTGGGTTGCCTGCATTCTTACTCTTTATTTTATCTAAAATCAAGAGGTCTACGTCTGGCTCTGGTAGGAGCCACGGTGGGACAGGTGGCCTAAATACCACAGGGCCAAAGGGTAAACGCTTCTTCTTCTTCTTCTTCTTTTGTTTTACCGGCGGGTGGCACCTAGCGCTAAGGTGCATTATCGCCCCCTACTATAATGGAGTGTGGACCAGAGTCATCTACCCACATAAAATACCTACAGAAGTAAACAAAAATAGAACATATGTCCATATAGTAAAGATAATTTTACTTAGTACACTAAGTTGAAATCGAATGAGCATAATACAATAAACATCCATTACTCACATTACTCACAAATAGTGTCAATCTAGAACAACTTCTTTCTGTATTATAGCTCTTTTAAGTATTTTCTTGAAACTAAATCTGTTAGACATTAAAATTAAATATTGTGGAAGTCTGTTCCAGTATGTGATTGCCCTGTACATCACTGTTTTCTTGAAGGCATCAGTTTTGGGTTTAGGCAAGGTGAAATTGCCTCTCACGGCTTGTCTAGTGCTGTAGTAGTCTAGTGCAGTATCCACAGAGTACAGATTAAATAAATCAATAAAAAAAAATAAAGAATAAGACCTAAGTACAACAGAATAAGATCTGAGTACAACCCAGTGTGCAAAAAGCAATGTGCAAAAAAAAAAAAAAAACAACAACCCATTTACCAAAAAATAAATAGATGGAAATAGATAAATAAATAAATAAATACAGCTTATTCCATATCCTAAATTCTATTGATCAGCCCTGTGTCTGCTAAAAACTGGAAAAAACATCTTGATCCCTCCACTGCATTTTTAAGATTAAGCTGCTCCATACCAAGTCTCCTCATCTTCCTTTTTAATATCTCTCGTTCATGATTGTATTTTTGACAGTGGATAATAACATGTTTCACTGACTCTTCTTCTTGGCAGTAGTCACATAATCCTGTAGGATGCTTCTTTATCAGCTTCATTGTTTTGTTCAGTCTGGTATGTCCTACCCTCAGTCTTGTTAAGATGTTTTCTTCTTTGGTGCTCCTTTTGGTTATTCTCCCTGTTCCCACCTGCTGCTGAACTGAATAGAGATGTCTTCCTGTTTTTCCTGTGTCCCATATGTTTTGCCATTCTTTGAAGATGTTTCTTTTAATTATTGCCTTTGCCTCAGATTTACTTAAAGGAATGTTCATAACTTCTTCTTGTTTTAGAGCATCCTTAGCTAATGTGTCCACTGTCTCATTTCCTTTTATTCCCCTGTGTGCTGGTATCCACATACATGTGATCAAATGATTCATGTTATTTAGCCTATGGAGGTTTTCATATACTTCATTAACTAAGTCCTGCCTACTCTCAGATTTAAATGACTGTAATGACATTACAGAAGAATATGAGTCTGTGCAAAGAACAACATTTTTAATTTGCATCTCTTCTGTCCACTTCAGTGCTGTTGCTATGGCCATCATCTCAACAGTGAATACTGACAGATGATCTGAAGTTCGTCTTTTAACAGAGACTTTTAGACTAGCCCTGCGTTCCAAATCGCATACTTATACTTTTTACTTTTAGTATGTACTGCAGCTGCCCTTACAAAGTATGTAGTTTAGTAGGTATTGGGACATACTAATTCTTTTTTTCCCTACTAAATAGTATGGTAGTATGGGTATTGGAACGCAGGGCAAGAATACTAAGTGCAAAACCTGTCCTTCCTGAGCTAGGATCCTTTTTTTTTTTTTTTTTTTTTTTTTTTTTTTATTATTATTATTATTATTAAATTTGAATACAAACAGACATTTGTATACATTACAATAACAACATAAACAATGTTCACAAGGTAAACAGCATCAGTTCCTGTTAGCATATAATAGAAAAAAAAAAGAAAGAAAGAAATGGGAAAGAAAAAGAACTATCACAATAAAACAGAGACCGAATCATGGGATAAGACGAATCATGGGATATCCATAATCTTTAGACTGAGGCTAGAGAGAAAAAACCATCGTACACTTTCACTAATTTATTGCTTTTCTTGTTATTAATTATTCTCATAGTTCTGAGCATAGAGTTAAGTTCTAATTGAAAAGGCAAGAATTTGGGGATAGATTTGGAAAACTTCTGTATGTGAATGAAAAAAAAAAAAAGCATATAGGGTAACAAAGTTAATTAAATATTCAAAGGATCTGTTGACTGGGTTACTATAGTAACAAATTATATCTTTTAGTTTTAGAGAAAAGGGTGCTTTGGAAGCTTTAAGGAAGTAAGTCTCTAGATCAAACCAAAATTGTTTAGCATGCATGCAGTCAAAGAATAAATGAGAGCAAGTCTCAGTATCATTTCCACAGAAGGAGCATGAAGAACTAATATCAGCAAATTTGGCTATCAGACAATTTACCGGATAGATATTATGTAGAATATTAAAATGCACAACCTTGGCTTTATTTGTAATACAATATTTGTAAGGTAAAAGCCGGAAACGCGTGTGTTTTTACGACAGTAGTTTAACGTATTCCGGCGGCCGGTGTCGTATAATTTGCAGAATCACCATGGCGTTGAAGGAGACAGCGGGTCTGTATGAGACACTGAAGGCGGAGTGGAACAAGAAAAACCCAAACCTGAACAAATGTGGGGAGCTTCTCAGCAAACTGAAGGTACCGTTGCGGCTGCCTGCCTCGTTCTGCGGGGTGATGCGGGGTGATGCGGGGTGTGTTTTGAAGCGGAGCCTCGGCTCTCTATTAGCTGTTAGCTTAGCTTAGCTTAGCTAGCGCAGGATGGCAGAGCGACTGAAAGACGCTGAAAATGTGAGGATTATAAACCTCCATCCCTCACTCACTGCCAGTGTTTAGAAATACATGTTCCATACGAGTATACCATGTGGATTAATCAGGTCATATCGGTTTAGAGAGTGTTGTTTTCCTCACTTTGCTAACGCGTACAGCATCACAGTGGAGCTGAGTCTCTCCTCAGGATCTGTGGAGAAAAGTTCATATAAAACATCAAGTTAATTAAAACATGGTTACTTCAACGCTTTTTTTGCCACGTTTCCTTAAATACTTCACTGATATGAACGGAGTTTGACCGTCTGGATGTAAACTTTGACTCAGAAATTAATGACACAAACATATTAGCTTCCTCATCGTGTTGCTTATCTCCTCTCTAGATAGATACACTCCTCACAAAAAGTTAGGGATATTTGGCTTTTGGGTGAAATTTATGGAAAATATAAAAAGTTGACGCTACAGTGATATTATATCATGAAAGTAGGGCATTTAAGTAGAAGCATGCACTGGTGATTTCCTCATCTCAAACCATTTCTTGAAACAAAAGCCAACAACAGTGGTGGATATACCACAACAAAAAATGTCAGTGTCAATAACTTGTCATGTGCCCTTGAGCATCAATTACAGCTTGACAGCGACGTCTCATGCTGTTCACAAGTCGACTTATTGTCTGCTGAGGCATGGCATCCCACTCTTCTTGAAGGGCGGCCCTCAGGACATTGAGGTTCTGGGGTACAGAGCTCCGAGCCTCTACACGGCCACTCAGCTGATCCCATAGGTTTTCTATGGGATTCAGGTCTGAGAAAGTGCAGGCCACTCCATTTGAGGTACCCCAGTCTCCAGCAGCCGTTCCCTGATGATACGACCTCGATGAGCTGGAGCATCAAACACCTGATGTGAATTTTGCCGTTAAGCTCCTTGTTAGAGAACAGCAACTTGTGCAAAAGTAATGAAACATTGAACAGTTGGACATGTGCATTCAAAAGTTTACAGAAGGTCACATTAAGTTCACCTGCAAAGGTTATAATGCATTTTAGGTTCATCCTGAAATTTCACCCGAAAGCCAAATATCCCTAACTTTTTGTGAGTAGTGTATATAGATAGATAGATAGATACTTTATTCATCCCGCAGGAAATTCGCAGTTTTTCAGCAGTATCCACAGATTACAGATTAAATAAATCAATAAAAAAAAAAGATAAAAAAAAAAAAAGATCTAAGTACAACCCAGTGTGCAAAAAGCAATGTGCAACAAAAAAAAAAGGAAAAACCGTGTGCATGGGTGTATAAAATGTGCATAGAGGTAGGTCAATGTGCAAATTTAGAAGAAATATACAGTATACACGTGATAAATAGCAGTAAGCAATATAAACACTATAAACAAGGATTATAAAAAAAAAATTTAAACAGAAGTTGTATGCAGTGGTGATTATTTGTGTCTCCAGCTCCGTACCCCTGTTGTTGGGGCAGCTGGCAGTCACATGTAGTGTTTGAATGATCATGGAGCCGTCATGTTGTTGTCGTGGCTCAGGAGCAGGTCGACACAAACACCACAGTGACTCTGCATGCTCAGGGGCAAACCTCAGGGAATATAATGGCAAACTTCTCGTTACAGATCTCCCTGTTGGAGCTGAACTTTTTGCCAACCACCGGGACCACACTCACCAAACAGCAGCTGATTTTAGCTCGTGAGTATCGATGGCAAGCTGTCCGGCCAAGCTTGTGTTTTTAAACTTAAAAATGATCTGACATGTTCTTATCTGTAGGTGTTAATTTGACCCCAGCAAGTTAAACTTTAAGAAAATGATTATAATAAAAAAAAATGTCACCTCAGTTTATTCGTCAGGTATGTGTCTACCTAAATAGCCCTTTAAATAAAACATATCTGTCAGCTTATGTTTACCCACTTGTCCCCTATAAGTTAGGAAAAGTCATTCAAAGTGAAGCGTTAAAACAATGTTAATCATGTATTTAGAGATGTTAAACAATGAATTGGGTCAAAGATAATAAGAGGTTTAATCCTGAAAAAGAATTTGACTAACATGCAGAGCTTGTATCAGGACTAAACCCCGTGTATTTTGTATTTAGACAGATTTCTAATTGTCTTACAGGTGATGTTCTGGAAATTGGAGCCTTGTGGAGCATCCTGAAGAAAGACATCCCCTCCTTTGAGAGATATATGGCCCAACTCAAATGTTACTACTTTGATTACAAGTAATGTTGACTTTTTTTGTTGTTGTTTTGTGCTTTTAGATTTTGTCAAACAGTAGTGACTTGTGTTTTCTGACATCCCTCTTTCTTCCTCCCCCCTCTTCACCAAGGGATGAGCTGCCGGAAGCCGCCTACATGCACCAGTTACTTGGGCTGAACCTGCTTTTCTTGCTCTCACAGAACCGTGTGTCTGAGTTTCACACAGAACTTGAGAGGCTCAGTGCACGAGACATTCAGACCAACGTGTACATCAGGCACCCGGTTTCCCTAGAGCAGGTTGTGAAAATTCAGAATTTAATGTTTGTCATCTAGGGCTGGGACGATATGTTCACCTCCTAGTTCAACACTATCAGTATGTTTCGTGATCAAGTATTGCAATTTGACATCATAATTTATTGTGATTTGTGTGTTTTGAATTATCCTCCAGTTTGTTTAGGTAAAGTTTCATAAAGTTGTGATTATCCTAAAGGTGACATTATATCATTTTATACAGTGATGTCAAGTTCCAAAAAATGGTCTCACTACAATGAAACGGCTGCTATGGGAGCTAACATCATCACACATAAATGAAATCAGGCTCATTGAAGCCATAAGAGTCTTAGATTTCCAGTCAAATTTACACAACTCCAAGACTGTTTAGGCCCTAATATGTAGAAATACATCATCTTACTTAGCACAAGTTGTGCATGTCTGTAAAAGGGAGCCCCGTGGGCTCCCTTTAGAACTCATTTTCATTTAGAGATCTTGAGGGCAGAAGTCAGGGGAGCTTTTGAAAATACCCATGCCCGTTTTTCCCTTGCCAAAATTTAGCCCAGCTTTGGAGCAGTAGTCCCCTTGCTAAAAACCTATCATGACATGCTTCGTACCAGTGGATTCCTTAGGTCATCTAGTTTCATATGATACTAATACCTGATAATACCTTTACTTTAAATCAATTCGGTAATTAAAAAAAAAAATAGAATAAAAAAGAAAAAAGAATTGCAATACTTGCCTCTTTTGAATACCCGTTTTTGAGATTTTTTGTTTGTCCGCACTGTACATAATATTAGAACAGTATTAGTTTTAAATAATTGCTGTCTGAGTATCATGGCTCAGTTTTCCTCTCTGTTGTTCTTTACAGTACTTGATGGAGGGAAGCTACAACAAGGTATTTCTTGCCAAAGGGAACATCCCTGCTGAGAGCTACACCTTTTTCATAGACATTCTACTTGACACTATTCGGTAAGAACTGGTTTGGTAAACTACACCCACTGCACTTCAGAGTCCTCCCTGTGTGTTTCATATTCTGTGCTTTTCTTTTGGTTCAAGTGTTTCCCCCGAAACATAATACAGTAAACACCCACTGCCCCCCTGGTTTGCTCTTTGCCTTATTTCCTGTACATGTTGTTCCAGGTCCACTACCACTTGAATTTCAAACTCTGTGCACGAATCAGAGTTCATGATGTATAAATTCAATTAGACGACAATTTAAAGGGATAAACAGTAAGACTAGAGCAAGTCTTTCCATCATCTTTAAATTGCCATTCACATGAGAACATTTCTTTTGCAGTGATGAGATCGCAGGCTGCATAGAGAAGGCATATGAGCAGATCCAGTTCAGTGAAGCCACCCGTGTGCTTTTCTTTAGTTCACCAAAGAAGATGACAGAGTATGCCAAGAAGGTATGTATATTTTCTTCTGGTAAGTTAACTTTTAAATCACTGGTCAAATTTACAGTAGAGAAGTTTCAGGTGCAAACCGTTAGATGACCTTAACAGTTCACATCAAAGGTTAAGTTTCAGTTTACATATTTTATATTTGCATTATTCAAACCTAAGGGGAGGGGAATTGAAATCATCATCCATAGCCCGGGTTTTGACTGAGTACAAGCACCTCGGTGGGGGTGGGTTCTATGCATTTGAGGTAAAGAAAGATTGCCATAAGGCGTGGTACCTACAAGCTGTCACCAGGAACTTTTAACTGTAAAAAGCAAAATCAGTTTGCGAGGAGATGGTGATTTTGGTTGTAGAGTCTAATAAAAAACAACAACAAAAAAAAACTGGTTTTACATTGCACTGATGCCATCAAAACAATCACATCACTGTTAAGGAGGTGGGTGTTGTGTTTTAAGAATTTTTTTTCTTATTTATCTCGTCATTGTGAAGAGAGAAAATGACAACAGGTGTAAATGCCACGGCTCATTCAGTTTATAAAAGTTTATGTAGACTGGTCAAAGCTGAAGATAAACTGCACTCTACAACTTAATTTAAAAAAAAATTTTTTTAAAGTAACATAGATGATCGGTTTGGCTTTCACAACAAGAACAGGCTTGTTTACAGCTACTTCTACTGCCTCGGTCAAACAATGAGCATCAGCATTTACTTTGGCCATGTTGTTTTAAGTTAGCTAAATTCCATGTGCACAGCAGCTGAATTATGCGTCTACTTTCACTAGAGTGGCATATCAGTGTACCAATAAAACTTGATGCCCAGAGGTTAATTCTGGTCAGAGGACATCATTCTTCTCCTCAAATCACTCTCCAGCTACAGCGGGGCAGGAGGTCCAGCTTGAATTTAGGCTAAACATGGTCAGCAACACACTAACAGTGTAGGAGAATCTAGTGTAGCCAAAAAAAAAAAAAAAAATCATGTTGCTGTAAGATTTTGGTTGACACAGTGCCACTCTGCTTTCTTTTGTGGAACGATTAAAACAACTTGAAGCTGTTCAATTGTACCAGCTGTGATGATGATGAGGCACATAAGTGTTGTTTCTGAGGATCAACTGTTGGCCTATTTTTACGCTTCGACCATTTTAGTGTTTTAATATCGGTCACCGACACAAAAATTTCCACAGTCATTTTTATCCTGCCTTTCAACAATAAAACTGACAAACAGCCAGCGCTGATTGTGTTTTGTTTGTTTGTTTGTTTTGTTTTGTTTTTTTTTCAATTCAGCGGGGATGGAGTCAGAGCCCAGATGGTTATTACTCTTTCACCAGTCAGCAGCAGCGGACAGAAGAGGTGACCATCCCCTCCACAGAACTGGCACAACAGGTCATCGAATATGCACGACAGCTGGAAATGATTGTGTAATCCACCCCCAGGGACACACTCCATCGTGTACAGACACACTCAGAAACACACAGCTGATACAGTATATATCCAGTCGGCTCCAGTGTGGTTTCCCTTGAGAATATAGATTCAGTCATTGCCACATTGGCTCATTTGTTGCCTGAACCTCAAAGTCAACTTTTTTTCCCCCATTAATTCTTAAATTTTCCTCATTATCTGTAGCCTGTCTGTCAGTGTGCTTCATTTTAAAAGATGGAGTTTGTCAAGTCAACTTGAAGTGTCACTTATGTTACTAGCCTGCTGAGTGACCTCCACATAGAAAAGTAAATTGGAAGATTTAAGTGTTGGACTTAATTATCTTATCCAAGTTGACCTCTGTCCAGTATTCATTAAGATTAAGGTTTTTTATGGGTGCTGTCCTGATGATGAAAACAAAATCTTTCTGCATCTGACACCCACAGGTCTCCACTCATTAACAAGATTTTGTTCATTACAATCACCATACTGTGACTTTGTCTTTCACTGTCACACAAAACTATCAACAAACATTTTTTTCTTCCTAATATAAGCAAACTCTTTGTACACAAAGTTCATTTTCTCCTTAGTAGCACTCACAGAAATGTATTGCCCTTGTGTTGTATCCTAGCAACTGACAGAGAATTGCCATTGAAGTTTGCGAGTGTTTTCTAAATGGTAATGCCTTGTCCTTCCTAGATGGTTTGTAATCCAATTGATCTGGAGCTGCAAATACTTGTCTGAAATAAATGATCCAGAATAATAAACTTTTTTTGAACAACTGTGCATTTTAATTTTACTGGATCAACCACTTACATTTTACCTTTGGAATGTCATTTATACAGGGAGTTAACTGAAACGGTTTTCAAAACACAAATCATTGATATTTTTGAAAAATATCACAGATAAGGATGTCTTCTCTCATTGGTGGGAATCCCATCGCTCCTCCCTCTCTTTGAGCTAAACAAGCTGCAAGTGTTGCCGTGGTGACCCAAGGAGGCTCACACAGGTAGTTCCGGCTTACACTGAACCTATGGAGTGAATGGGAACGATAGTAATTCACTGATTTTACAGGCGGATTAAACAGAACAAGGAATAAGGGAAATGGTTTGAACTGGCACTAGACATGCTCAGTGTACCGCTAATTAAATTATGGGTCACATTAATGCATATTACTGTGCAACAGTTTAAATTTTTTTTCGTAATGTGCGGCTTACCACTTTCTGACATTTGGTGGTAAACCTGGTCCATGGTTATGTCGGCAGCGTGATTTATGGGCACAGGACTGATTGACAGTGAAAGGGTGCCACCGCCCCCCGGGTTGGACCGAGGGTTCAGCAGCGTGGACAGTGCTTGGCTCCTCAGCCTTCCCATCTGTCTCTTCTTTTTTATTCACCTCCTTTTCTACGTTCTTAGATTGCTCTTGATGAAATGCTTTGGGTTTGCCTTTTTTCTTTGCTTTCACCGCAGTATCTTGTATAAAGTCCTTTGGTTCACACACGGCTCTTAACTCGACATTTGCACATTCAGCTGTCGTCGATGGATTATCAGTGGATAATTCAGCAACTTTAGTTATAGTAGGCACCTCAGTCTCCACCTCTTGAACGCATGTTGCATGTGTTTTCAGACTGACCTTTTGCATGCAGGAGGAGGGGTTCCCATTCCCACTGGTGTCACAGTCAGCTTTGTTATGTTGTGGTGGCTCATTGTGTTTCTTTACATTAGTAGCAGTGTGATCTTGCTGCTTTGAACTCTCTTGCACAGAGGCATCAGGTTGTTCAATTGTTGGTGGGCAGCGCTTACTGCCATCTCCTGGCTGGTCCTCTAATCTGTCAGCACACACTTGCGTCAGCCTCCCTCTTTTTGCTCTAACATAGGGCCGGCTGCTCTTCGAGGTGGGTGAGGAGAGGAGTTGACAGCTGTTCACTGCTGGCACCTTACTGACTGTGTTTTGGGCGTCTGGGCAGTGTTGGTCTGGTGCCTTTGCCAGAGCCTTCCTATGACCTCCTGGTTGCATTTTTTTTGACAGTTGTGTAGAAGCAGCATGCAGCTTGGCACCGGTGTGAGGTTTGGTGGCAAACACTTCAGCAGTAGATGGTTCTGTGGATGAGCTGGGCTCATGGATATTGGTGGTCTTGTGCAGTGACTGGCAGGTTTGGGCAGCACTGGCATCATTAGCAGTGCACTGATAATCGGTGGATTGTTGATTTGATTTGCTGATCACCTCTTTCCTCTGTTTCTTTTCTTCTTTCCATGCAGGATGTACTTTATTTATGCCTCTAACTCCCTCACTGTAGGTTCGTCTGTTGTGGGCCTTCTGCACAGCTCCTTGGCTTGGAGGGGCAGAAAGTGGAAGGATCATATTATGTGGCTCTAAAAAGTTAAACCTGGTGAGGGTGACAGATCAAACAGTTCATCGGAAACGGTTAACCATTACATGTAGAGGCTCTTGCTGTGTATGACATCTTTGTAATGAAGATTCCACTGACACATTTTCTTAGTCATAGTTGGTAAAAGATGAGTTGTAAAGGCCCCTAACCTGTAAGTAATGTAGAATGCATTTTTAATAAAGCTAAGGACATAGTAATTTATTCAATTATTGGTCACAACCAAAGAATAGGAAATCTAATAAATACTTTGTGGGTAACTAGCTGGTCATGTATAAGGAGTGGTATAGTAATGGGGGAACAAAGGCATGCAGGTTAAGAAAGGCTTGGCTCTTAAAGCGGTTGAACAAGACACTGAGGTGGTAGCTGCAAAGCTTGCAGGGTAGCCACACCAAAACAGAATTTTAATGTAAGTAAAGAAACTCAATAATGAAATGATTATTCAATTAGCAGAAAAGTAATCAGTTCTGTTTTTATATTTGATCATTTTAGTCATTTATCAAGTATGAAGGCCAAGCATTTGCTGGTTACACATTCTTAAATGTTAACATTTGCTTGTTTTTTCCCCATTTAAAATTAATAGAAAATGTGCAACAGGATTTTATTTGGCAGGTGGTCTGACAAAATAAGCAATTTGTAGACATCACTCTGGTAATGATAGGCATTCATTATTTCATTATTTTTGACATTTGATAGAATAAAAAAAAAAATCAATAGTTTGATGATGATAAAAGCAAGTATGGGTTGCAGCCATAAACTTACCTGTATGTTAGGTGTGGCTGATCATTTTTGCAAAGCATGTTTGCTGGCACATGGACTGAGGAAGATGTATCCGAGTTGTCCACGGGCCCTGCAGTGGTGACGGTGTCACACGGTGCCACAGCTCCTGCGGTCGGCGAGGATGCTGTACTTGGTGAGCAGACAGGCTCTTGTGCCTTAGCTTCAACTACATTAGAGGTATTTTCCAAAATCTGTGACACTACTTCAGCGGATTCTTCTGCTGCAGGTGTCGGCTGTGATGGTGTGCAATTTCTAGGTGCGCCTTGTGGACTAAGACCATGCTCCTCATTTTGTTTCAATGGAGTCTGACCTGTGCATGGAGTCTGTAAGGGCACAGCTGTAAAATGTGAAAGTAAGTCTGACCATTCAGCTTGCAATTCTCTTACATTTGGGGTTGAATGGAGGTGTGGTCTTGTAGGTGTGGCCTGTTCTTCAGGCTGTGTTTGCGATATGCCTTTCACCTCTTTTTGATGGAGTTTTAGAGGTGTAGCCACTTGCTGTACTGGTGCTGTAGATGGAGCCTGTTGCTGTGCTGGTGTTGCAGGTCCTCTCTGTTGTTGTATAGGTGTTGTTGGTCTAAGTCTTGCAGATTCAACCAGTGGTTGTGCTGAGATGCCTGAGCAACAAGCTTGAAATTGTGTTTTTTTGTTTGGGGCATGAAATGTCCCAGAGGTTGGTTTTGTAGGTATACCTTGCACTGGTTGTTGAGGTGCTGCCTGTTGCTCCACGAGTCTTGCAGACGACGTGTTTTTTTGACGAGTTGGTCTTGCCGCTGTGGATGGATATGGGTCTGATCTTTCTGTGGGGTCTGCGTCCTGGGAAACGTTGGCAGGCTTGTGAGTATTTTGTTCTTGGTTCGGAGGAACAGCGAAAGCAGAAGCTTGCAGCGTCATATGAATCTCTTCTTGTCCACTGGGTTCCACCTGAGACACAAGTTGAGCAGGACAACTGTTGGACAACCCTGTGGCAGTGCATCGTGGTGGCTGCATTAAATCATTTGCTTGATCACAGGTTAAGGCTTTTGAGTGGGGAGGGCCAGGGAAACTTTGTTGAGCCGGTCCAATTAGTCTTCTCTAAAGTTGTTGCCTCTTTTGTGTCCCTCGTCTCAATGTCATTACTAGTTGAATTCTTTCCCCGTTGTTTCTTGCCTTTTGAGCGGTGATTACCCATCCCTCCCTGCAAAATACACACAATGTTTCTCTTTCAGCTGCCATAATGGTAGCAACATAAAGCTCAAAAAGTGGTAAGGAGGCACCTTTAACATCCTGTGGTTCAGTAAAGGGGGAGACACACCACTCTCCCTGCTAAGACGTTCAATATAGTCTAGGCTTCTGCATGTATTAAAAGTAGAAGACTTTCTATGAATGCTGTAGTTTGGTACTTTGATGTAGAGTGTGGAATAGATGCCCATGTTATAATACAAATATTTTTCATTTTAAACAGTGTACAACTACAGTGGGTGCAAAATTATGTTAGGATATCTAATACAATGGTCACAATTTTACATAAACAGTTGAAATTGTCATTTTAATGTAATTTCACACATAAAAATAAATAGCTAAATAATAATAAAAAAACATATATGATTAACGACATTAATACAAGTTGTTGCATGCTAAATGACCATTTCTAGTACAATATTGACACAAATTTGATTTTTGGATTTACTGCACCCTTTGATTTTGTCATTTAGGTTCTTAATCCCTAAAACTGGCAAAGATGGATTTCCATTAAGCATAAAGGACATGGTTCGTGAAAATTAACTTGTCATCACTAAACAAATAAGTAACTAGATAGATAGATAGATAGATATGTAGGTGGGTCAGCTGAATCCAACTACACCACCAACATCCTTTCTTTTTCTTTATATTTGATTTCCAAAACAGCTAGCTACTTTGTTGTTTAACAAGCAGGTTATGGTTTAAATTTGCATAACATCACTCGTCCTTTAACCCACCTCTTAATTAAACTATGCTAGTGTAAATTTCCCCCTCTTTTCTTTGCTTCTTGCTTCTTTGCTTCTACATAAGCTCTTGCTCGCTTTTGTTGGTGAAGTTTCAATAACATTAACCTCAAATCACGTCAGGCAAGTTCATCTCTGAGAAGCAAGCCTAACCTACACACTACGCTACACACTACACACTACACACACTACACACTACACTACACTACACACACTACACACACACTACACTACACACTACACTACACACACACTACACTACACACACTACACACCACACTACACACACTATACACTACACTACACTACACACACTACACACTACACTACACTACACTACACTACACTACACACACTACACTACACACACTATACACTACACTACACACACTACACTACACTACACTACACTACACTACACACACTATACACTACACTACACTACACACACTACACACACTACACACTACACACTCCAGCGTTAGCAAGCGGCGTTTGTCAGGAGCAGCCGTCCAACCGAATAATATCCAGCTAGCTCACAAGCTACTGATGAACTTAGGCCATTAGTAGATGGTTAACTAAAATTTACTTTACCTTTAAAATTTTAGCTCATTCGCCTGACAGCTTTTTCATCTTGGATGCCGCTGAACAGGTGAGTGTTTGTCTGAACAGGTGAGTGTTTGTCTGAACAGGTGAGTGTTTGTCTGCTGGAGAAACAGAAACCCTGCCAGCCGTGTCCAGAACCTTCTCCAGGTGTTTGAACCATAACAGATAAAAGTTTCTAGAATGTTGTCCAGAGGTGGTGCTAAACCGAAACTCACTGGTATCAGGGACTTTGTAGCTCAGTAAGTACTTTTAATTGTAAGTTCACACAGTAGAAACTGAATTTTATTCATTCAGTTTCTATGGTTCACAGGCTTTTAAGGAGAGTGACACTCCGATAGGCTAACTTATTTTTCTGTTTGATTTTCTTTTGGTTGATTAAAGAAAACATCCACAGGTTGTTTTTAGGGGACTCGATAAAGCGTGACAGCTAATCATACTTCAGTTAATCTTTTTGCTTAAATTTGTCTACGTTTGAACTTGGGCAGTTAAAACAGCTATCTTTAATTTGGTAAGCAAGTCTAAATCGACTACATTAATGTGGCACTTTTCTGATTCCTGTAATGTAAATTTTCCTCCTTGTTTTATTTCCTATTGTTATTTAGCCATTATTTCACGAGGCAAATCAATTAAGAGCAAATTCTTAATGACAAAATGGGAGGCTAATAGCCAAAGGGCTTCTTGTTGAACCTTGTCGCACCCTAAGGGCGGCTCATACCCCTAGACCAACGAGCTATGCAGAAATTAAAAAAAAAAAAAACAAAAAAAACAATATGTCAAAGTATTTCAATGTATTTGCTATGTTTTTTTTTTTTTTTTTTTTTTTAGTATTTTGTCCCCAGCTGACCTGTATCTCTTTTAAACTAATGAAAGTAATGTCCGTACTTTCAGTGCCCATAGTTTAACCACATACACTCCAATTTCTACATATAGCCTATATACATACAAATTCAGTAGGCTAAATATTCTTTTCGGTACTCATAGCAATACTTACTTGGCCCACATGGAATGGGGGGTATTATATGGGTATTATATATTTTACTTCCTGGATGATACTTATCCCTCAGGCGGTTGGAGGATGTATGCTGCCATTAACTTACTACCAGCAGTGGAAATAAGCTACTTTTCTGCGACTTAAGTATGAGGTAGGGATGTTTTTTTTTTTTTTTTTTTTAACCTTTTCAGAAATCTCACTAATTCATTATCATCAGTTTATTCCTTCATTCAAGCACGTACATGCCGAAAACTATACGTACACGCACGCATGCACGCACTTAATCGTGAAAGCATATGGGTTAAAGTAAGAATAGCCACAAACTTTGTTAAGTCCTTAAAGGAAAATGGCACACGTTCAGGTGAGCCCACAAAGAAATTGTTTGTTTGTTTGTTTGTTTGTTTGTTTGTTTGTTTGTTTGTTTTGACCCAGAATCTGTGGGCTGTGGATGGACGCTGTCCGTGGTGCTGAATCGCTGCCCATTCCCAAGGTGTGGTCCCACTCGGGGGTCCCAGACAGGACACTGTGGAGCAGCCGCGTTTTGTTTTTGTTTGTTTGTTTGTTTGTTTCCCCCCTCTCTCTGCCTATGATACTACATCAGTTTAAAACCTAATCATAGTTAACCTGCCTCCATAGTTTGATTTAGCAATCAGTTGCCAAAACGTATGTTGTAGTGTTTCTTAAAGGGAAAACACCGCGAATTAAGGGTTTTCTGGCAATATAGCTGATTTCAACCGGGGGTCATAGTTTACCCACTTTTTCATTTAGGCCTATCCCACTGGATCACTGCATATCACTGAGGCAGTAGGCTAAGGCCAGCTGCCTCATTTAATTATTTAAAATAACACATGATTACTGACAATAAGAGCCTACCTAAAGCCATGATGCTGTCAATGATTAGTGCGGATGTGTTGGCAGGGCAGGTAGAGTGAGAAAGGGAATAAGGGAGGGAGTGATTTCGAGAGAGAGAGAGAGAGAGAGAGAGAGAGGGAGGGAGGGAGGGAGGAAGAGAGAGGGAGGATGCTGCCAGCGGAAAATGGCTGCTGCAACCTCAAGCCTATCCTGATTCACCGAAACGACATCAAGGTGGAGAGAGAGAGGGGGAGAGAGAGAGAGAGGGAGAGAGAGAGAGAGAGAGAGAGAGAGAGAGAGAGAGAGAGAGAGATTAGGAAAATGAGAGTAGATAGGGAGAGAATGAGAGTGAGCCTGTGAGTGTTTCCTGAGAGGAGGATAAAAAGAGAGAGAGAGAGGAGACCCCGGGGTGGGCTGCTGCAAGCGGCGGGCAACACCGAGCCATGGAGGGCGAGTAAGTCCTTACATTTTCATTTTTAACATTGTATATATTGAGCCATCGGCCAAAATGGATAGAGAGAACACCACCACCATCAGTGTTACACCAATTCAGCATCATGCACTATTATCTCAATTGGTGCACTACAATTTAGCAGGTTGCTGAGAATAAAAACATCATTACGTAGTCTTGAATCAACAGTATACACCCCGTTTCCGATATATCCATGCCAATGTGTGATAAATATGTTAAGTCACCTACATGGGGAACTGTGCTAGAAAACGAACGGGCACACACCATCCAAAAGAAAACGTTTTAAACTAGCCACAAAAAGCTGTGAGGTAATTCGGGACTAAATGCGTGGTTTGCGATTGGTAAAAATAGTCACGAAGTGGTGTGGAGTTCCTAACCATTAAATAAATCAGTCAGTGTGTAAAATGTATGGGAAAAAAGACGAAATATGGCGAGTTTGGGGCCAGCATCGCGTCATTCAAGACACGGCTACAATAAAACGAGGGAGGGATGGAGGCGTTGTGATTTTTATCAACGTGTCTCGGGGTTTCATTATGATTTTTAAAGCCAAACTTTATGAATGAAATGTGATTTTTTTTTCCTCTCGCTCTCCCTCATCCTCACCCCTCCTCTCCTCCTTCCCTTCTCTCCTCGGCCCCCTCCCCCATCTCTCGTTTCCTCTCCATCCTCTCACCCACTCGTTTTTTTTTTTTTTTTCTTCATCTTTTCACACGCGATTATATTGTATTTAGAAAATTTCCTGCGAAATGTAACATAAAGTGCCCTTTCGAATCCGGTTTGCCTCTATCCCATTCATAAAAACATAACATAGCCATTGGGGTGTGTTAATGAGTGCGTGCAGCAGGGGCGGAATGGAGAAAAGGAGCGTCTGGAAAATAATTGCAACAATTAAAATTCAGTGTGATTTGAAAAATGACGCCGTTGTGCATGCATTAAATGCACATGTCGAGCTGCGGCGTTGAATTATTCAGCCGATTGGCATAGGAAGAGCTTATTTTTGCAAGAATGCCGGGGCCTTGGATGGCGAATGGGTGCGTTCATTGATACATCTATCTAGGAAACACTCATTCTTCCTTCCTCCTCCCATTCGGTCATTTCTCTCCTTACCACCACTAGCTTTCTCTCTGTCCATTTGCACAATAGTTTCTTTATTCTGAGCACATTTCTCATAGATAGTCGCAGGCTAAACATCACAAATTTAATTTCCAGCCATGCTCTTGCACAGGAATATTTGAAATATTGTGTAACTGGGGAATTATCAGTACTATATTCAAACGTTTGGTTATTTTTCCATTTTTTTTTACAACCATCACATGCTAATTAAAATTAAATTTGCCTCTCTCATGCGCCTATGGATCATAAAACTCTGCCTTGACTATTATGTCTGACTTTACACGCCTGTCACAGTGTTGCAACATCACTAATCCTATATCCATCAGTTCTAGCCTCTTTGTGTGAATTTAGTCATGTTAGAGCTTTTTGAGAGCTTCATATAGTTTCCTTAAAATCATATGCAGTCAATATTGTATATTTGTATCATGGAGGATATTTTTTCGTGATGTGATGTGTCTGTGTGTATCAGTGTGTTTGCTTGTTTTGTGGGTGTGAACCTGTGTATGTACATAAACAAGCCTATATATGTAAGTAAGTGTGTATTTCAGCATATGCATGTGTGTGTGTGTGTGTGTGTGTGTGTGTGTGTGTGTGTGTGTGTGCACCAGCCAGTGTTTATCATTGTATTGTTTAATCAGCCTGGGCCTCTGCTCACTCTCTTGGTTTCCCTGACAGTGTGCGTGTTCGTGCAGTGGTGTTGACACGTGATGACTCCAGTGGCGGTTGGGTGCCCCTTGGAGGTGGCGGCCTCAGTCACGTGGTCATATGTAAGGGGCGGAGTCATGAAGGCAGGGGGCGGAGAGAGTACATCATACGTGGAGAGCGGCTGCGAGATCGAGCAGTGAGTGTGTGCGTGTGTGTTATGGCTGCCTCTGGTGCCATGTTGCTCCTCTACACCACCTGAAGAACCTCACTATAGATTTATGTTGTGTGGGAGCACGATTTGACGAGGGACTTCTCTTGGTCTGTAAAGTGACTCCCTCCATTCCCCGGGTTCCTTTTCTGTGCCTGTAGCCGGTGCTGGAGTGTGCAGTGCAGAGGGGGCTGGTGTATAACAAAGTGAACCCCATCTTCCACCACTGGCGAGTGGAGGATCGCAAGTTTGGCCTTACGTTCCAGAGTCCTGCTGATGCCATCTCCTTCGAGAAGGGGCTGCAGACTGTCATAGACAAGCTGGACAGAGGTAGAGTCACATGGGCCCTGTTGGATGATCAATATAAAAAATCACTTTCATTGGTTGTGTTTGGATCGGCTTCAAAATGGCCTCAGAAAATATCCAGGAAAGCGTAAACCCTCTTTTTTCTTGTTACCAAGGCTCTGATTCGCCCTCCTCCTCCACACCAGAAGAGGGAGACACGGAGGATGATGGCCAAGCTGTGAGTACAGTAACATTTTGCCATTTCAGTGTTTCAATTCTCTAGAAAGGCATGTGTGCCCTGCTTTTGGGCCCGTGCTGTCACTTGTGTGATGACATGGGCCCTCTGCCAGTCCCATACAGGAAGTGAGTCGTCATCCAGCAGTAGGAAGGAGATGCTTCCCAAACCCATCACCATAGTGACAAGTGAGTCGTCCTCAACCTGCTTTGTGCGGTCAGAGG
Source organism: Myripristis murdjan (assembly GCF_902150065.1). Taxonomy (NCBI): domain Eukaryota; kingdom Metazoa; phylum Chordata; class Actinopteri; order Holocentriformes; family Holocentridae; genus Myripristis; species Myripristis murdjan. Next base: position 38,476,639 of record NC_043992.1, on the reverse strand, counting down.
AGTTTAGCTTTGGATCCAGCCAAGCTGTCACCACTCAGACACCCGTTCAGGTAGAAGAAAACCTTCATGCTCCTAAATCATCCTTGATATGCCATACTGATAAAGACAGAGGGAGAAGGCTCTGCTCAACATGCTTATCTGCTCATTAGTACATTACATGGTGCTCAGTGCTCAGTTGTTGTTGTAGATGTGGGCACATCTGGCTTTGCCCCTCACACCCAGCCATATTTGTCTCAAGATGTCTGAGGACATCCCAACACATCAAATCTGTGTGTTTTGAGACCTCCAACACATCTTAAGATGTGCTAAGATAGGTCACCTGAGGCGTCACTGGCTTGACACTTTCATATCTTCAGTCACAAAGTTGTAATTTTGCATCCTTCCTCAGGACGCCTTTAGATGTCCCTTTGGACAACCTGTGGATGACAAGAAAACATTGAACAAATATTTCTCATGTCTCATGTGTGATGTGGTGCTTCATAATTCATGGAAGTCTTGTCAAAATTTATTTTATAAAATGCATTAAACACATTCACGGTGGTGGTGATTCCTATAATAGAATAGTTCCCAAAGATTGGTTTAGAAACGGTTTAAAATGGTGTTCCCAACAAAATGAAGTCTAATTTGATCACTTTTGTTTCACTGTTTAGATGTTAGTGAGGGATTGTTTATTAGGATGACTGCTTAGCTGATTGCTCCACTATCCGCACTTTTAACTCTACCTAGAATGCAGACATTTTATGTAATTCTGCATAAAGTCATGTCGAGTAGCGATCATATTCACAGATGGCATTCCTTAGGACAAAATCTCAATGAATACGGAGAAAAAACACAGGAGGCAAAAAAATATGTCTAATCAGTTAATGGTGCATAGATGTGAGGCAATCAGCAATGAGGATGTGGAAGGCCTGCTCTCTGCTTTGTGAAAAATAAAAAAAAATGATTTGTTTCAAAAACACAACATGATGTGAAAGGTATCAATTACAAGTTGAATCAGGAAAAAAAAACAGCAATGTAGAAAGCTCAAACATGCATAAACAAGGTGAGAAGCAACTCAATACAACATCTGGATGCAATAGACAGCGTCTGAAATGCGAGGGCTGCAGGAGCTCTCGTTCATATTATCATATTAGCGGGGAAAGGAGGCAGTGTGTGCGGGAGGGATGGTGAATCTCGCTGTTGATTTCAAATAGCAACAAGTCTTTCTCCAGAATCCCTGACTCCACCTTTAAATAAATCTTTTTTTTTTTTTGATTTTTCACACAACAAGAGTGCAGACCTTTCAGTTTATCATCGGGACAAATCTAATCAAGTGGACGTCTGTGGTCATTTGCACACCTACAGGGTGTCTTTGAGATGAAAAACACTGACTTTCTGTAACCCTGTTCCCTTGCCACAGATCCACGCTAGGCCGGGACAGCACCAGCTCTCGCAAGTAACGGCTGTGTTGAACCCCCCGGCGCCCCCGCCCCCTCCTCCTGCTCTGCCGACTCCTCCCGTCGCCCCTCCCGCCTCATCTCCTCTGTCCCCTCTCTCGCCCACCATTTCTCTGCTGGCGGAGGGAGACCTGCACAGTCTGGACCCTTGCAAAGACCTGTGGGGCTCCCTAGGTTACGGGGACTACCGGCGGGCGGGGGTCGGGGGGCTGACTGGGGGTGTGGTTGTGAGTGGTGGAGGGAGCCTGCAGGACAAGTCAGAGCTGTGCGTGGTCCGCTTCGAGAAGGAGCTGGCGGGGGTGGGGACGGCAGGCTGCGAAGTGACGGTGAGCCTGGACAGTAAAGCCTCCCAGCGTCTGTCCTCGTCCTCGCCCACCTGCATGTCCATGCCCAACGCCGTGTCGGGCGTGTCCTCAGGTGCCGGCTCTCCACAGGAGACGGGTAAAGGCTCACCCTCTCCCTGCTGCATCCACACCTCGCTGGCCACACCTCGATCGCGGACTCATAAGAGAGGGGGAGGGGCCGGCGGCGGCGGAGACCCCGGGGCGATCTCCCCCGACGACGACAGCCCGTGTCCTCAGGGCTCGTCCTCGTGCTCGTCTCGCTGTGTGTACTGCCGCTCCGTTTTCAGCGCTTCGGAGAACGGGCGGGGCCGCTGCAGAGACGCCCCGGACCCGGCCCTGCACTGCCTCCGCCAGTGGACCTGTGTGTGGTGTGCGGAGAGTCTGCTCTACCACTGCATGTCGGACTCTGAGGGGGAGTTCTGGGAGCCTTGCTCCTGTGAGGACTCGATGGGGGGTCACCCGCACCCCCTGTGCTGTGCCCGCTGGTTGGCCCTCCTGGCCCTGTCGCTCTTCGTGCCCTGCATGTGCTGCTACCTGCCTTTGCGCGCCTGCCTGCGGTGTGGGGAGAGGTGTGGCTGCTGCGGGGGAAAGCACAAGGCGGTCCGATGAGGCCAGGCAAGGGGGAGGGAGGGTTCCTCGGACCGACGGGGTTTGGCTGTCGAGATCAGAGAGCATCTGTCGGGACGGACGGACGGACGGAGGCGAGCTCAGCTGCGGGAAACGGTGCTCCTGGTAGACCCGGATCTCTGACGAGGCCCTCCCAAGCCCCGCGGCCTTCCACTGCATTCCGCTCTTTCTCTTTTCAACCTGGGGCCTTCCTCACTGGTCCATGCCTGCTGAAGGTGCACTGCACTCAGACCAGGCTCTGTGGGATTCACCTGGAGCCTTCATAGTGGATTTACTGAGGGTCGGCTGATCTAGAATTAGGGGTCAGAGACTTTACCGAAGGAAGAGAAAGGCAGAGGCAACGATGATGTGTACACTGTTTCAAATGTCCGTTTGTTTTTTTTTTATTATTATTATTATTTATTTAGAGAGAAAAACACAAAAAACAAAAGATGTTTATATATATATATATAAAATTGTTATAATTTTAATTGGTATATTTTATTAAACGTAAAACATATTGACAGAAAACCCCCAATGGCACACACGCTCACGCATCCACAAACACGAGATATTGGGGAAGCTCTTTGTTTTGTATTGGCCTGTTTGTCAGTCGGATGAACGGACGTGTCACCCTTTACCTCTAATTTTACCTCAGATGTTGCTCCAGACCCGGTCGAGACGAGGGAGACGGGGGAAGGTTCAGCGAGAGCGCACATGACTGAGTGCAGCCGTCGAGGCAGTGAACGCGCCTGAGAGCGCTCGTGTTGTCTTTCGGTTGAAGAAGTAGAGCCGCGTTAAAGTAGGAGCCTTTGTGGAGGGAAGGTTATCAAATACAAAGGGACAATTATTGTTTGGGAAGCTGCAATGACAACCAACCTTTGTAACCATAACCAGGTTCTGTTCTGTTTAGGGAAAAAAGGATAATTCAAGAACATATGCGTCAAACATAAAATACCCACAGTTTAAATTTTTTTTTTTCATCTTTCCATGTTTTTTTTCCCAGACTATTAATCATAGAAAGCATCATATCCCACCTCTCTACTTGTTGAATCAGTCAAGGTGCTTACAACCGAGGCCTCTGAGTGAGACAGTCTATCCTACCTAATGTACACAGCGACCGTACACAGCCCCAACCCCAAAGAGAGCGAGACCGAGCCCCACGCCGAACCAATCCGTAGACGCATCCAGGCCTTCAAACGAGACGCCGCCAAAAACGTAGTGCAATGAACAATGTATGGAAAGACTATTTTTGTACCAGCCGATCATGCGAGGGGAAAAAAAAAAAAAAAAAAAAAAAAAAAAAGCAAGCCGAAACTGAAAAAGCTGTATGTTTGACACAGAACAGATGAGCGAACACGAAAACGGAGTCTCTGAGCAGCAGCATGTCGTTCACAGGCGTGGCGTTCAAACCCTGTGATCAGAAAAGACTTCACCTGAAAAGGCGGAAGAGGCCGGGCTTTGTTTGGGCACGGCGGCGGATGCGTTTGCTGAATGTTGCTTTAAGTACGAAGTCGAAAAAAAAAGCTGCTATTTTAACTCCCACCCTCCAGCCCCTCTTCCCCCCCCTTTACCTCTTCATCCATCTGTGAGGTGGTGCAGGACAATTAGAAATGGTCCTTCTAGCTCTGACCTTGTGCTTAGTCGATCCAAATTGCTGAGGATGTACTATGCTTTAGAAACACTTCAGCCGTATGTGAGGCGGGTTTCTATATCAGTGTGCTGCTGGACTCCCCCTACAGTCACCCTACATCACCTTAAAATGCGTAAAAAAAAAAAAACAAAAAAAAAAAACAGCTGTTGGTGATTTACTTTGCATTCCTGGGTCCGTTTTGTTGTTTTGTGGTGTATTTTTCATTTTAACTGGTCAAAGAAAGACTTGGGAGCGCAGAAAAAAAAAGCGTAACCCACTTTGCTTCAGAATCTGATCAGAATGATTAGTCCTCGCGCCCGTCAATAAAATCTAAACCGTAGTGTCCCCTTTGGCGTCTTCCAAGGGTCAGCGTCATGTTTGAGACGTGTGCTGGTTTGATAGTTGGATAGCAGAAACGGAAAATTTAAGATTTAGTTTTTTTTTTGTTTTTTTTTTTTGGTTTCAGCCCCTCAAAACTGAAGAGGAATACATCTTTTTACGCTCACCATTTTACACCGAATCTAGGCACCGAATCTGAGACAGGGAAAAATCATCACCGTCATATCAGAGGCAGAGAGTCCAGTTTGTCCGCCAACAGCAGCCTCAGTAGATCAGAACGTAAAACATATCGCAGTTTAAACATTTTAAACTTCTCATCCGGATGTTTTCTCCCCCCGTTGGTAATGCTGTAGTTCTCCTCACCTGAATCCACAACAAACAGCTGAGAATGACAGGTTGGCAACTCGTTCCCTGGAGAACATCAGAGGGAATTCTGGGAAATGGAAGCAGTCAGAGTCTGATGTAGACGTAAGCTAAGTGTCCCAATTCAGGGTCTGCATCCTTCGAAGTCCAGGTCCTCCTAAGTCCGCGGCCTTCGGAGGACCCGGGCTGTGTCCGAAATCCCTCCCTAATCACTATATAGTGCACTATATAGTGATTACGCCATTTTGTAGGGGTGTCCGAATGTCTAGTGATTATTAATGTTCACTATATAGTCCACTGGATGTATCCCACAATCCACCGCAAAATGTAGTGGACATCCGATGGTCACTAACCAGGCAATATATCCCGTCATGCATTGCAGAACGGCGCCGAACAACGGGCGAAGTCGTGTCCGAAAACGGTCCACTATTGAGTCACTATATAGTCCACTACATTGAATTCCCTAGATAGTGAGTAGGGAGGAGTGAGAGAGTGAGTGATTTCGGACACAGCCCCGGACTTCGCACGACACGTCCTCCCCGTCAACCCAACGGGACGGTCTAAGCCTTCGGAGTATTTCCCGGTCGGGTCACCGCCGTTCCCGTGACAACAAACTCCGGAGACGGAAAGATAACGTTTCTTTCCGTCAGACAAGACTTAACAGTAACTGAATTTTGGGGGTTTTGGTTTAGCATACATGGCGTTGGATGTTCAAATGAGTAAAAACCGAATATTTTATAATAGTGAAATCTGAATTTAGATGCCGCCGTCGCCATTTCAGTTCACTTTTTTTTAGACCGAGCAGCAGCACGCAAAGCATCTTGGGATACGGGAGCCCGAGAAGCATCCTCCGAATCGGCTACCGACGGCTGGAAAGGGAATTTGAAGGATCCTTCGACTTTGGATGAATTGGGACAGGCCTTCGCGCAGTGTTGTGACGTAACTGGCCTTCAAATGCGGACTTGGAAGGATGCAGACCCTGAATTGGGACACAGCTCTAGACAAGGCAGGTTGAGGGAAAGTGTCTATACCAAAAAAAAAAAAAAAAAAGTAAATTACATAACAAAACAACTCCTGGAATGCATTGGAAATCCCATATCGATGCCAGTGTTAAGCGTGCCTTAGGGTGGATTTTTCTTTTGGGAATCCAGAGGCACTCTCCTTTAATACAAACATATTTTGAGGGAACGTGACACGGAGTGGCCCAGTTCTACTGCGGGGTCCTGTCGCGGTTCAGGAATCACCCATTAAATGTTGGATTATGCCAGAACGAACCTCTCAGAGACTTCACTTGGATTATTTGCAGTTTAGATTTAGCCAAGAACTCTCATCCAAAGTGACTTACAGGTAGGGGGGTTCAGTGCCCTGCTCAAGGACACTTTGACAGGACTCGCCGTGACCCGCTGACGAAAAAAACACACATTGGCTGTTGCTGGGATCAACCTGTGACCTCCTGGTTTTGGGATGGTCTTCCTCACTACTAGGCCACCCTGCCAGCTATGTTGTTCCACTCAAAGAAGAAATTAAAAAAAAAAAAAAAAAAAAAAAAAAAGATCCTGTCACTGTATCAGGAGACAAACCACCAACTCAGTCAGTCACTAGGCTGCCATTCACTAAAACCTACCACCCACCCCCACCCCTCCACTTCCACACGCACACACACCACAAGTCTGGAGTGGATAGATCTGCACACACACACACACACACACACACACAAGTTCACTTGATGGTGCAGATATACAGATTTAGTCAAGCCACCGCACACAGTTTGCTACTTCTGGCTCAGAAAACGGTGTTCGAGTACTGAGAGTCATGCGATCACAACTGAAGGCCCCATTCTTACATCTTAATAAATGTGCCTTTTGATTTGAGTAATCAATAACTTATGATTTCTAAGTAACTCTGTATTAAGTACTATTTACTTTTTGGGTTATTGATTTCTGCCGGTGTGCAAATTTTCAAAATGTACGTATTTATTATTAGTTTCAAAGTAATTAATGAGATATTACCTGTTTATTTATTTATTGAGATATTTATTGATTCTTTATTTATTTTTTTGAGACAGGTTCTTATCTTCCGTGCTGTCTTACTTCTGACTTTGTGCCAATGTGCTGCTTTGAGGTGTTACATATCGTGGGTTTGTATCATTATTAAACCCTCACTCTATATTTTAAATTAACGCGTGTTCTTCTATGACTGTGTATGTCACTCATTCATTAACGGTGCCTTTTACCAAGAACTGCATACAAATTATATTCTGTGCATTTACTCCAAAATGATATCGAAGAATTTCAGAAAAAAAGAAAATAATCACCTGCGAAGGATCCAGCCTATAAAGGTTTTTTTTTTTTTTTTCTTTTGTCAAGCCTTTGAAAAATACCACAATTTGTTAGCACTGTGTGTTTTCAGTTAGTGGGCGTCCCTTTTTTACCAAACTGGTTTATAATATCTCAGTTTTTATATGTTGGATTACACAGGAACAAACGTATAGAGGGTCATACAGAAACACATTCAACCACCATCAGGCCAATTAACCCTATAAAGCCTGAACTATGAAAGAATTGGCTGAAAATTCAAATTTTTTGAAATTGAGCTTTATTTAGTCCTATAACAAAATATATATATAAAAAAGAAAAATCAAAAAATATGTTATTACACAACCTTTCTGGTGTATGATATATGATATGTACTTGAAGTGCCAATGGTATGGTCCAGGGTGAACAGGGGAAGTGTTCAAAGGTATAACAGTATTTTGGTCAAGTATTGATTAAACTGAAAACGTAAAACGGAATTGAAAATGTCCATGTCCATGATACAAATGGCTTTATAGGGTTAATAATTTTTTCCGAACCCTGCAGAAGTATAAACAGGAAGTAAAACGGTGACACAAAAGAACATAAAAATGGTTTATTCTAGAAAAACGTCTTAAGTCGGTTCCACGTGATAAACGTGACCAGACAGGAACAAACTGCGGTCCTCATTCCGTTTGTCGGCTCGGTCAGTCACTTGGCGGAGTACATGTGCTGCCGTTTATGCTTGAGGATCTCAGTGGAGGTGAGGCTCAGGTCCTCGTCGCACACGTCGCAGTGATACACTCTGGTGAGGCTGGACGCTGACGAGGAGCTCGCCTTGCCATTCTCCGGCTCTGGAGAGCAAAACAAACACATTTGTTGTCTCAAATTGGAACGTTTATTTTCAGACTAACGGCATAATGTCAAGTATCCACTGCTAAATGCGTGTGTGAGCAACCACAAAGAGAGAAAAACAAATATCTGAAAATGTGTACAGACAGAAGTAAGGGGCAAAGATGTACTTTCTGACCTCCTTCCTGTTGCAGTTCAGCGGCCGGCCTGCAGGAGGCCTCGTGCTGCATGCGCTCCAGGGGAGTCAGAGGCATGTAGAGGTCGCAGTTTGGACACGTCCAGAAAGTGCGTAAACACTCGCTGTAAAGATCCCTGGAGTCCTGCAGAACAAACAGAGGAAAAACAGGAACTTATCAGTCTTAATAATATTTCCATCATGTTTCAGCTGAAGAGTTTCATCACCAGATTATATGCATTCATCTGGGTAAAAACATCACCTGGTTGAAAGGTAAGACCCATCAGATAGCAAGTAAAACATTCCACTGTCAGATTTATTTTTTATTTTGCAACCTGCAACCATTTTGTAAGTATCCAGTTTCTCAAAGTGCACATATTTTGGAATGAATGAATGAATGAATACATTTTAATTATTCTTTTGTCTTGTGACCCATCCGTTATGGGATTATAAGACACCAAAAACACAATTAATCTACAAATCAGTCACTTCCAACGACTGATAGCTGCCAGGTAAACACAGTGAACACATAAAACAGAAGAAGCATTTAGAGCAGGGGTGTCAAACTCGTGCCATGGAGGGCCAAGAGGCTGCAGGTTTTCATTCCAACCAACAACTCCACCAGGTGATTTCACTGATTAGTCCCGCCTCTCTGTTTCGAGGTAGGGTGATCAGTGAAATCACCTGGTGGAGTTGTTGGTTGGAATGAAAACCTGCAGCCTCTTGGCCCTCCATGGCACGAGTTTGACACCCCTGATTTAGAGTCTCCATGAAATGACCTCACATGACCTCTACATCCTGTCAAACAGAGCATCCTAAACAGTGACATCATCCTGCACTTGTGAGGGTCAATTACAATTTCAGCCAATAAAACCTTCACAAATCTCTCATCCACATATCCCTTCAAACAGAATTGTGTTTCTCTACCAAACTGACATCCTGGTATCAGTTTGCTCCTGCCCCGCCCAAACATCCTCTTTCAATGGGAACTAAATAAAATCAAGAAAGTAAAGAGTCTATTCCATGGGGTCTTTAACCCTCCTGTTATGTTCACATTTTTGAACATCCTTTATGTTTGTGGTCAATTTGACTCCTGCAGTTTAAACTTTCACAAAATTATTATAACTAAAATTGTTATCAAAGTTTATGTGTCAAGTACTTTATGTTTCTTTGTTGATGACCTAAATAGCCCTTTAAATAAAACATAACTCCCCCCACCCCCACCCCCACTTATACATCCAGTATTCCTATTACGCGATGATGGAAAAATATGCAAATCACCATAAAATCTCACTGATTGATCTAAAATTGGAAAGAAATATTAATTTTTGGTGTTTTAATGGCTTTATATGATTTCTAAGTACAGATTTTTGTTATTTATAACCAATGCGTTACAAAGTGTGTACAGGACGTTGAAAACATATCATCATGTGAATTTCATCTTTACCTGGTAGTGCCCATTACATTAGGAACACTCATTGAATATGAAGCAAAAAAAAAATTATGTTAATCATTTATTTAGAGACGGTAAACATTGGCTGGGGTCAAATTGACCCCAAACATAATAGGAGGGTTAAGCAACATGTGTTTCACTTAAGCCATGATAAATATATCAAGTAAATGTGTTGTTTGTTCGCAAATCCCTGCTTTCTCCAGATAATCAGTAATTGCAAAATCCTTGTATTCAATGAGCCGCTGAAGTCCATCTGCATGAGTGAAGCACATCAGAGCAGCAAGGAGAAGACGCCTCACCTGGTCGTGGTGTGACCAGTGGAGAGATCAGGGCTATATAAGGCAACGCTACCTACAGACCGCTGCCGTGCCCTTTAAACGCTGTGCTGGATTTATTACAGGCACAGGGAAACACTATTTCAACGGTCTTGTCCTACTCCCACGGTTGAACATATTCCCGGGTAAAACAGAGCGTCAGGGTGGGACGCAGCATCATGACAAACTGTTAATAGTTAAATAGTTAAATAGTTAAATAGTTAAAAGCTCAGAAATGATCTGTGTTGGATCAAAAATAATGAATTCCAACTGCAGGGTCACAATCGCGGTGTCTTAGGAAAAGGGGACAAGCTTTTCACTTGTGCCACTCTGAAAGGTGTGCACTAACTTGGGACATTATACAGCGGTGGAAAAAAGTTTTCGGACACCCTTAAAATTTTACACAATCTCAAATATTATCATGAAATAGAGGGGGTGGGGGTGAATGCTGCAGAGGCTCAGTCTGTGAAATATTGGGAACAACTACTGGTTGCAGTCCCTAGACGTGGTCATGTGGCCACTCCATGTCCACCCATGTGACCATGTGACTACCTTTTAAATACACACCTGTGCACTTTATGCTCTTACACCCCTGATGAAGATGTAACTTATCGAAACGCGTTGGGTCTCCCATTTGAATAAAGGATTTTATATTTTCACACGCCAGAGTGCCTCGGGATCTCCCTCCATGACTGCAGCATACTTTACAGCATGACAGTCAGTTCCCTTCTAACCGTGTAAATTCTCATGAAATATTTGTGGAAAAATCTTTTTTGTGTTTCAAAAGGTGTGGCTGCATTAGACAGATACAAACAAATACAAATTATATTTTTTTGTTTATTGTTTACAAGAAAAACTAACCAAACTGAATAGTTGACAGTGTAATCTTTATCTTTAGACGTGTTTCCTGCGTTAGGTTCCTGGTTTTAGTGTTTTTGTGTCTGAAGAACTTTCAGATGTGTTGGCTTTATATAGACACCAAGCTTGGCAACAAAAAAAGAACAACCTTCATCACTGGTACCAAAATGAGCAAATACTCAAAATGTCTTCTGTATTTTTATGGAACCAATCAATTTGAAGTTTTGAATGGCTTTTTTAGGATTTGTTGAATATTTTGGCTGTGACTGTACTAAGAGTGATTCTTAATGCAATATTTCACAAATGCACGGGGTGTCCCAAAACCTTTTTCCACCACTGTAGGTTGGAAATGCAGCAGACAGCGTAACACAGCGCTGTGACTTTAAGGTTTCAGGAGATCGGCGTTCTCTCACGCGAGCAGACGGACTCACCGCCAGGCAGTTGTAGGTGAAGAAGCCGGTGACGCGCAGGCCTCCTTTAACGGGGTCCGGTTTGGCCTCGACTCCTGGAAACAGCGGGTTCAGGTTGGCGGTTTGGGTCTGGGACGGGTCCTGCTCAGGCTGAGGGCCGATGTACAGGTTCTGGGTCTGGAAGGCAGTGAGCCTCCGCAGGCTGTAGCTCACCTGGACGGGAAGGTAAGCAGCTCCATAAGACATTCTCTGTTTTAAAGCACACCTTTCACATAGACACTTTAAAGACATCAGAGTCGCTGAGAGGGTTTGGCAACGTAGAAGCGAACAAAACTATACACACTTGTACACTTGAGGCATGAAACATATAATAATAATTTATATTTGATTTCATTCTCTGTTTTATGGTCATTTTTGGATGTTTGTTGTCGCTCTACTGTTTGCCACCATCTTGTCTCTGTTGTCAATCAGATTCCTTCGATTCCAGTAAAGCTGCTTCTTAGTGCATTTGTTGTGTTTTCAGGAAAAATGTTTTTAGCCACTATAGATTCATTTTAAATCTCTCCACAGGTTATTGATTGCATCTTTGTGTTTTTCCATTTTCTCATTTTGTCAGTTTTTCCTGGTGCTTCTACGTGTCATCACTGGACAAATAAACTTAAAATTCAAACTTACTGAAGGGCTAATATTTTAAGTGTTTCAATATGGCAATTATCACTGATCTGTAGCGTTTTTAGAGTTTTTATTTATTTATTTTTTTTGCTTACACCTGAACACCTCATCCCTCAGTACCTCAGTGTACAGCAGGAAGCGGACCAGGCCCTCGCTCAGCTTCTCCATGTCTCTGCGGGACACCCCGGGTCCCCCCAGCCCCCCGGTGGTGCCCTTCCCCAGCTGGGCCAGCAGCAGGCGCTCCCAGTCCGTCCTGAGGGTCAGAGCCGTGGACAGCACTTTGAGGGCTCCCTCTGCATCCCGCAGCTCCAGCTCCAGCCAGCCATCCACAACCAGACGGGTACAGTCCGAATTACTGTCCACGGAGTTCGCTACCAGCAGCAGAGCCTGGACAAAATGGACTCACTTAATAACAATATAATAAAACAATTATTTCCAACACTCAAAAAAAGAGAACAAAAAAAACAACACAATAAAAAGAACTGTTGCTGAGTTCATTTCTCAGCATAAGAACAATGGATCAAGATATCACAGCATTTTTAAGACTTGTAAAACTCTATTTAAGACACCCATTTTGAAATAGCTGATATTATATTAGTAGGGTTGTAGCATCGCACACTGGAACACGTGTTGTCAACTTATTTAAGGACCTCCTCCCTGATTCAGAGGCAACCTGCGGTCCACTGTTCCTCAAATTAATAACTCACTTTTACTTAACTCTATAAAGTCGTTTGTATCATATATGATGCACGTTATCAAATAACACATTCTGTTTCAGTTTAATCAATACTTGACCAAAATACTGTTGTATACCTTTGGACACTTCCCCTGTTCACCCTGGACCACACCATTGGCACTTCAAGTACATATCATATATCATACACCAGAAAGGTCGTGTAATAACATATTTTTTGATTTTTTTTGTTTTTTTTTTTTAATATATTTTGTTATTGGACTAAATAAAGGGTTCAATTTCAAAAAATTGGAATTTTCTGCCAATTCTTTCATAGTTCAGGCTTTATAGGGTGAATTTTACTTTTTCACTGAAACTTGCAAAAAAGGTGTTTTTATTGCAAAACATCCAACTTTCAAATTCTGTTACTGAATGCATGGTTGGGAACACCTGCAATACCGTCACATACCACCAGGGGGACGTGGACCACCGGTTGACAACCCCTACATTGGTTCATAGTCACAGTGGAGTCTCATAAACAGTAATTACAGCTAAAATATTGTCCACTGCACTTGGTAATGATGACTGCATTTTCTTTTTTGATAACATTTGTAAAACTTTTCTTAGAGGGATTCGGGCAGTTATTTTTAAAGAAAGTTAACCAAGGAGTTAGTATGCAGCATGGCAAAAGCGATTAGAGGGGGAAAGCCGCCCTACATACCACTTAGGGGATAGGTAAAATCATCAAAACATCAAATATTTCAAAATGTGTGAACTATCCCTTTAAGACATGTTAAGGCTTTTTCCGGACTTGCAGACACCCTGTGAATTACTGGATCAGTAAAGCGCTGGTTTTGGCTTCATCAAGGAGAACATTTCAGAAACACATTGTCCAGCTGGTGGACGGGAACCGGGACGTCCCAGACGCGGGTTAGGGTTAGGGTTAGGGTTAGGTTAGGGTTAGGTTAGGGTTAGGGTTAGGGTTAGGTTAGGGTTAGGGTTAGGGTTAGGGTTAGGGTTAGGGTTAGGGTTAGGGTTAGGTTAGGGTTAGGGTTAGGGTTAGGGTTAGGGTTAGGTTAGGGTTAGGGTTAGGGTTAGGGTTAGGGTTAGGTTAGGGTTAGGGTTAGGGTTAGGGTTAGGTTAGGTGAGATGGGTTGGGGTTAGGGTTAGGTTAGGGTTAGGGTTAGGTTAGGGTTAGGGTTAGGGTTAGGGTTAGCACCAACCTGCAGCGCTGGGACCCGGACGCAGTTGGACAAATAGGGCTTGTTGGTCTCTAGCAGAGTGACGAAGGCGAGCAGCTGGTGTCTGCTGCTGTCCCTCCGGTCTGGAGCTGCAGGCAGGAAGGAGACAGACAGGCGGAGAGGGAGGGGAAGACAACAACAAGGAGAGAGACAGACAGAGATATGAGAGAGAGACACACAGAGACAGAGGGGGTTAAACTGGGGATCTCACTGTTATATAGAGCTTAAAGGTGCTATGCGCAGCATTTTAATTAAAAAAAAAAAAAAAAATCATCACTACGGTGATTCTGAGGTAAAGACTGTACACAAAGGAGGCCAACAGGAGGGAAACCTGTTTGTTTACTTTACAGCACAGTGGGACACTTTTGGCCCTTTTCCACTAGTACCTACTTGGCTCGACTCTACTCGGTTTGTAAGCTTTTCCATCAGGTGGTAGTACCTGGTAGCAGGTACTATTTTGGGACCTACTCAGCCGGGGTTCCAAGCGAGCTGAGTCGAGCCGAAAATGTGACGTAAACGCCGTGCAGGCCACTGATTGGACAGGGAGCGACGACACATGAGAGCGACTCCTGCATGAAAACCAAACCCGGCATTGAAAAAAAAAAACAAAAAAAAAAAAAAACGTCAACAGCAACCGTGTGCATTGATCATCACTGAAGTTGGCAAAGTTGGAAAATGGTGAGCAAACCGACACCGTGGTCAAATGAAGACGTGGAGACTTTTCTGTGCTTGGTGGCCCAAAGAATCCAGAGGGAGCTGGACGGTGCGCCGCCTCGCTGTGACGACTCCACCCATGGCGAGGTGGGACTCAGTTGTAATGGAAAACCACCGAAACCGCATTGAGCCGAGTCGAGCTGAGTAGGTACTAGTGGAAAAGTGGTTTTTATGGCCCAAACCAAGAATGTGCTGTTTTTACAGCGCAAACAGGGAAAGAACAATATGGACAATATCCCCGATGTGAGATATGATTTGCTTATTGTCACTGTCACTTGGATCTCCAATTTTGGTCATTTTTAGCTTAATTTGTAGGTTTCCATGCTCCTCTATAGGTTCTCTATGGGTTTAGAAGGATCTAGAAAGATCCTCAGGGTTATGAAACCTTTACGAAACTAATTATAGAAACTGAAAAATGTACAGTCATCAAACTAGGGACAAGATTGTTTTCCTTAGTTTCTGAAAAGCTAATACTATGGAGATACAAGGTTTGGTTAGACAGCAGCATTATGTTAATTATACAAACATCATGAACATTTTTTGACAAAGAAGAGTTGGTGTTGGAATACTACATATAACCTTGAATTAAAAGGTTACTATATAACAGTGAATTAAAAGGTTACTAAATATATAGTAACCTTTTAATTCAAGGTTACTATATATATAGTAACCTTTTAATTCACTGTTTAAATGTCTCTTCTGGCATTTATTCCTTATATTCCTTATTAGCGCATATCGAATCAGATCATGTGTGATATGCATGTGTAAACAGAATAATTCAAAGAACTTGTAATTGACTTTTTTTCTTGTCTTTGTGTGTGTAATCAACTTGTGAATTTTTATAGTGATATCTGAAAGTAAAATTTGGAACCCCTTTCCCCTGTGTGTTAAAAACAGTGTTTTTTGGTAATATGTGGTCATAAAAAGGTGATTTTCAAAACTTTCCACCAGTGGGATTCCTTGGGACTTTTTTCCCCTCACTCAGGACAAACTGAGGATACAAAATCAGTTGAGTTTGCTTCTCTTGCAGTTTGTCCTAGGTTGACCCCAATTTTGGCCTAAAATGACTGGACTATGTTGCAGCTTTAAAGAAGATGTGACAGGGCGTTACCCGTGTGTCCGGTCTCGTCCTCAGGAACATGTAACACCTCCGGGTCACTGGCAAACACGCTGGTCGGGTGGATCACCACGCCGTGCTTATTCTTGGTGTGGAAAACCTACAGAACAAGAGCAGACAGCACTGAACAGGGACCATACACTGCATCTTCACCAGCATCACACAGGCGTGCACTGACTCACACACTGACACACACACTGACACACACACTGACAGACACACAGCATCAAACTGTCAAGCACATTTTCACCTAAACTTCAAATGTGAATGTTTGAAATCAAAAACACACCCATGCTCAGATCAGTTTACTGAACACTCCCCCACTTGCAGCTGTTAGAACAAATAATATTTATTCAGAATATTTCCCCCCATCCTGAGCCACAAGACAAGGCTAAGGCTCATATTATCCTGTTAACCCTCTGAACCCCAAGCAGTTTTGGGGTGTTTTCTGCTCCCCTCACATTTTGGCTCACTGTGGGCTTGTTTTTCACTGCAATTACAAGTGCTGCACCTCTATGGAAACAGCACAGCTGTGGCTATCACCTGAAGCCATTCAAAAATGTCTTTCACACAGTATGAAAGAGTTATTGTGCCATAAATAATAAAAAAATAAAAAAGGCAAACTGATTTTTTTTGATAATTTATTTTACAAAAATCGAGAAACACTGGAATAAATGTACAGAACATTTTTTCAGGTGCCCACAAGTGTCACTGATCCAGGAAAAAAAAAAAGTAGGGCTTCACATGATGTATTTCCTGAAATATTAACATTTTTCCAACCTGTATAAGCTTAGGCGTTTTTACTGCCTTGTGCCCTTCCATGTTACTACTGCTGCCTACACACTGAAATTCAGTGAATTTTTGTCATGCGACTGTTAGGCTCACCTGAATCAATCAAGATGTCTCAGATCCGCTGAAGACTGCAGATTTTTCTGTTTTTTGAATGATCTGGATTGAGTAAACGGCAATTTTTGGGCGAATTGTTGAATGAAGCATGTATAATAAAATGATTCGAATGAAAACTCACTTTTTTAGGCCTAGTTTCGTCTTTTTTTCTACCGCTAAACGGAGGTCGGACATTTCTGACGAAAAAATACGTTTTTAAAGCTTCCAGCTATGATAAACGGTTGGATTTTGGCGATTTTTAAAAAAAAATACATGTCTTTCTATCCCGCCGGCGGGTTTGGGGTTCAGGAGGTTAATCTGGAATAATGAGAAGCCAAGGATCTATAAAGGTGTATCTCCAAAGATCCAAGGCCTCGAGGGGCGAGAGGGAAAGAGTGACTGCAGGTGTGAGGCGTGTCCTGACCTGCTCCGTGTCCTTGCGTGTGCTGTTGTGCTCGTCGGGCAGTGCCAGCTGCGGGTAGAGGCCGCGGCACAGCAGCAGCTTCAGCAGAGAGTGCTGACGGGAGGACAGATCCTGGCTGGAGCTGGCCGCCTCCTGCAGCTCTGAGACGTTGTGCCGCAACTTGAACTTCACCTCCTGTTGCAAACAAGGAGAAAGCGCTCAGCCTCACACGACACACACACACACACACACACACACACACACTCCTCCTGGATCAAGAGCATAAACATGGCTTACTCAAAAAGCTGTTTCCACCTTATTTCCTTGGTCAAACTTTCCATGGTCAATTCCGGCAGGATAAAGCTGCCTTGCTCATAGGACAATATGCAGTATAGATCTTCTACTACTTACTACCATACTATACTATTTTTTTTTTGTGAGTGTGTGTATGAGTGTTTTTGTTTCCCTTTTTTTATTTTATTTTTTCTTTCTAATACTCTGGTGATATTTGTATCATGTCATTGCTGTTATTATTGTCATCATTATTAACATTATCATCACTACTACTATTATTATTGTGAGCTTGCAGTATAAATCAGTATATGTACGCATGAGAGGGTATGTTTTGTGTATGTGCGATATAAATTAAAAAAAAAAAAAAAGTTATAAACCTTATTTCAGGAAGTTCTGCTTAGTGAATTAAATGTTTGCTGAAAGACAGGGGGAACCTAAACATATCATGGCATATCACTTCAAACATATCATGCCAATAAGTCAAAACCTTTATCAAAAGCACATTACGAAGCTGCATACATCTGTAATATGGATTAATCGTGTGTTCATGTGATGCTGTATCCACTGGGCAGCACAGGACATGCATATTTCCACATATAATAAAGTAAATACTGAATGTACGTTTGATTTATCGTGTAAAAATTTGCTCAGGCAGCCTGGAATGGAATTTTGGGTTCAAGTAGTGAGGATTTGGAAACCAGAGGCACATTCCCTCCTCAGTCTGAGCTCACCTGATAGATAGTTAGATAGTTTTATTTAGTTTTATTTATTTTATTTTATTTATTTAGTTACTGCCCCATCGATTGCCTATAGTGCCTCAGCCTCTGTGGTCTTCATTGTATTTTACTTCATTGTATTTTATTTATTTTACTATTTATCTACTTATTTATTTTACTGCACTTCTTAGTCTGTTTTTAATGTGGTTTTACTGTCTTTATTGTGTTGTGTGTGGCTGTTTTTCCTGCTGCTATGGCACTGCCATTTCCCTGCAGGGATTAATCAAGTTTATATCTATCTATCTATCTATCTATCTATCTATCTTTCTATCTACCTGTATGTCCATGTTCTGTCCTGAGCCGTCCTTGTCCTTCTTGCCTCGGCCTGTTTCCTCTCCATCGGACCCTGAGGAGGACTCGCCCTCCTGGCCCTCCTCCAGCCTCAGCACTTTCCGTCTGCTGCCCTCTTGCTGCTCGTGGTCTCTCTTCAGCTGATGCAGCTTCCTCCTCTCCGTCAGCCTCTCCCTGCGCTGCGAGCGGTGGCCACCAGAGGGCGCGCTGAACTCTGACTCCAGCAGGCTGTGGCTCTTCAACAAGTCCTGCAAAACCGAAAAGGGAAAGGCACATTGTTTAAAAAAAAAAAACAGCCTTCAGGAGCGACATTACACAGTGAGTCACATGAGCCAGGTCTCCCCAGCCTACCTTGAACTGTTTGCGTAGATTCACCATCTCGTATAAGCGCTGCTCCTCCAGGCCTCTCCTCCTGCACCACTTCCTCGAGCCCCCACCTCTCTCACCCTTCACCTGATGACAGAAACACAGAACAGCATGAGCAAACAGATGCAATAACTGAATGAATCCTGTTAGAGATTTATCCGGATGTAAACAGGTTCAAACAGGACTGGCCAATAATTTAATTTTTGTGATGAAATAGTGATAGCAAACTGGAGTAATACCTAATTCTGTCATCTAAATCAACAATTTAAAAAAAAAATGCCAATGGGATGAGATAATATCCCACTTTTTTCCGATTATTTCTGATGCTACTCGACTTGTTTCCAACCTTTTATGGCACACATTGGTCTAGATATGTGTTCTATTCTTGTAAGAGGGCTTGTGTGATACACCTGTAACACCTGATATTAAGTCACTTGTAAGTCTTTTTTTTTTTTCTTTTCAAATTTATTCTATTCCTGAGTCATTTTCCTGTTTGAATACGTGAATCTGTGAGTTGAGATGTTCCCCCCTTTTCTTTTCTTCCCTTCTTTTTTGCTCCTGTTGATGTTGACGTTGTTGCTGTTTTGTTTTATTGTCTTTATGAAAAACTTAATAAATATATTGTTTAGATAGATAGATAGATAGATATGCTTTATTCCAGACTCAAGGTCCATACAAAAAAAAAATTAAAAATAAAAATAAAATAAAAATAAAAAAAACCACACAGAATAATAATAATAAAAAAAAATTGTTTCCAAAATGTTCTTGAATCAAGTGTCATTTTCTGGATACCAGTGCGCTCTGCCTTGTGCCGCTTCGTATTTATACTTGTTCCCAAAAACACTCCATGGAATAAATAAACCACCAGAATGACTGAATACTGCTGCACTGTTTTCCCACTGACCTCCACCCAGGCGTTGAAGGTGTTGAGGAGGGTGAAGGGGTCTCCCTGGCTGCTGTGCAGGGGCTGGCGTGCGGTGGTGCAGTCCGGGTTGTGCTGTGCGCTGCGCAGGAAGGGCGACTGCACGCTGAGGGCCGCTGCCACCGTCAGCACCGGCTCCACCAGGTTAAACAGAGAGCCCAGCACCAGCATCTTCCCTGAGCGGACACACACACACACACACACACACACACACACACACATTTAACCAAACACAAACCCAAACTGGTTCAAGGTGCCGCGTCTAGCAGTTTTTCAACATAAACCAATCACTTGCCAAATGAAGCAAATACCCTGATGTGATTACTTTTGCTTTTTCTTCATTTCTTCTCCACAGTTTAATAAAACATTTCACATTTGTTCACATTCCTGCTTTTCTTTAAATATTATTTTATCAGTGTTCTTTTTTTTCATTTATCAAACAACAAAAACAACAACAACAAGGTAACAGTAAATATGAGATCCTCAGATGTGCTGAGTCACCCTAGGCCAATCAATAAGAAATCCTATTATGTCACCATGTTTTGATTTATAATAACCTCTTCAGTGTAATTCTGAAAATGTCAGAGCAGCGATCAGACACAGCAGTTTGTACAAATCCAATCACTGGTGTCTGAGAGATCGCATGATGGACAGGTGTATGAACAATGGGGCCTGATCAGAGTCATTTCCCACAATGCAGCGATCATCGCTCACTATCATTTCTCCAAGTTTTATCAAAATCTGACCAGCACTGTTTTGCATAAAGGGGAATTGATAAGCAAACAGGAGAAGACCAGTCCTCGCCCTAAGTTTAGCTGAGGGGTCCTCACCTATGACGACATCCACAGGCAGCTGTGCCAGCAAACTGCCGATCGAGGTCAGCTCACTGTGACGGTCTAGCGCCCCCTGCTCTTTCAGATAAGTCACTGCAGTCTGGATTCTGTCAGCTGGAGGCGGATCAATGAAGGCAAACGAAAGCGGATCTCCGAGGGACATGCTCTTCATCTGAATGAACAAAAAAAGGCACAGTAAGGCGTCGTGTTCAGCAGCTATACTCGCTGATGAAGCACAAATCAGAAGTGAGGGCTGTGGATCTGCAGCATCTCGTGGTACCTGCAGAATGAGGGAGTCCAGAGCCACTCTGTGGATTTCAGGGACAGGATAAGGGGCGAAGGCGTCGTAGTCTGACTCGGCGTACAGGCGGTAACACACACCTGGACCCGTTC
Organism: Myripristis murdjan; assembly: GCF_902150065.1. Taxonomy (NCBI): domain Eukaryota; kingdom Metazoa; phylum Chordata; class Actinopteri; order Holocentriformes; family Holocentridae; genus Myripristis; species Myripristis murdjan. The sequence continues at coordinate 38,455,985 of NC_043992.1, read as the reverse complement.
GACCAGCGCGGCCTTTCCTCTGCTCAGAGCTGGCTCGGCTGATCCAGAACTCCTGCAGACGCTGCATCTTAGCCTTAGGATCAAAACTCATTTCCTTTACCTTTCCTGAAAGACAAGAACACAAACAAGAACATAATACAACTACTGGTTTATGGCACATTAACAATGTGGGGTATCCCAAAGTTAGCTGGCCTGAGTACATGCATCCTTCTGGCTTGTTACTCTATAATTAAGTAAATTCAAATAAGTTAACATTGTAATGGTGTGCTATCTTGACCAGAGGCCTGTACCATAAAGCTGGATTTCGGCTTAGCGAGCTAACTTCAGGCTTAACCCTGGCTTTTCTGTACCATAAAGGTGGTTTACTTTTTATCGGGCTACGTTGCCGTGGTAACGTATGCTGAACACCTAACCTGCTCCGGAGCCGGTTAAGTTCAGGATAAGAGCTCAGCAGGTAGAAAAGCCCCACCTACTGACCAATCAGCTCTCTTGGAAAATGGCCTGCCCATTTTCCCTTTCTTCTGCTTTTATAAAATTAAAATTAATACATTTTACAATTCTTCTTGTATTTTTTTTTTTTTTTTTTTTTTTTACTCATGACTGCACTGTCCAACCAAAAATTGGTCTTGTAGACTGATGTAGCCTAATGATTTTTTTTTTTTAATGTTTATGAAAATAAATTAGGGGAATTTAATTCAGAGGGTTAAATAAAAGCTTGATAAAATACACGCCAGCCTCTGGGCTCCTTTAGGTTTCCATTAGTTTGCTCATATTTAGTATTTAGGGTGTCTGACCTGAAAAGTCCACATGAGTGTTGATGCCAAAGGTTTTACTGTCTTTAAATGACAGTGAAATAATATTTTAACCAGCAGAATAAACACGAGGCGTCAGATGCTTTATAAAATGAAATATCAAAACCAGTTGAATCAAAGTGACGATTCTGACGAAACTCAAACTGAGGGCAGCGGTCCAGCGAGGGTCGCCCCTCACTGTGAGAGAGGGCCAGTTCCTCTGCAAGAGTGTATGGCTGAGTGGGAGACACATTCATTTACTGAACACACAAATGTTAGTGTAGTCAGTTCTACTCGTGCCTTCATGGTGGGGAAGTCAGATTATAATCCCACTAATTTACGCATTGACACAGTCGGCGATTTTTTGCCACCATTCCTTGCGGCTTTTGGCAGCTGCAACTGTGTTGCTTTTTGCCTGGATTATTGATTTATATTCCTCGTATTTATTAATGATTATTGTCTGCTCCTCGGTTGTGACGTATGCGGCTCGGGTAGATTTTTCCATGTCTGCGATTGGTCGCATGCAGCAAACTCCGCCCTTTTTATGTGAGCGCGCACAGATCTAGATTGGAAAGCCTGGGTTGAATTAGTGAGTTGATAGCCGGCTTTATGGTACCGAAAATCCTGAGTGCTGATGTCTCGTTAAGTGAAGCCAGATAAGTAAGAGAAAGCCCGACTATGTTAATCCAGCTTTATGGTACAGGCCTCAGGTGACCCTTGGAAAAGAAATGTTAAATCTAAAGGGATTTAATGGTTAAATAAATGTTCATTATTATTTTTATTCATACCCGAGTCGACGACAAAGCGCACTCCATCAATGGTAACTGAGGTTTCTGCAATATTTGTGGAGATGATGCACTTTCTCACACTAGGAGGAGCAATATCAAACACCTGAGGGACAACAAGACAATGCACAACAAAAGTGAGAAGCTCTACCTTGCATATCAGAGGGACAGGTTGTGGACATGTTTTTGAAAGGAGACAAATCAAATGTAAATTAAAACGTGACTGTGCCTTATCCTGCTGGGCCAGAGAGAGGGTGCTGTGCAGCGGCAGCACGATCCAGCGGCGGGTGTGTGTGGCGTAGACCTGACAGGCCTCCTGGATGGTGGAGATCTCCGCCACACCGCTGAGGAAGATGAGCAGATCGCCTCGCTCCTCTGGGGGGTAGCGCTGGTCGATGCCCTGCAGGACACGCAGGTACGGCCTGGGATCCATCTTCTCAGAGCGCGACACCTGCTCCTCCGGGGGAATGGGCTGGTATATCACCTTAGCAGGAGAAACAGGTAAACAAGAGTCCAAGAAACGTCTTAGCATGTTAGCGAGGTCTGAATCACCGCAAAATGTGGCTCTGCCTGTTTCTGCTCACCTGTATGGGAAACAGCCTGCCCGGCACCTGCAGCACAGGCGCATTGTTGAAATAGCTGGAGAAGAGTTTGATGTTGATGGTGGCCGACATGAGGATGAGGCGCAGGGCGGGGCGGCTCAGCAGCAGAGAGCGCAGGACGCCGAGGAGGAAGTCGCAGTGGAGGTGTCTCTCGTGCACCTCGTCCACAATCACCACCTGGTACTGAGCCAGCGCCCCGTCCTGCTGGATCTGCCGCAGCAGCAGCCCCTCGGTCACGAACAGCAGCTTGGTGGCGGCGGTGCGCGTGGTCTCAAAGCGGATCTGGTACCCCACCTGCAAATCATGACTGCAGTTTGAGTTAAAGTGCAGATTTTTTCAAAGCACAATTCACCCAAATGAATAAAAAGGCATTTCCCGTCTAGCCATATTATTTCTGTGCAATTTGGAGAGGTTTTCAAGTGTGTCATGATCCATAATGTATTTAGATTTATATGTGATGAATACTGGGTACATATATTTAAACATACATGATCTATGACTTTCCAGTTATATGGGAACATGTATTGGAAATATATGTACAGATATATGCCATGCACAGTCCATGCATATGTCATGGCATATATCCATATACGCAATGTTAAAAAAAAAAAAACATCCCTATATATATATATATATATATATATATATATATGGGACACACACACACACACACACACACACACACACATATGGTATATGCATATATTGCAAACATTACATGTAAAAATATAGTGCTGTTTTTGGTCTTGATTGCAATATATTTTTTATATGTATCAATATATAGACATGTATGGTCTATGCATATATTTCAATATATTGGAAAATATAAAGACTAGTTTCCATATATGGAAATGTATTATCTAATAGATCACATGATATTTTCTAATATATCTTCTGTTTCCATCCCAATGACGCTGGCTGTGTTTTCATTAATGGAGCTCATGAAATACTCAACAGAAGCAGCTCTTTCCAAAAATACCAGCTATGAATACTGGTCACAATACACAGCCCCCCCCGGTCTGAAGAGTTCAGCCCAAATGAGCACAAATTACAGGCAAATAGATAAAGTTTGCCGTGGCAAATTGGAATGCAACAGACTGGAAACCTCACCAAATCACACAGAAGCTGTCTGGATGGGTAGACTGCACTTTTTGTAAGTGGGAATTTTTTTTTATTTTTTCTAAATTTTGGTGAAGTGTTCCTTTAAACAAAGTGAAAAGGCTCAATTTGGAAATTTGGAAAAACTGTCTGTTACCCACACAATCAAAAAAAATTTAACATATACACTATATTGCCAAAAGTATTCGCTCATCTATCCAAATCATTGAATTCAGGTGTTCCAATCACTTCCATGACCACAGGTGTATAAAATCAAGCACCTAGGCATGCAGACTACTTCTACAAACATTTGTGAAAGAATGGGTCACTCTCAGGAGCTCAGTGAATTCCAGCATGGTGCTGTAATAGTAATGTAATAGGATGCCACCTGTGCAGTAAGTCCAGTTGTGAAACTTCCTCGCTACTAAATATTCCACAATCAACTGTTAGTGGTACTATAACAAAGTAGAAGCGATTGGGAACGACAGCAACTCAGCCACGGAGTGGTAGGCCACATAAAATCACAGAGCGGGGTCAGCGGATGCTGAGACGCATAGTGCGCAGAGGACGGCAACTTTCTGCAGAGTCAATAGCTTGAGACCTTTAAACTTCATGTGATCTTCAGATTAGCTCAAGAGCAGTGCGTAGAGAGCTTCATGGAATGGGTTTCCATGGCCGAGCAGCTGCATCCAAGCCTTACATCACCAAGCACAATGCAAAGCGTCGGATGCAGCGGTGTAAAGCACACCGCCACTGGACTCTAGAGCAGTGGACACATGTTCTCTGCAGTGACGAGTCACGCTTCTCCGTCTGGCAATCTGATGGACGAGTCTGGGTTTGGTGGTTGCCAAGAGAACGGTACTTGTCTGACTGCATTGTGCCAAGTGTAAAGTTTGGTGGAGGGGGGATTATGGTGTGGGGTTGTTTTTCGGGAGTTGGGCTCGGCCCCTTAGTTCCAGTGAAAGGAACTCTTAATGCTTCAGCATACAAAGACATTTTGGACAATTTCATGCTCCCAACTTTGTGGGAACAGTTTGGAGATGGCCCTTCCTGTTCCAACATGACTGTGCACCAGTGCACAAAGCAAGGTCCATAAAGACATGGATAAGCGAGTTTGGTGTGGAAGAACTTGACTGGCCTGCACAGAGTCCTGACCTCAACCCGAGAGAACACCTTTGGGATGAATTAGAGCGGAGACTGCGAGCCAGGCCTTCTTGTCCAACATCAGTGTGTGACCTCACCAATGCACTTCTGGAAGAATGGTCAAAAATTCCCATAAACACACTCCTAAACCTTGTGGAAAGCCTTCCTAGAAGAGTTGAAGCTGTTCTAGCTGCAAAGGATGGGCCCACATCATATTAAATCCTATGGTTTAAGAATGGGATGTCACTCATGTTCATATGTGTGTGAAGGCAGCCGAGCGAATACTTTTGGCAATATAGTGTATGTTAGAGCTGGGTGTTGTATCAATATTACATCGATATTGCTTAGGATTTTGGAAAAATAATAACTTCATATGGCAGTGTTGTGTTTTCCTGGTTTTAAAGGCAGGATTACAGTAAAGGGACGCAATTTTCTGAACATATTAGACTGTTCTGGCTGTTCTATGACTTGCCTCTACCTGCTTGGTCATCATATCTACATTACTACATCAAAAACCTATGAGTAAATAGGAGTAAATAGTCATCACCTACAATACCATCACTACATCAACATCAAGGTATTCTATCAAAAACATCATTATAACTGATTCTGAACATGTCACCCTGACACGGGCTCATCTGAGCGCACCTTGGAGCCGTACTGGTTGAGGCTCTCGAAGGTGACCCTCTTGGCGAGGGAGATGCAGGCGATCCGCCGCGGCTGAGTGCAGGCGATGTGGCTGAAGCCGGCGTCCAGGAGGTACTGGGGCACCTGGGTGGATTTGCCACAGCCCGTGTCCCCTGCCACCACCACCACCGGGTGCCGGCGCACCAGATCCACGATCCGGTCCCGGTACTGGAAGATGGGCAGATTCTTCTGTTCCCGGCGGAGCTTGGCCAGTTTCCCGAAGCTCTGCCTCTGACTGAAGTCCAGGAAGTGCAGGAGGGCAAGCCGGCAGTCTGTCACCTCCTGGCTGCCCGGACCCGCGGAGCTCCGTCTGCCTCCCTGCTCCGACCTCCCCAGGCGCTCCTCCACGTCCCGGGTGCACACGGACACATTGATCCGGTAGCGGGCGTCATACTCCTGAGGAAGGCCGATATCCACCTTTGCGGCGGAGCTCTTCCTGCTCTCTTTTCCTTCATCCCGCTCCTCCTTTCTGCTGCCCCCACACCCGGACACGTCCTTCTTCATTTTAAACCTCTGGAAGCGCTCAAAGAAGGCCCAGAAGTCTGCGTGTTCAGGGCTGCCGGCTGGGATGTAGTCATGCTGGCGGAAGAAGATCTCATCCATCTGAGCCCGGCACTGCGGCCGGTCCCAGTCCCAGCTCCGGCTGTCAGGGTCCCGGCTCCGGCTGTCCGGGTCCCGGCTCCGGCTGTCCGGGTCCATGCTGACTGCCACCGAGCTGGACTCACTTGGCGTCAGATTTATTTATTAAGCCGTAGCCCGACAGGTGAACTCTGCTTGTTTCCCTCACACACCTGAACCCTGTGTTCGGTTTTAAGTTATGCTACAAAGTCCAGAAAATGGCTACATGCGGCTGTGTTATGCTATGGTGCAAAACCGGCTGGAAAACAAAAATGATTCATAAAAAAAATAACACACATGCCGCTGCAGGTCAGCCGAGCTTCATGCAACATCCATACACAGGACGGACCAGCGGAACAATAACACGGCAGGACCTTTTCCGGTCCGTTCCCTTAAAATACCCCCCTAAGTCACCACAAGACCTTTATTTGGTCTGCAGTTTGTTATTCTCTCTCTCTCTCTCTCTCTCTCTCTCTCTCTCTCTCTCTCTCTCTCTCTCTCTCTCTCTCTCTTGTGAATGAACTTTATTCAGAAAAAAAAGAAAGAAAGAGAAAGAAAGAAACTGTCCGTCCTGGTTATAATCCGTACGCAGAAGCAAAGGAGTCAACGTAAAGCTCGTTTTCGTTTGAGGGACACTGTGAGAAATTAGACAAAATGAGTAATGCCGTGTCATATTTAGGCAAATTGTCACTGGATCTTTCTAATGAAAGAAGTGGCGAATGATGGAGAAATTTGTGAATGATAGATAGATAGATAGATAGATAGATAAACAGATTTTTGTTAGGAATGCACGATATTTGAGTTTGATATGGCGATATTTTCCAAGTCTTTTGGCTGATGCCGATACCGACATATATACACATATTTTTTTCCACCTAATTGCAGAGAACATCAAGTCTCTCCTGTATTTTATTATGCCTGCTCTTATTGTGAAGGCCCACTGGCAAGTGCAGGCATAAAATACGATGCGTTTCAAAATGCCCGCATTCCACTGGGCAAAATAAGAAAACCACTTCAGTTTAGATAATGTAAAACATGCCATATTTATTTTCAAATAACATCTTCTTTCAAACAGCTCTGTAAGATTCATCCTGCTGAATCAGGCTTGGGTGATGCTCTGCCTGAGAAAATCCTCACAGCAGCCACAACCAGGGCAGATTTGACCTATTTGACAAATCTGCATGTCATAATGGCAGAAATCCTCTTTTAAGGCCGATACTGATATTTCATTTCTGAAGATAATATCGTCCGATGCTGATGTCATGCTGATATTATCATGCATCCTTAATTTTTGCTACTATTTTGTATTTTTGGTAGTATGCCAACCTAGGTCATAATTCCTAAATGGAGTGAAAATGCAATATGAGGTCATTAAGATAAATTCTGGGGTTTGTGAAGCAGTTTTATCAAAATGGTGGTTGTGGACTAAATGTGCCACGAGCCCGGGAGCAAATCAAACCTGTGGCTCAGTGTCTGGTGTTGTTATCCTTTTGAAAATACCAGACATTATCATCATGTTATTTTCAAGAAAACATAACTTCTGTATGGTATCCCCAACCCTGGGATAAGTTCAGACAAAATACCAACTTTATTCAGTGGGTCATACATAAAACTATCCCTTACGGAAAGAAAATATATTTACCAATATATTAAATGAAATATATGGTAATGGTGAAACATATGTTATGCCATATATTTATATATTGCATCAATGTATTGTAATGTATTTCAATATGTGGAATAATACATAAGTAATTGCGCATTTCAGATATTGCAATATATTGCATATGAATATATATGTGTTTATATCCCGTAATATATGTCATTTTATATTTATGAATATCCTCCATAATGTATTTAGATTTATAGATGATGAATACTGGGTACATATATTTAAACATACATGATCTATGACTTTCCAGTTATATGGGAACATGTATTGGAAATATATGTACAGCTATATGCCATGCATGGTCAATGCATATGTCATGGCTGTTTATTGGAAAATACACAATGTTAAAAAAAGCATCCCAATATATTTTTATATATGTTGCGATATATACATATATGGTATATGCATATATTGCAGTATATTTGAACATATAAAGATAATCTATTACATGTAAAAATATAGTGCCGTTTTTGGTCTTGATTGCAATATATTTTTTATATGTATCAATATGTAGACATGTATGGTCTATGCATATATTTCAATATATTGGAAAATATAAAGACTAGTTTCCATATATGGAAATGTATTATCTAATAGATCACATGATATTTTCTAATATAGTGCAATATATTTTTGTTTTGTATGGGATAGCAAATCCAGAGAATGTTATACAGAGAATACAGAGAATGAGAACCAAACCCTGTCAGTGGCTGTACAGCAATGAACTTTATAGGCCCAAAACAATCCATCACAGTTTTCATTTCCTTAGTAGTTGAACTTGAATGACTTGATTTTCCACAGCAGATACACTCCCGGTTGAATAAACATGTCTGTTGGAGCAAACAAAAGAATCGTGTGAAGGAGAGTGGATACTGTCATTCTTGATTAACGGAAAACTGGGAGCGGATGTGTTTACCCTGTATCTATAGGAAGCTGAGTCAGCCGCATGTAGTCGATTTTAATCCTCTTTTTCATCCACTTGAAGTACAACAGACGCTGAGAATAAAACGTCAGTGACACCGTCCTGAAGCCCTCGACATGATCCACTGACATCAGGAAGCGGTACACCTCATTTGGCTGAAAATCCACCATGGAAGGTCTGCTTACAAACACAGTGGAGCTTTCATGGGACAGTTTGTCGTACATGAAAGTGTAAAAGTGAAATATACCATCTTATTAACATGCAAACAGAAAGCTCGTCCCTCACCCCGACACCAACATGACGGAAGTCTTGTTTAGCTCTCCCCTCAGCTGAATGAATAAATGTGCTTTAAGTGAGGTGTGTCCTACAAGACGCATCTCAAATAGAAAAGCTGAGACTGAAAAAAAAAACAAAAAACGTGCAAATCATGTTACTTCATAAAGCCAACGTGCACTGCAAACAATCTGATGATATACTTGTGTCCTGACCGCAGTAAGGAGCAGCTGCTGAGATGTCCAGGATGGCTGTGACTTGCTTGAAGCGGATGGGACGGCTTGGAGGCAGCCAGCTGATGTCATATCCTTAGAGGAGAAAAGACAGAGCCAAATTCTCCTTCTTTTGTATACCAGCACCATCTGATGAGTAGGGCTGAGCGATATATTGTTATACTAATATGGATGACATCAAATTTAAGGTTAACCTAAGACAGTGATTAGTCTGTTCTGATCAGTGAAATTGTGAAATAACTTCACTTTCTATGTCCATTCTGCTGTTTTGGAGAATGCTTAATTTTCACTGTTGCTGCACGTAGAAAATGTGAACCCACAGTGATATCATATATCATATCACTGTTACTGTTACTGATACTAAGCATAAATATTAAGAAATGAAATTTTGTTCATATCATGCAACCCTACTGATAATCCAGTCATTTTTTAATAGGGTGTCATCATAACCTTAGAATATGCTAGTTTTAACTCCAGCTGACCACTGATGAAGATTTCTTTGATTAGTAATCTGTGAAATCTGATGCTTTAGTTTGAAAACCTGCTTATCCTTGGGTTTTAGGTACAGCTAATAAAAGCCTTGTCATAACATAACATTACATACATCACACTGTTTTTTTTTTTTGTTTTTTTTTTTTAAATTTCCCTTACCCAGCTGTGGGCAGACACCAAGCTCTGACAGGTTACAACGTGTGCAGAGAGCCCTCCTAAAGTCAGACACACTCTCACAGGGAAGAGCAATGAATTTGCATGGCGCCTGGATGGAGCTGGTGAAAAGCTGGAAGGCACGGTGATGGCTGCAAAGCAAGTACTGTTCACCTGCAGGAGCACAGTAAAGGATTGTTCAGACTGGGGCTGGGTCTTTAGTGCTGGTCCACCTCAGGTCTGTGGTCCATGTGTCATGTTACATTAACTTACACTCTTACCGTGTGCGAGCGCCTGAGGGCAACCAGGATGCTGATGTCCGTTGCCTATGTAGAAATCAACATGGCCCACTGGTCTGGAAAACCCCAAAGCAGCCACAGGTTCATTGTCTGAATAGATAATTACATTATCAAGGGAGAGAGAAAGGAAAGCTTCTGTCAGCTAGGGCTAAAAGATATGGTTTCAAAAAATCATCCTGCAGTTGTTTAAGAGATTGTAAATATGACATCATTCATGGTTTTAGTGGGATGAATTATTTTCATTTTGACTGAAAAAAATATTAAAGTGATGATGATGTGATTTTTGCTGGGGTCTGTACCATGCAAACACGTCTGCAGCAGCACCATACTTCATTTATAAAACTGTTTTGTCAGACATTACCTTTATCGCAGAATTGCAGCTTCTGTGGTTTGGACATTGCACTTGGCCATACTGCAGTTTTGATAATATTCTCATTAACTGTTCGGCCCTACTGCCAACTTCCAAAAGGCAATTAAAAATTTCCTTTACACAGAGTCTCTATTCTTGATGCATTCAAACATTGCTGCGAACATACCGGTACTGCATATGCTTCTCTCTCAGAGGAACAAAAACTTTTTTGTGCAAACGTAAACCAGATGCAATGTGATGCAGTATGTGCAACAAAATCACCTCACCATTGAAGTTGGTATGGACTACATCCACATACTGTGCATCAGTGTAATTCAAAGAAACAGGTTTATCTGTCTCTGAAAATACTGGTGCAAATGGATCCAGACCTGAGGCAAAAGTAAAAATGATGATCTGTTACAAAGTAAAAGTTACTTCAAGTTGCTTATTGTAAGGGAAATTGTGCTCATTCTTAACAGTCATATATCTGCTTATGTTGTGTTTATCATTAAAAACATGCAACCACAAAGCCAAAATATATTACATATCATTTAATGACATGTAATGATATGTCTTTGAATTAGCATACTGCGGCAGCTTTGACATTGTTGGTGTAATGCTTTTTTCATATTACACAAATAAAACCCAAGGAAAGAATACCTCAACTGTTTTCTCCTTTATTAAAGATTTCTATGACATTGTCAAAAGCATTGAACACTGCCATTGCACTGAAATGTCATGAAAAACGTGGCCCTAGACACTTTCTATGGACAACACAAGACAACATAAGACAATCAGACAACAAAACAGGCACATAAGAAAACGACACCCTACTTCTATACCTGCGTTCTTAGTTTCTAAAGAGCGTCGCCTACAGGTAGCTCACCTGTGATTCTACCAACGGCTCCATGCAGACAACGACCAGCAACACCAGCAACATGGGCTCCTACTCCAAATCCTATTAAGTGGAACATTTCAAGAGAAGAACCACTTTCCTGCAGGGGGGAGGAAAAAAACAGCAAATCTCATTTCACATTGCAAACCTCCCTGTTGAAGATCAGAAGAAAACAAGAAATAGAGGCCAAGCTGTGCAGCGGACACACCAGTAGAGCCTGGATGGCTTCTGCCAGCCTCTCCCCGATCTGATAGGCTCCGTCTGTGATCTCGTGCTCCAGAGGCAGCAGCCAGTCTGCAGCCAGCACGTTTCTCTGCCCCACCAGCAGCAGCTCCTGGGCCATGATCCTCACCCAGCCGGGCTGAGCTGTGGGCGGCCTCCTGCCCGGCACAATCACCACTGTGGGGTTGTCCGGTTTCCAGAGAGATCTTGAGAGATTTGGAGACACCTCGATGGGAAAACCACAGGGGCTGTTATCTGCTGAAAAACTTAAGAGCTCCAGCTGCGGAGACGATGGAGTGGTGCTGAGAAAATCCCCACAGTGGACAAGGTCGCCTGGATGGGGTTTGTATTAAATACAAGCATGTTCAGCTTAATACACGTATTTTTATACGAATATCCACTCAAACATTCTTAATGAGGTTAAAAGCAATGTATTCTGTTACTTACTTATTACAGGAGCATGTAAAAGATAAAATATCATCTGGATTTGGACCCAGAATGAGCACAATTTCCTGGCTGCTTTACAGCATCCATCAGTTCTCTGTGTCCATGTGCTGTGCATCATTATGTGCACAATGCAAATCTCGCTCCCTTATCCTGACAAGAGCTTTTTGTTCTCTTAACACCTCCTGACAGAGGTGGAGACTTCAGTTAATTATAATGCAAATACTGCACAGCATATCCCACTGGAAATTGGGTGTAAGAGGATAGACATATGGTAATATTTACACCAACCCTTGTATTAAGTGTACAATAAAGGCATGCATCAAAATAGACAAAGAACTGGTGGTGTTTTCAATGTTTTATTTAAAAAAAAAAACATATACCACAAAATACGCACTTGCACGGCAGTTTTGTGCTTGTGTGTTGATGGTGCAGGAGTCACATAGGCATGCTGAGACACAGAAGATTAAGCTCAAACAAAACCACCTGTTTCTCTTTGTTTTATTCTGATATAAAAGTATTTCACATCTTTAAATGAAATGCAATTCTGAAAGAAAAAAAAAGCAAATTCATCTAAAAGCTAACAATCACATAAGGAACTTGCACTCATTCCCGTCAAGTCAGGGTTCTTGGTTGGACAAAAATCTCAACATAAGAACTAAATGCATGAGATACCAAGCCATAGGAGGTAGGATGGACTTGAGTTTGCGTCATTCTGCTTCCCTTTAGAAAATTCAGGACAAAGACAAGTAGTGACAGAGGGGGTGCAGTTCATATTAAAGCCACTGGTAAAGGACAGCAGAACTATAACATGACTGCTGGACAACATCTTGAAGCATTGTGCATTTCATATCCTTTAGTGTACATTATTGTCACATACAATCACATAAAACATTGTCCTCCAAAACACACACTGCACATCAACAACAGCTTAAAAACACAAAAATAAAACATTTATTTACAGTTCAAAACATATAATCAAAATCAGGTCTTCCCCTTCCTCATCAAATTGCAGCAGACATAAACTTTTGATGCAGTTGCTCTCCAAGCAGTCGGTGCACCGTCCCACCGCAGCCGTGGAGGGGAGTGACGTCGAGGCCTCCCCACTGATGTCAGCTGGAAAAGAAGATCTGTGCTGCAGTACATCGAGTCCATGTTAGTGTCCATGTCACTGGCCCGTTTCCTCTGCTCTACACTCCTGTTTTTTCCTTGATCCAGCCACGGTACTTGGTGACAGTCGTGTAGATGCCAGGTTTGTTCCTGCGGGCGCAGCCGTCACCCCAGCTGACCACCCCGGCCAGGAACATGCGACCGCCGCTCGAGGGGCTGGACAGAGGACCGCCAGAGTCTCCCTGAGAGAAAAACACAGGGGACAAAAACAGGCACATATGTCAGAATATGAGTGGTACTAGTGTGCACTTTCGATTACCTGACAGATGAAGATTTTTTTTTTTTTTTTTTTTTTTTTTTTTGCACTCATCGAACATTGTCTCTTTTTAGTTTGCTCGTTCTTTCATTTTCACTCACAACATGGAGACACTATTCCCATGGAATGCCAGTGACGTTTTACACATGTGAATATACAGTGGCAAGAAAAAGTATGTTAACCTTTTGGAATTTCATGGTTTTCTGAATAAATTTGTCATAAAATATGATCTGATCATCATCTAAGTCGAGGGTATTGACAAATATTACTTAATAGTACTTAGATATATGTGTGTGGATATGTGTTTGTGCATATGTGCATGTGCATGTATATATTTGTGTGCATGCACATATAGTAGTAGTGATAATGATGGTGGTGATGTTAATGACAATTACTGTTATCGTTGTGACTGCATGTGTGAATGTGTATGTGTTCATATGTATATGTATATATGCATAACCTTTTTTTCTCTTTTCTTTTCTTTTGCTTTTGAGAAACAAATCTCACTGGCTTTTTATGTTGTAACTGTCTGGGATTTTTTTAAAAAGAAGAAATAAAATAAAACATTTGATCACAAAAAGAATAGAAGTGGTGCTGTATGACGATGGTGTGGCTCTAAAAATATGACTGTTTTAATGACAAATCTGCTTTTTTTTTGCTTTTTGTCCTCTGTCTCCTTTCTTTGTGATCCTCACTCACACACACACACACACACACACACACACACACACACACACACACACACAAATTATGGTGTAACTTTCTTATATTGACTACTATCTTTCAAAGTATAACATATATTGAGTTCTGACGTCTGACAACAGTATTTTAGATCTGGCCATTTTCATGCCGCTTCCAAAGAAATTATAATTATTCAGTGTCTCCCCAGGATATGACTCTTGACAGGCAGGAAAATCCTCTGAAACAGGATTTACACACTGGGACTGTAAAACAGTGTTCAGCGAAACCCAGCAGGATTAAAATAAGAACATATGCAGCTAAAATCACTTCGGATTAAGAGCTCCTAACTGACACTGAACATAATGTACTGGCCTAACCTGAGTATCCATGTCCTTTGCTGCTCTGTAAAACAAGCCGGGACAAACCTGTTATGCTTCATAGAAAAAAAAATACTTGACAGAAGGACAGAAAGGGGGACAGTGAGGTCTTTGCCTCCGTTGTACCTGACAAGCATCGACGCCTCCGCTGAGCACTCCGGCACACATCATCCGTGACGTAATCTGGCCTCCCATCAGCTCGTTACACACGGTGCTGTTGATGATGCGGACCTGGGCCTTTTGGAGCACCGTCGCAGCGAAACCTAGATCACACACACGCACACACACAAGGACACAATATCTACTTAACACCTCTGGAAGTGAATCTACAGTCATGCTGTCCTTGCATTACCCCGGACACATTACCATAAAACCTCCAGTAATGGCAGGCCTTCATTGCAGAGAAGGTCGTTATTTCTCCTGGCAGTGCTGCAGTGCGTGGCGTGGCTGGAGGTGACAGGATTTACTGCTGGGCTGTAAAGAACTGAAGGGCCCAAATTTATGGAACGGTGTTTTGGGGTGGGGGGGTGGAATGGGATGAATTAAAACCGCCAAAGCCTCAACAGTGAATCACAAAATAGAAGTTCTTCTCTGAACTAAAGGTTCTGCCACGTATTGAGAAACAGGAGCGATGCTGCACATATAAGGTCTAGACAGCAGAGTGTATGTTTGCCTTAAGAACTTCAAAGCTTTCATTATCTGTATCTATGGCAACAGGATAAACAATATTACTACATATATACCTGTTGTTGGCTTTTTTTTTTTGGTCATTTTTGTTATATTTTAGTCATTTAATTATGCTTAAAGCTTTAACTATTGTATTATTTGAGGCTCTTAATTTGTAATTCTATGCACAGCCTATAAGTTTAAAAAACAACAAACAAACAGATTTTACCAGGGATCGGCCTTTAACGCTACATTAAGCAAAATACCACGCTTTATTTTATTTATTTATTTATTTATTTTTAACAGTAAAATGAACCCTTGCAATGTGAAAGTCATCACTAGCTGTGTTTCCATCATTAATCACTAGTCTACTGTTATGGAAATACAGACTGGTGATTTATAATAACATCATTTGACTGTTTGTGCACTGCTGAGGTGAAGGAGGGAGTGATTTGGTGGTCTAAATAAACCTGAACCTGAACGTTTCAGTATAATTAACATACTGAAGTTGATGCATGTATTTGCATTTTCTTTTGTCAAATTTTTGAGCTGCGCTTAAAATATGCTGAACATTTTCAATGGAAATCTAACTTGTGTGGGTCGTCTTTCCACCACAATCCCACTTTTAGTTCTTTTCCTTCAGATCAGTTATGTGAGCGCCTCTGTCAATGCAGCTTCACCAGATTTTGAATTTGAGCTCAGAGACAAAATACTCAAACGAATCCAACGAGATCCTTGTGATTGTGAAATGCATACCTCATCTCCATCCAAAAATACATTTTTTCACCTTACCTTTTGGGTTTGTGCAAGTGATCTACCGTGAACCCAGAAACAGGACTGACAAGGCCTGCCGCGATATATAGATAGAAAAAGTCTATTTTTTATATTGTTTTGGTTTTTATTCAAGTGCAATTTTTGATAAGAGACAGAGTCCATTTCAACGTTTTTGGTTGTGTGTGTTTTTTTTTTTTTTTTTTAATTACAGTGCACTTTTTGTTATCAGGGACAGTTGGTCAATTTTTTTTGTATTCATAAGGTCTTTATTTATTTATTTTGGATATTTACATTTTCTTGTTTACATTTTTAAATATTCTTGTTGAATAAATGTTTATTTCTCTTTAAAAGAATGTACTTGCATCATTATGCCTTTATTATCATGATATAAGTTTAAAGAATGGCCTGAAAATGGCAAAAATACAACAATCATAAAAATGCACAATATTAGGCAATAATATCGCTTATCGCAGTAATTTCTGACGCAATTAATCGCCCAGCAAAATTTGTTATCGTGACAGGCCTGGGACTGACTGTGTGTTTACAAATGGAGTTTAAGCAATTAGCACCCACTAGTGGTCAGAAATCGCTTCCTGCAGATTTCTGGGTATTGAGATCCAGGTATTATTTAATGCACATTTTATGGCATTAAGATAATCATCAATCAATAAGGAATACAATATTAGGATTAGCTGTCTGGACTCACCTCCCTCTCGAGTGGCTCCCCATCCAGTGATCATTACTGAGTTTCCTGGGGGGAAGACATGCTGGGCTGCGGGCAGGCAGATGGGCCTGATGTAGTCCGTGTAGCTCACGGGACCGTCCAGCTCCATGAGGGCGATGTCGTTGTCAAAGGTGTACTCATTGTAGTGAGGGTGGGATATGACCTGCCTCAGGTTCCTCCTCACTACATTCCTGCCAATCTGCTTCTGGATGTGGAGCCCCAGTAATGCTTCCCAAGTGCCAGGCTGGGAGAACCTAGACACACACACACACACACACACACACACACACACACACACACACACACACACACACACACACACACACACACACACACACACACACACACACACACACACACACACACACACACACACACACACACACACACACAAAACACACAAAATCTCAAAGTTCAGTCTAAAGGTTTTGAGGATCATTAAAACACCTCTGACATCATACACTGCATATACACTATATGGACAAAAGCATTGGGACACACCTCTTATTGAATTCAGGTGTTTCATTCAGTCTCATTTCCACAGGTGTATAAACTCCAGCAGCAGCCATGCAGTCTGCCTTTACCAACATCAGTGACAGAGCGTCTGGTTCTAAAGAGCTCACTGAGTTCCAGGTGCTGCTGGAATAGTGATGGAACAGGAAGCCACCGCTGCAACAAGTCAGCTGCTCAACTTTCTTCCCTCCTAGATATTCCACCATCAGCTGGAAGTGGGATTATTGCAAAGTGGAAGCGTTTAGGAACCACAGCGACTCGGCCACCAGGGGGAGGCACCACGTAAAGTTACAGAGCGGGGTCGCCGAGCGCCGAGGCTCATAGAGCGTAAAAGAGTCCGACGCTCTGCCGCCTCAGTACCTGCAGAGCTCCAAACCTCCTCTGGCATCAACATCAGCACAGAAACTGAGTGCCAGGAGCTTCATGACATGGGTTTCCATGGCTGAGCAGCCGCATGCAGGCCTCACATCACCGAGCACGACACCGAGCGGCGGACGGAGTGGCGTAAACGTGTTCTGTGGAGCGACCAATCAGGCTTCTCCATGTGACGGTCTGATGGACGAGTCTGGGTTTGGGGAACACCAGGAGAACGTTCCCTGCCTCCAGGAGAACATTCCCTGCCTCCAGGAGAACGTTCCCTGCCTGAGCGCATTGTGCCGACTGTGCAGTTTGCTGGAGGAGGGGTCACGCTGTGGGCTGGTGTTTCTGGGCTCGGCCTCGGCCCCTCAGCTCCACTGAAGGGAAATCTGAACGCTTCAGCTCACCGACACATTTTGGACAATTCTCTGCTTCCAGCTCTGTGGGACCAGTTTGGGGAAGGAAGGCCCTTTCCTGTCCCAGCAGGACTGAGCCCCAGTGCACAGAGCAGCTCCATAAAGGCGTGGCCGGCTGAGTTTGGGGTGGAGGAACTGGAGCGGCCCGCACAGAGCCCCGACCTCGACCCCATCCAACACCTTTGGGATCAACTAGAACGGAGACTGGGAGCCGGGCCCTCTGGTCCAACATCAGAGTCTGAGCGGGCAGATCTTGTTAAAGCCTTCCCAGAAGAGTGGAACCTGTTCTAGCCTATAATGCCTATGGGTTTAGAATGAAATGTCATAAAAGCTCCTGTAGGTGTAATGTGTAGAAGGCCCAATACTTTTGTCCATATAATGTACCTGGAAAAATTTCTATGCCCATCTGTGAAAATCTGTGCCCATATGTGTTGCAATTCGTACTGCAATCAGAATATTCAGGGGAAAATTATATGATTAATGGCTCAATTAAAGTTACAGATAATTGGCAATAAAGTAAAAACCACACACCACTAACTCAAGTGTGTGGTAAAGCACAGCCACAGAACGAGAATGGAGTAGAACGGTCACTGGACTGTATACCGAGGTCATCTGGCTGGTGCAGAATTAAAGGCGACTGTGGTGAGTCGCTGTAGTGAAAACGCTAACCCTAACCCTAACCCTAACCCTAACCCGTCGAGCAGTAAAATGTGCCACACCCGTTTTGAGAACTGAGAGGATATGTTGAGCTACGGCCGCTAGCTCTGACCATCCTGCTGCGCTGATTTCAGAGGAAAAGTCTACTCTACTACTTGTTTTCTTCACAAACCAGTTGGGCTCGGCTCCAAATGTGTGAACAAGAGAGCAGATTTGCTGGGTTGTTATTTATTTATTTATTTATTTATTTCTTAGAAAATTATTCAGGCACACACAGCCAAGCATTGTGGTTTGCTTGTTAAAACAGAGAGGTTTCAGTTTTCAGTCCACAAGGGAAGGGCTGAGAGGCATTGTGCTTGTGTGGTGGGCCTTTGTAACTAAGTTTTGAAAAGTGCTATACAAATGAAGTTTATTCATTATTATTGTAACAACTAAAAACTATTTTTAATCCATCTGTTTGGAATGACTATTTTAAAATGACTTTAAGATTATAAAGGGAGTCAGATTTGAATAAAAGACCAGTTTCTGCCAAATAAGAGTAAACATGAGTGGGTTCATTTTTCACTGCAGACGTACTGATCTAATCTTCATTTAATTTTGAATTGTTTTGGGAAAAGCATCTGCTAAGAAATTTCTGAAATATCAAAATGGATTTATTATGACTCATCTAAATGTGTGGAAACTGCAGTGAGATTTCATTCCAATTTGCCTTCCAATGTACACAAATGTGTACATTCAATGTCTTTATGTATGTAACTACAAGAAAATATGTATCATATATGATCATATATGTAAATACAAGGACATTTCTTTAAGTAAGAGACCATTTGGCCTTATTTACACTGGAAAATAGTAAGAGATTTTTTTTTATGTGCAATCAAGTTTGCACATCACAACTGGACTTGGCATTGATTGTCTCTTTTCACTGAACTGCCTTCCAATCGACCCAGTTTGAAGCATTTGGACAGAAACACTCCTTCAGAAAAAGCCTGTCAGAAGCAGCATGCAGCACTGAGACTTCTGTGAATGTAAAGACATGAACTTCATTCCATAAACTTTTTAACTATCATCATTATGCACAAAACATAATGAGTAATACAGGTCCTTGAAGTCCTGTGCACAAAACAAGCACCTGGAGGCAAAACTGCGTCAAAGTAATCCAAGGTTATGGCATGCACAGTGGAGACATCTTGGCACCAGCTACCCAGAGAGGGAGGAAGGGGAAGGAAAAGAGTGTGAAGTGCAAAGCTACCTGTTGGTGGCGTCGTCTTGCACGCAGTGTGCCGCCGTGACCAGCCAGCGCGGGCTGATGATCGAGGCTCCGCACACGTGCCCGTATTTCTTGACCTGGAGGCTGACCTGCCAGGGAAACTCCCCTTCCTCCGCGTCCTGACCGCCCACGATGCGCGACGTCTTGAACAAATTCC
Organism: Myripristis murdjan; assembly: GCF_902150065.1. Taxonomy (NCBI): domain Eukaryota; kingdom Metazoa; phylum Chordata; class Actinopteri; order Holocentriformes; family Holocentridae; genus Myripristis; species Myripristis murdjan. The sequence continues at coordinate 38,436,289 of NC_043992.1, read as the reverse complement.
TGCCACAGTCTAAAAGATGGAAAAAAAAAAAAAAAAAAAAATCAATCAATCAGACAAAGCAGAGGCTTGTTTGAGCTTGTTGTGATGCCTAAGGTGGGTGGAAGTTGAGCTTTGCACACACACACACACACACACACACACATACACACACATGAAGAGAATAGCTAGTTTGGATGTTAGAAATGAATTTTTAATGAATTTTTATTTCAGACACATAGTCCACATGAAAAAAAAAAAACAGACATAACAGACGAAAATGCGAGGAAATACACTGTACAGTGCTTTACCATTAAATTACTATTAAAAATATATGTCATATATACATACATATACATACACATATATACACACACACATACCCATTCCCAGAATTTCCCTGGTTGGGATTAATAAAGTATATCTATCTATCTATCTATCTATACATGCACACACATATACACAAAGTCATGTCGGCATCTAACAGTGTATATCCACACCATGAAGTGGTTAAAATAATTAAAAAATAAGTAAACAAAGAACTTGCCGCAGTTCGCCTCATCAGATCCGTCGTCACAGTCACTCGTCCCGTCACACTCTGGGTTCACTTTATTGATGCACTTGTTGTTTTTACACCTGTATGTCAGATCTGTGCATCGTGTTTCTGTGACTACAGAGAGGGGAAAAAAAAACAGGATAAAAATCACCTCCAAAGCCAGAAAACAGACTACAAAACAAAGCAGCTTTTAATCTCGCCTATTTTACATTTCCACACTGCAAAAAGTCAAAATCTTACCAAGATTATTTGTCTTATTTCAAGTAAAAATGTCTTATTTCTAGTCAAAATATCTCATTACACTTAAAATAAGACATGATCACCTCAGAAGTAACTTGTGTTTAGACAATTTTCACTTGTTTCAAGTGAAAATTAGCTTGAAACAAGAAACAAATTTTACCAATGGAACAAGCAAATTTTTACTTGTGACACAAGTGAACAAGTAAATTTGTAAAGAGATATTTTGACTAGAAATAAGACATTTTTACTTGAAATAAGACAAATAATCTTGGTAAGATTTTGACTTTTTGCAGTGCAGTGGACTTTAATGTGACTGAAAGAGCTACTTGAGTCAAATAACACTATCTTGAAGTAAGGCAGATTGCTTCACTCCGAAATAACTTAAGCTGTCACTTAAACTGTCAATCAACCTGATCTGCATTACTGTTAGTATAATAAAATGGTCACTGATTAAAAATAAGAACACTAGCAGACTGAGTTACTTGTTACCACGGTTAGTTTTTTTTGCAGAGCAGAAGAGAAGTGAGTCTCACCTCTTGCACAGTCCAGCTCGTCTGAGCCGTCCCCACAGTCGTCTCTGCCGTCACAGCGCTTCTTTTCAGAAACACACTTCGCGTTGTGACATGTTAGCTCTCCAGATTTACACCCACCTTAAAAAAAAAAAAAAAAACAGAGAACAACCAGAGTGGAGAAAACAGGCATCCCAATGTTCACGTGTGTCCTCTGTCAGTGCAACAAGCCTCACCACAGTTCTTCTCGTCTGAGCCGTCTCCACAGTCGTTCACGCCGTCACACTCCCAGAACCTGGGCTTGCACAGTCCGTTCTTACACTGGATGTCGGACGTTTTGCACTCTGGAAGGAAACAACGTTTAGTAATACACACTTACACATTGAAAATCTTTAATTTTGCCTGCTGACCTTGAGGGGACAATTTGAAATAGTTTAATAACAACAACAACAACAACAATAATAATAATAATAATAATTTTTGGTTTTTTATCATCTATTTATCAGCTATTTATCATCTGTTTATACTGTAAATTTGCACATTGCCCTCATCTATGCACATTGTATACATCGATGCACACTGGTTTTTTGTTTTTTTGCACATTGTTTTTTGCACATTGGGTACTTAGATCTTTAGATCTCGAGTGTCATCTTTTATTCTTTATTTTTTATTTACTTAATCTTGTACTCTGTGGATACTGCTGAAAACTGAATTTCCTTCGGGATGAATAAAGTATCTATCTATCTATCTATCTAATAATAATAATAATAATAATAATAATAAGAAGAAGAAGAAGAAGAAGAAGAAGAAGAAGAAGAAGAAGAATAAAAAACATGCCAAAACAAAACAAAAACAAAAAAAAAAAAAAACCTGTCTGGGTAGGGGAATAGGAATCAACAGGGACCTCCTGACACGATCAGTGCTACAACTAACAAATCATTTCACTGCTGACTATTAATCTGTCGATTATTTTTTCGATCAATCATTTCATCTACAAAATGTTAAATCTTTTTGACAGTTTGTAATGATACGAAAAGCGAGTAATTTTTAGCATTTGTGAAGCTATAACCAGCAAATGTTTGATATTTTTCCTCTGTTAAACGACTAAAACGATTAATTAATTATCAAAATGACACTCAATTAACTTTCTGTTGACTGACTCATTGACTAATTGATTAATTGTTTTCAGGTCTAGACACAGAGAGACTTTTGTTGCACACACACACACACACACACACACACACACACACACACACACAGTGAGTATAATCTGAGGTTCTTGGTACTCACTGCAGTTCATCTCGTCGCTCATGTCTCCGCAGTCGTTCCAGCCGTCACACCTGAGCGCTGACTTAATGCAGCGCGTGTTCTTGCACTGGAACTGTTTGGGACAGGCTGTGGACAGGAACAAGGCTTCTGTTTAGCAAACAGACACTTGAAAACGAGAAACTGTCATCACATCAGGCTGAAATCAAGGCTCCGCTCTCCAACTTACGGTCGTTATTGTCCACGGCCTCAAACACGGCGGTGAAGCCTCGGTCCACGTACGACTCATCGGAGCGAAACGCCACGATCATCTGGTTGGTGCTGCTGGTCTGAGTCACGGTGCCGTCGGGCTTTTCTCCGCACACTCTGAGGACCACACACACACACAGACTTATCAGCGTGTTATCTTGAAGTTCATTTTAATACCTTTTAAGACTTTTTCAAGACCTTCTCAATATTTTTTAATACCTCACGGCCACTTCAAGCTGTAACCATTTACATCAGTGATATTTTTAACTTAACAGTTTTAGTTTGTGATAAAGACTATAGACCACTATGATACAACAAAATTCAGTTAGTTAATTCCCATTGACACGATGCTTATCTTCTTCTTGCATAATGTACAATGATTCCCTGACATTCCCCTCGACTGGCTGCAACCAGTCCAGCATTTCCAGCCAGGACGCTGCAAATTTGCACTTTCCCATTATGTTACCGTTCAGCCATCCATGCGTTCACCAGCCTTCTCTTCCATTTTCGCGGGGCTTCATGTAACATTTCGGTGCGTTCGTAATATGCACTGGAAGCGCCAGAGCGTACTTTGTGCTTCTGAATTTCCACCCCGCTCTCAGAGACAATTAACGAACGCACCCACAATAGCCTAGTTTTTTATGTGCCTGTTTTAATAATGTCTTTGTTTTTTTAATAAAAATGAATAAATTCACCCACTTTTATGATGTTTTTGAGACTCAAACTCTTGGACAGCTAATTCAGAAAAAATACTTTCAAAATGTAATGGCCCTTTTCCATTAGTATCCACTCGGCTCGACTCGGCTCGACTCTACTCGCCTCGACACGGTTTAGGTGGTTTTCCATTACAATTGAGTAGCACCGCGCCATGGGTGGAGTCGCGGCGCACCGTCCAGCTCCCTCTGGATTCTTTGGGCCGCCACCAAGCTCAGAAAAGTCTCCACGTCTTTATTTGACCGTGGTAGCTGGTGTGCTTGCCATTTTCCGACTTTGACAACTTCACTGACGATCAATGCGCACGGCCGCTGTTGCCGTTTTTTTTTTTTTTTTTTTTAAATGTCGGGTTTTGTTTTCGTGCAGCAGTCGCTCTCGTCACTCCCTGTCCAATCAGTTGCCTGCACGGCGTTAACGTCACATTTTCAGCTCGACTCAGCTCGACTCAGCTCGCTTGGAACCCCGGCTGAGTAGGTGCTAAAATGGGACCTGCTATCAGGTACTACCACCTGATGGAAAAGCTCTTAAACCGAGTAGAGTCGAGCCGAGTCGAGCTGAGTAGGTACTAGTGGAAAAGGGGCATAAGACTTTAGAAAGTCGTGATTCTAGGGTGACCACCTGTCCCGCGTAGCGCGTGCACATACAGCGTTTGAAGCCCATTTCACGCGTCCCGCAAATTGAGACTAAAAAAAGACTATTGACTAAAACTAGACTAAAATACTTTGTAATTTAGTCGACTAAAACTAGACTAAAATACTTTGGATTTTCTTCGACTAAAACTAGACTAAAATGCCAAGACTGTTCGTCGACTAAAATGTGACTAAACAAAAAAGAATTCAAGTTGACTAAATATGACTAAAACTAATAAGGGCATTTGACACAAGACTAAGACTAAAATTAAATTGAAAAATAGCCGACGAAATTAACACTGTTATAAGCTATTTAATTTTATTTATATTTTCCATTGCAATTCATTCACTTTAAATACAAAGTAAATCTTAAGAGGAAGTTCATCTGTCAATTAATTGAAATGTTTAAAATATTATGAATATCTTTTATTTAGAAAAAAAAAAACACACTGAAAGCTAAGGGCTCATTAACAAGGGTGGCTTATTCATGAGCATACAGCAGCAATTACATATGTTAGGGGAACAGGGCAACATTAATATACCATATAAAGTGGTATCTGCTAGAAATCGGTAAACCGGTATCGGTGAGTCTGCCCGCCGAGTGGGGGCGCCGCCACGCCGGGCGGTGTCCCACATTGTCCCTCAGGATCATACCCCTTGTCCCCCATTGGGCTTATTAGCAGGTGGTCACCCTAGTCGTAATAAGACTTTTTAATACTTTTTAAGGGTCTTAATTTTCCCAAAATTGATTTATCACCTTTTAATACTTTTCAAGACCCCCGCCGATACCCTGATGCAATCGCTATCTGTCTCTTCTGCCTGGACGTACAGTGCAGGTGGACTCACCTCTTACTGTCAATTTCCACGTAGTCTTTGCCACAGGTGGCGCTGTTCTCTTGCCCTGGCTCGGAGAGGAGAAACTTGTTGAATGTCACCTTCACAACTTTACCAGAAGGGACCTTAACAGAGAAATGGAGAGGGAAAAAAAAAAAAAAAAGGCAAAACACCAGATTAAAAGATGTGGAAAATAATTTGACATTTGACCTGATGAGCAGAGCGGCACAGAGCATTAAGACTGGGTAACATGTCAATTCATGCCATCGTCTCACCTCGATCTTCCATTCACAGAAAATGTTAGGTGGGTAGTAATTTGGGTAGTTGGGGGAGGTGAAGTTGCCTTTTGAACCTGTGAGCTGGCGGCTACAAGTCATTTCTATCACAAAAAAAATACAGAAGACAAGCATTTGCACATTAATTAAGATATTTAACTGATATTAAACATTCACACAGTAGGACAAAAAGATTTATTATGTGAGAAATGAGCTGCAGTTTGTGCATTAGACTCTACCTTTACTTCTACGGGGGATCTGTGAGACATGAGCTCTGAAACCAGGAAAGCTCTTCTTTTCGTTTGTGACCAACGTCACAAGCATGACATTACGGGACGACAAGTAGGTCAGGGGGTCACTAGGGGAGTAGTAGCCACAAATCCTGTAGGAAAACAACAGAAAACATGCATTTCTCGGACTGATTCTAAACTAGTTTGCTAATGTTTCAGGAGATTATGAACCTCTCACTAAAAATGCTTATCAGTCAGTGTTGTGCTATAATGAATATGATGAAGTTTTTTAAAATGCATATTGCTTGTAGAACTGATCGGCACTGCACTGATTAGTTGCAAACACCTTAGATTGGCCTGATTTCAATACTATATTTTGACCTAATTTCAAAGTAGTTGGAGTTTCAATAGAGAATTTTAGTGACCAAGGTCAAAACAATGTTTTAAAGGACTTTCCAGTCTGTCAAGAATAGAAATCCTTTTTCAAAACCTGATGTTTGTATTGTAAAAGTTGTATATGCCTGTAATTTATTTGATGTTTTGAAGTTTGACCTGTGACTCTTGGCCAGCCTCTGACATGTTTTCTTATCCTTGTCTTTTTAAAAGAGGACCACAGTGGAATTATGTTTGAAAACTTATAAACAAATAAACAAATTATGGATGAAAAACTGAGTATCTGAATGTCACATTAAAAAAAAAAAAAAAAAAAAAAAAAAAGGAATATAGACACAAAACATCAGATACCAGCAGCATCAATGGCATTTTATGTAGTGGTTTGGAACTGAGATCTTTGCATCATGCATGACATTTGTCCAGCAGGGGGCTTTGCATGCAAGATTAACCTCTCTCTCTTTTCTACAGCAAATAAGGTCATGGATAATGCAAGGTGCAGCTGGCAGAAGCCTTATTCGTCTGCTCTGTGCTGTACTGAGACAAGGCAAAGTGCAAACTCACTCATCCAGAACGCGGCTCTCGATGGCCACCAGGGAGTCGTAGATTTTGACAAAGTCATTTCTGCAGTTCTCCTCCAGATTGAAAGTGTCAAAGTCGAGCTTGATGACGTAGCCCGGGTCGGCCCTCAGCCGCCACTGCACGAAGGCGTCGGGAGGATAAGGTTTGTCAGGGAAGCCGGGCGACTCGATCGTCCCTATGTGGTTGGACCGTGTGTGCTGTGAGAAGCTGTTAAACACTGAGAGGAGAAAGTGATGTTTCAGTGAGGTTTACATTCATCTAGTCCTTTAAGAGAAATAACCCCTGTAATATCACCCTGTAATTTCAAATTCATCGTCTCATATAATCACCTTCACAGGACTGGAGTAGCCTATCCACACACATTTGACTATGCAAACACCTGAACGTATCATTTTACTTCAATCCACTCGTGTACACAAACGCACCGCTGTTTTTATGATTTCTATGTCACCCTGCCATATTCTGTATATGATACAGACCTAATTAAATATGCATACTCATTCATAAAAGTAAATTAAACTGATGCTTTCATCAACTACCCTGCAGCTATATTTGATTGACTACAACCTCTGGAATCACTTTATTATTTTTGCATGCATTTCTTCTGTGTACAGCAGTTTCTACGGAGTTTCAAAAAGTCTTGTGTTTTAAATTAGAAATCACCACGGAAAACAATACAAACTGCATACTAAGATTATGAGCAGGCTATATGTTTACTGTGCAAGACACATTCTCATGTCTCACTCTCTGTAAACATTATGCAATTTAACTGTATAAATCCTCCATTCAGGCTGGGTGGAGAGATAATGCAGTTGCATTACCTATAAAAACCTATTTGTTGTCAGCTAATTACATGCTTGAAGAACTCTTGAGAAAATAATAGTCCTGGCTATGGTAAAATACTCTAAACCCAGTGAGCTGTGTGTTTTACATTATTCAGCGCTGGCTCTTCTCCATGTGCACAGATATCCATTGTCACAACCTTTTCCTCATTCTCAAAGACAGTTCTTGTGCAAGGAAATGATAAAAACAAGCTGAAGACTCACTGCTGAATGATGATGTGAACAAGCGGGCATCAAGTGCTGCAAGAAAAAACACATACATTTAATGAAAGAATATGCAAGGACATGCACCTGGTTAAGGTGAGGATATTGAAAGCACAGCAGAAAAGGAATCAACTGGAATTAAAAGGAATTAACGAAGTCAATAACCAGAGAGAACTGACAGGGTTTACACTGTAGTCTAGTGAATTAAATTAAATGTATGAGTCTGGCCTTCGGTTACCTGAAGACACCACATCGTCAAAGACGAGGGAGGAGCCAGGTGGGAACAGGGTGCGCTGGGCTTTGTCCACCAGCTTGTCCATGGAAGACATGGAGGCGTCCACAGCTGCCTCTTGGCCCACAGGCACGCTGAACTCTGACAGGTAGTAGGCGATGACACTGCCTTCACTGGGATCAATGAGATAAATCTCAGTCACCACATTTATTCAAGAAAGGTTATATTAACATGCATATTCATATAAACAGTATGCCAAGATGACACAGAAATCCTATAAACAGTGAAACAGTGATTGCTCTGGCAAAAAATGATGCAACCAGGAACACTTTACATGTATGATGTCATTTTCTGACCATGACCATGTGATGTAAAAAAAGGGTCGTCCAGTTATTACAATCAACAGACCTGACAAACACCAAATGAGATTAAAAAAAAAAAAAAAAAAAAAGTCTTGTTTTCACAATAAAAGCCTTGGAGCAGTATGCTGTTGTGCAGATAAATCATTATTTTATTTAGCCATCGTATCTAAAAAAGGGTACAAGCAACAAATAAGCAAAGGTGAGAGAGTAAAAAAGGTAATAATGACTGACTAATCCCTCCCCCGCCATACCTGAAGGCCTGAACCGTTGAGCCGACATAGTATTTGGCCAGCTGTGGAGTCTTGGAGTAGATGGTTTTAAGCTGAGAGAAAGAGGAGGGAACACGGCAGGGTGTAAATAAATGTTCTTTAAAGAGACAAATTACTCACAAATAAACCTGCTGACACCCACATGTAGCTAGATCTAATTCTTTCATGTAAGGCCGTGGTGTGTGAGGCGCAGCAGCGATCTTACCTGTGAAGTCACCTGTTTGGCCAGAGCTTTAAACTCGGGGCTTTTGGGGTCTTCGTAGGCGTCCTCGAACACCTGGTTGGTGATCCGCATGGAGCCGCTGTACATCTTTTTGACCCGCACGTCTTTACGGACTGAGGGATAACACAGACAGAAGGAATATATTTACCACCGTCACCGCCAGCCTCTCAGTTTCTCAGCTATTTCCAAGTTATCTTCCTCCTCTGACAGTGTTTCTGTTGTGCCTGTTAGGTTTTGCTGTAATTTGCCTTCTTTCCACATTTCTCATGTTTTTGTTTGTTATCTCGTTTCTGTCTACTTTTTTCTATTAGGAGGACTGGTTCTTGAGTCCCTAGAGTTTTTATTTATGTATTTATTTTGTGATCACCTGCAGTTTAAAGTAACTGTTTTCAATCATTAGCATGTACAATGAACTTAACACCAAACAAATGAAGGTGCTTTGAGTGCTAATCTGTTCATTATTACTTACCTTATCAAAGCCATTTATTTATTTATTTTTATGTGAATGAATTACCGTGGGAAGACAAAGACAATGTGTTATGTAATCTCTTCCATTTGAATACCTGCTCTTTGCATTAACACTCGTTTGTAAAATGCTGCAACGTAACTAGAACTGAAATTAGGTGAGTCATTAATTAACTGATCAACAGAAAATCAATAATTTTGATTATCAATTAATCATTTTAATAATTTACCAGGTCAGATAACCTGATGGATGAAGGAGACCAAGATGCCAATTACTTACTTTTCTCCATTCATGTCATTATAAAATTAACACTTTTTTTAGCTTCCGATAAGACTAAGCAAGCAATCTGAAGATGCCATCTCGGGCTCTGCAATGTCCCGTAAACATTTGTCATTAGTTTTGACACTTTATACACTAAATGATTAATCACTTAACCAAAAAATAGCCATTGGTTGCAGCCCTAAAACTAACATACAAGTGAATGACCTGACATGATGGGACTGGAGGAAAGGTTACTTACAGTGGAAATGCCAGACCAGCAATCCGGTCATAAGTGCAACAACAGTGGCAAAGATCAGCACACCTATCACAGCGCCCGTTTTCCCGGGACCCTTTTTCTTCTCGAGCTTTTTGGAATCGGACGCTGGCAGGAACTGGACCGAGGTGTCCCAGTCCGTCTCCTGCAAAACAGACACAGAGGACACGAGTCTGTAGGGCTGAGTGAATAATCGGTGCATCATGTCGGACCAGGCAGCGAAGGCCAAATTCAAGCTGAGCCATTTCACAAGCAGCTCAGGACACATTCTTCACTCTGTAGACAGAAAGGTACACGAGCTGCCCCCCGAGCATACTTCTATCATGACAATTGTGACTTTGTTTTCTTTTTGGAGAGAGGCTTGAAAGGCCTACGTTTCCCCTGCCTTAGGAGATCAGTGTCAGATACTCCACTGGAGATAAGTGAGAGCAACAGGCAGCAAGTATGTACTTGTGTATTTTAGGAATGTCACAGCCTTTAGAGACCCACAGAAACTGAAAAATTAGAGGGACAGGGTTGCAGTGTGTGTGTTTGGATGACCAAATACGACAACAGAATGCTTCTCTTCTGAAAAATCTCCAACCTTGTTCTGAGTTGATCTGAAGGTAAACAAATGTGAATCATTTTCTGCTTCAGAATCTGCTTATCAAAAAGGAAAGCAGGTGCAGTTTCAGTGTATATTCTTTCATTAATTGTGTAGGACCTTCATGCAAGTGTGAGTCAGGCTGCGTGGTTACCTAGAAATGACATGGAAGGGGGAGGGAGCAAAAAAATCTGGTCAAACCTGCTGGGAGCAAACCACTTGAAGGTCTGCAGTTGAATCACAACAAGTTCCTGTGCCTACCAGCACAACTGTATTCCACAAAAACACCAGATTATCAAACATAACTAGGCCAGTTGAGGATAATCGTAAAAATCTGTGCATGTTCGGAAGCTTTACAGTCCATTCCTTTGACTTGTATTCTGTGCCCAATATTTTCTTGTGAAATAAAAATGCAGGCCTGACAACTGAAGGTGCTAAACTGAGGTTCATCTGCAATGCAGGGCCGCAGACCCACTAATTATTATATAAAGCGAGGCAACACTTTCTCCAGGCCAGTATAAATGAAGTCTTCTCTGTCCTGAAACTCAGCCTGAATAACAAGAAAGAATTACAATGCACCCGCGAGAGCCCTGTGTTGACCCAAGCATTAAAATGCACTCCTCTGACAGAGCAGCTGCCTTCAGAGAGCAAGTTTTATATGTCATGTTACAGAGCTCTCTCACTTAGCCCTCTAGGATAATAAAGATTTGAGATTAATCTTCATTAGTTTAATCCAAGAAAATACAAGCATACTCCATACAATACAGTATATACTTTTCTTTGCTATTGTGTGTTTCAATCAAATCTTGACTTAATGACTCAACAGATTATCGTGCGTTTCTCAATACTTTCAGGGAAGCAAAAGATGCTTGTCAAAGAATCTCTATGACTGAATAATCATCAGATCCACTATCTTGCCAAGGTGTGTAACGACAAGACAATGAGACACTATTAATTTGTTGGACAATGTCCTATTTTTATGAGGGTGTGGAATTATTACCACACAAGGATGTTGATCCTTGGTGGCGAAGGCCTGGAGTCAACAAGTCACAACAGAGCTGTCAAAGCTAGATGAATCCGAGCATCACCCCTACACTACCTTAACCTCACTCCAGCATCACAGCAATACGCAGCGCTTTCTGAGGACCTGCACTGATGTAAGCCAGGGGTTTCCCGACCTTTTTACACATCAGGAACCCCCAGAGAGCTGCGGTTCAGACCACTGAGTCACCACTGACACAGCGTTTGGCCCACATCTGAACCCACCTGAGCACATTTTGTTGTTCTTCTGTCCCGGTGGGTGGGAGACGAACACCTCTCATCTGGAGAGTCGGGCTGAAACATTTTCTCATCACATCGTCTTCAAAATGAGAACAGTCAGTTCTCATTTTGCTGTAATCCCAGTGTTGCAACACCAACCAAGTCTACTTCTGCACTTTTGCAGCTTCCTCATTCTGACCCCAAAACACATCACCAGGGAATGACGAGCATCCAACCCAGAAAACCAACAGCCATCAACTTCAACCACTGATGCAACATCAGAGGCAGCGGCTGGCCATTCATTTCCTCTGTTTGTAATTGTTGGAGTGACTCTCTAACAAATCGTCTCCAGGCAAAGTACTATGATGGTGAGAATGCTGTCTGAGGGAACTGGGGTACACAACTTTCCCATCACATGGTGGAAACGTGGGATGCATGTAGTGGGACAATTCAGCAGTGTGTTTTACAGCAACATGTGTCTTGTATCTCATATTTCACCTTCATGCTGTCAGTATCAGTGTTGTTTGTGTGCACTGAAGCTATGAGCAGTCTGCCTCAAACAGGACCGACAGGTGTCCTGTGAGCAGTTTCATTTACCTACAAGCTTATGGACGTGTACAACTTGCTTCTCTGTGCCTCTGTGTGTGGTTTGCCTCACTACCTGCTGACCAACAATGTCCCACAAATATTCAGAAATGATTAAAATAAAAAAATAAATAAATAAAAAAAAAAAAAAAACAAGAAAGAAAACAAACAACTACAACACCTTACAGGCAGACATGGTGACACAAGGCCAGTTTCAGCCCGTCACCTGAAGCTCCAACCGAAATAAAGTTTCTTACCGACTTTGGGGTGTATCTCATCCCACTGTCCATGTAGTCCATCGTCGCTTAATTCCCGGACTAGACAGCTAAAGGTGAAAACAATCTTCAAAACACGCACACAAACTTCTCTTCTTCCTCTTCTCTGACTTCTGTTGTTTTTGCTCACTTCTCCAGGTTGTTTTCCAAGGTGAGCCGACAGGCCCCTGGCGCCAGGGGTTAGGGTTTCTACTGTTAATTTCACCTGCCGAGCACAAACCTGAGCGAATAATAACGAAATAATAAATAAACTTAAAAATAACTATTCTCAAAACCGTCTGCAACCGTGTGAGTTATCTCGCAGTGTGGGTTATTTCCCTGCTGAGGTGTTTCCAAGTGCCTATCTAGCGAGAATATGTCGACTACCTGAGCAGCGAAACGGCACAAGGTTTTCCGGGAGCGTCAGGTTTCTGTGGGGCGTGTCTCCCTGCGTAACACCTGCGAAACCCACTCACTTCCTGTTTGCTACCTGCCACAGGTAAGAGCACCGCAGGTAAAATGGGTTTTTATGGTCACGTGATGATAAAAACGCAGCATATATATGGATATTTTTTACAATAATGCTGGTCCAACATGGAACAATTGATATAAATGACAAAATAACGATTTCTAGCTGCTGTTCTCTCCATAACTGTTCTTAGTTTCGCACATTCTATTTATAGTATCACTCGCGTGGGCCAATCTCATCCTGTGCTGTCTATAGCGCACATGATGACATGATGACTCACCTGGGATGAATCTGTTTTCTTTTTTCTTTCTTTCTTTTTTTTTTTTTTTTTTGCATCCAGGTAAGATGAGCCAGAGGTTTCACTGTCTGGAAATACCCTCAGTGCGCCGGCATGTGATGAATCAGTGGAAACATTTATTTGTTAAATAATTTCAAAAACTAAAAAAATGTCTTTAACCTTTATTATAAACAATATATAAACTGCCATAAGTACGGATATACGTGTTTCCAGAGGTGGAAATAACTCAGTATTAGTATTAGTTTGAGTATTAGTTTGAGTGCCAGTTGAGTATAAAATTAGTAGCCTAATTTTATTTGTACTTACATAGGTTTTTGTTTAAGTATTTGTACAGAGCTACATTTTAATAATGATATCCAATACAGAGTAAGGATTTTGTCAGCTCTTCATATAAGCATCAGAAACTGCACTAAACTGCACTGTGGAGCCACAGTGAAAAGTTTCTGCACAGTAAACGCGCTTGACTGTAATGTTTCAGTAGCTCTTTTAGTACCCTTTCCACTCGTCTGTTTCTTTAATATCACATTCTCATATTTTATGAATGTATGCACATTTAGACAATAGCATCTTATCCTTCATTTGGCTGTTCCATGTCCCAACTTCATTTTTATCTTCATCAATTTACACTCAGTACCCCATAAACACAAAGCAAAAACAGGATTTTAGCAGTGGTTGCAAGTTTATTAAAAGGCAAAACCCAGAAATATTACATGGCCAAAGGCATTTAGACCCTTTTCTCAGCACTTAGTTGAAGCAGCTATGGCAGCAATTACAGCCTTGAGTCTTGAGTGTGATGCAACAAGCTCTGCACACCTGGATTTGGGGATTTTTCCGCCATTATTCTCTGCAGATCCTCTCAGGCTGGGTCAGGCCGGATGGGGACCGTCGGTGGACAGCTATTTTCAGGTCTCTCCAGAGCTGTTTGATTGGGTTCAAATCAGGGCTCTGGCTGGGCCAAACCAGGACATTGAGAGTTGTCTCTAAGACACTCCTGCCTAATTCTGGCTGTGCTTCGAGCCATAGCCATTCATCCCCGTAGGGAAATTCTTTCTCTGCATTTAACCCATCCTGAGTATTAGGAGCAGTACGCAGCCACTGTGCAGCACCTGGGGACCCACTCTGAGGGATAGTTCTGTGTCAGTGCCTTGGTCAAGGGTATTAACCGGAGAATTAACATACAGACATGTTTGATGGAGGGGGAGACCCACTTAAACACAGGAAGAACATGCAAGCTCCACACAGAAAGGTCCTGCCCTGGCTGGGATTTGAACCCAAGACCTTCTTGCTGTGAGGCGACAGCGGCTGCTACTGAGGTGCTGAGAGCTCTGGACCAAAATTTCATCAAGGATCTATTTGCTTTGTTCCATTCAGCTTTCCCTCAACCCTGAGCAGACTCCCAGTCCCTGCCACTGGAAAAACCCCCTCACAGCCTGATGCTGCCACCACCAGGCTTCACTGCTGGGATGCTGCTGGGCAGGTGAAGAGCGCCGCCTGGTTTTCTCCAGGCACAAAGCTTAGAATTTAACAGCTCCATTTTTCTTTCATCAGACCAGAGAATCTTGTTTCTGACAGTCTGAGAGTCCTTGAGGTGTTTTTTTTGGAAACTTCAAGTGGGCTTTCATGGTGTCTTTCACTGAGGAGCAGCCTCCATCTGGCCGCTCTGCCATAAAGCCCAGATTAGTGGAGTGCTGCGGTGATGGTGGTCCCTTTGGAGCTTTGCCCCGTCTCCACACAGGATCTCTGGAGCTCAGCTGGAGTGACCATCAGGTTCTTGGTCACCTCCGTCACCAACGCCCATCTCCCCTGACTGCTCAGTTTGGGCGCCGGCTCTAGGAAGAGTCCTGGTTGTTCCAAGCTTCTTCTGTTTAAGAGTTATGGAGACCGCTGTGCACCTGGGAACCTTAAATGCAGCAGAAATAGTTTTGTGGCCTTTGCCCAATCTGTGCCTCAACAAAATTCTGTCTCTGAGCTCTGCAGGTAGTATCTTCAACCTGATGGTTTGGCAGCAGTGAGGCCGTATACAGACAGGTGTGTGCCTTTCCAAATCAATTGAATTTTTGGTCAGTTGAATTTATACCACTGATGGACTCTAATCAAGGTGTAGAAACAGCAAAGAGCCTTGCATCACTGTGATATTTCACATTTTCCTTTTTAATAAATTAAAAAAATCTAAAATTATGTTTTCACTTTGTCATTATGGGGTATCCAGTGTAAAGTGATGAAGAAAATCTCTATATATTAAAACAATTTTAGCATAAGGCTCCAACATAACAAAGGTGAAAAAAAAAATAAAAATGAAGCGGGTCTACTTTATGAACGTATCTATCTCCTATCTCTATCTATTTATCTCCTGGCTAGCTCGCAAAGGCTTTTTACCCAATTTCCCCTCAGGGATTAATAAAGTATTTCTGATTCTATCAATCTATGAAAGAGACAAGACACATCCATATGGAAGTTGTGAGTTTATTGATGTGTTTTCCCCCCATAACCGTAAATCTGTTTCCACTGGTGTCAATCAATTTTTTATGTCACTAATATGTATATTATATTAGTTCCCAGTCCCCTCCCACAATCAAGCAGGCAATTACAAGATTGAAGCCGTTTGGGTGCATAGTGAGACAGTCACATACAGAGATACTGTCACAGGAAGAGAGAAATAGAAAACAAGAAAAAACAAACTTAAAAATATATATCATATCATTTCATATAAGAACAATGCACACCACGGGTAATCCTCTGAAAAAAGCCATGATTGCAACATCAACTATACAGGCATACAAAGACAATACTAAGAGAGAGAGAGAGAGAGAGTGAGAGAGAAAGAGAGGTAGAGAGAGAGAGAGAGAGAGAGAGAGAAAGAGAGAGAGAGAAAAGAGGACTCCAGGATTCAATTTACTTGTTTGTGCCATTCTCTACCTGTAAAAATACATGTTAGCTTTATTTCGAAACAAGGTTCTCCAAGCTTTTGTCTTTCCGAGCCTCTGTCTGCCTGCATAGCCCTGCAGCTCCGAGTCGCCTCCGTGTGGCTTTGATCTACCAGGCCGCTCTCGCTGTTTCTGCGCTTGAGGACCAGCAAAGCAGACAGCTGTTTCCACTGAGCGTGTGTGTACATCATCCCCCAATTTAATTTTTCCAGATTAGCTCCTGTAGTACTTGTTTTTTTTTGTTTGTTTTTTTCCCCCCACACTTTAGTTCATTTGTGCAAAACAGAAGAAAAAAAGAAAAGAGAAATCACTCATTTTTGTCTTCTTCACCTGCTGCTTGTACGTGGCCTTAAAATCAGAGCTGTAAGAGAACATTTCAGGTACATAGTATGGAAAACAAGCCTCCACAATACATTCAACTATGTAACATGTCAATAGGTGCTACCTCATCTATCGAATTAGCCTACTTCCCCATGGATGAAGAGTGTGTGTAGGGGGCGGGGGGGGGGGATTATGATTGGGATATATCACATTCACTTAGATCGGGGTTCAGAGCAGGTTCTGGGTGATGGGTTTGAGCTGGGGACCTGTGCACACCTTCTCCAAGCCTTCTTAACACGTGTGCCTGCGAACACAACTCGTGACCACCGAGCGTACAGAACCACAATCCAACTCATTAATCGCCTCTTCCCTGGGAAAAAAAGGTGGAATAAAAACATCTACTCTTATATATATTTAAACTGTATATGTATATTTTGTCAGTTATCATAACAAAGAACAGAAAGTAAATAATTCATGATTTGTTTTCATTTTTTTTTTCTCATTTGTTGTTTCACTATACATTTTAATTGGTACAAAGAACCTTCATATACAAGCAATCTATTAAGAAGAAGAAGAAAAAAAGAAAAGAAAAAAGAAACACCAATTCTTTTTGAGAAAACCATCAGAAACTGGACACTTTGTACGATGGGAACCAAAGGTGTAGTGTCTGGTGCGTGTGTCAATTTGAAGATGGCTACTCAAATACATTTAACTTTAATTTTTGCTTGATTCGCCTTACACTTTTAAAAAGAAATGAAGAAAAAAAAAAAACATCTGAAGAAATGTTGTACACCTTGATCTGAGATAGCTGTATTCATAATTACAGAGAAATCTGCTGAATCACATTTTTTTTTTTTCCAGAATGCAAAATGGCAGATAACGTCACCTTTCTCAAAAGAAACATGATCAAAAAGAGCGCTATAGTACAATAGTAGCAGTAGTAGAAGTAGTAGCATTATTTAAGGATTGTTTTGAACAAACCGGTAAATGGATTTTGGATGTAATGCAAATGATTTTTGACAATAGCATCATGTGTTATTGGTCAGTAGTATGTTCCTCCTCCGGTGCGTCCCCCCTCTCAGGCTCGACAGCGCCCACCGTTGGCTCAAGTTAGATCTGCATCTGCTCCAGGTATTTGTAGGTGGGGTTCTCGTAGCCGTGATTCTGCATCTTGCTGAGGTGGCGCTCCTCTGGCGTCAGCATGGGATCGACCTGTCACGGAGGTGGGACACGGACAGAGGACGAGGGTTAGGGTCGACCTCAGCAAGGCCAGAGGCAAATCAGCAGCCTTAGACAAAGTCACCTCCAAGGAACCACTGAGGAAAACTCCTCGTTTATCAGGGTGTCCGGTCACAGATAAAACACAATAAAACAGTGTTAGGTTATGTTAAATACAGAGAGAGAAGATGCATAACCAAATTAGTCCAGTAATTTTAAGCCAAATAAGGGATCAACCTCAAACAAATTGCAACAGAAGCAAACTCAACTGATTTTGTATCCTCAACATGTCCTGAGTGAGGGAAAAAAAGCCCCGAAGAATCCCACTGGGGGAAAGTTTCGAAAAAGACTAAAATACAGCCCATTCAAACGCCTATTAACTTTTTTTCTCATGTGAATAGGGTAAAAATTTTTATCTTTAGGTATCACCATGAAAATTGCTGAGTTGATTACTTACCTTAAGACAAATAAAAAATGTATTGCAAGTTTTTTTTGAAAATTTTTAGTAACATGAGCTAATTTGCATACATTTGCATAAACTCCACAGTTTTACTACAGAGGGCATATAAAGTGGTCTTCTTATGATACTAGCATGAAAATTGGGATGAGCTGTCTCCATGGGTCACTTGACAAGTAACCACTTAGAAATTTCAAAATGGCTGCCATTTTTCAAGATTGCTACCACCTTAGTGGAGCAGTTATGACATGCTCCTTTCTTCAACTCCAAACCTCATCTCTGTAATGATAATCACTAAAGACTGGTTTTAAGTTCCTTCTTCCTTAATGTTCATTGGTAGCCTAAATGGGTTCCATTCAGACCTTAATGTTTAGTATTTGACTGTTATATGTCAACAGGATTGATTATGAGATTTTCACCTGGCTATACCCAAGGTTTATATCTGTTGTAGCGTTTATGCAAATTAGTGTGTACATAATTCAGATATGCACCCTTTGCTCATGTCAATAAACAATTTCAAAAAACTTGCAATACATTTTTTATTTGTCTATATGTAAGTAATCAACTCAGCAATTTTCATGGTGATACCTAAAAGTAAAAATTTTTACCATATTCACATGAAACTTTCCCCCAGTGGGATTCTTCGGGGCTTTTTTTTTTTCCCTCACTCAGGACGTACTGAGGATACAAAATCAGTTGAGTTTGGTTCTGTTGCAATTTGTTTGACCTTGAGTCATAAAATAACTGGACTAAATGAGCAACATAATATAGAAATTTTTAACAAATAATCTCATAAGACACTTTAAAAACAAATGACATCATAAAAACAAGATCAGACTCTTGAACTAACAATATTAGATGTCTGTATTTATATTATTTTGCAGGTTATGCATTACGATACTAAAGGCAGTTTTCCCGATTTCAGAATGAACTAGTGGGATGTGGAATCCGCCTATTGAGCGGGTATCAAGATCGTTAATTAATTTATTAATTTATGGTTTATTTGATAAGGATTGATAAAATGTAAGTAGTTAAACTGAAAACAGCTTTCCAGTGCAGGTGTCATAATGTTTGTCAGTGATGCTAATTTGCAACACCCTTTGTAAAAATAAGAGATTGAAACAGTAAAATAAAAAAAAAGTATAGAAGGTAAATAGAATGCAGTGCTCCAGTTTGAAAAAATGAAGGCCAAGGTAGAATCTCTTATGTCGTGTTTTGGAAACATGAATGGTTGTGATGGTCATGTCCCAGTTAATGACAGTCGGCCAGCCTTGGCATATGAAAGACCATGGTGTGTGTGTGTGTTGTTGCTATATTCTGTCATAAATCCGGGTACGGAGAGGCGAACTGCGTCTAAAGTTTTAAGGAGGTGGTAGCAGCTCTGCCATAAATTATGTCACCATAGTCCAGAACAGATTAAAAAAAAAGGATTCAAATATTTGCTGTGTAACAGAAAAACAACTTCTACTTAATGTCAGAGCTGGTAGGCATGCATGAAATCTTATAAATGTGTCAAGTTAAAATTTCTACAGCATTAAGAGCCTATATTACACCAGCAAGACTCGTTAAAATGAATGTAAATCAATCAGACAGATGTTGGCATAATTGTGGGGAGCTAAATTCCTTTTTTAACTTATTCATTATGAAAGAGATTTAGATCAAATTTTCATTTGTGGCATAACAAATGTCCTCAGGTTACAGCACTGTGATCAAAGGCAAATAATATTAGCAAACCTAATTTACCAGCTTATGTCTTACTATTGTTTTGACTCATTTTGACTGCAATTTTAGGGGGAATAATTTACAGGGAATTTTTGCATCATAACTGTAAGATTCACTTAAAAAAAACTATTAAAATGATGACATGATTTTTCCTGGGGTCTGTACCACATAAACACATTTTCTTTTGTCTGTAGAACATGATTTTAAGCCCAGGGTATGTCTGTAGCACCACAATTCTTCATTTATAGTCCTGTTTCCACGCTTATTTGACCTTAAGTCAAGTGCTCAGGACCCTTATTGTATCTCATTAGTTTACTTACTATCCTCTAGTAACTGGAGCCAGAATGCAGTCTTGTGACCGAGTGCAATATCAGTTTTGGTAGCATCATCTTTCATGTTATGTGCTGTCCTCCATGTTTATTCTATGCTGCTGCACATCAAATTGCCCTTTGGGACATTAATAACTATTTTTCCAAGATTATCACAGAGAATTCGGGAAACTCTAGAATATTGTTCTCCACTATTGACCAGCTACTCAACACTGCTCCCACTTCACCACAGTTCTCTGCATCTAGATGTGAAGAACCTGCACTGTTCTTCAATAACAAAATAACATAAATTAGAACTACTATTCCTGTTAATCCAGACACCAATGCAAACGCAGGTGATCTCAGAAAATTCTGTAAAAACTATGCAACCATGGGGAAATTCACCAGCATAACATTATCTGAGCTTTGTAAGACTGTTAATGAATGCAACTCCACTACCTCATGTGTTGACCCAGTACCTACAGCATTTTTTAAACGGGTGTTCAACAGTATATCAAGTCACGTCCTGACAATTATAAACATGTCACTTCAAACTGGCATCTTCCCAGATGAGTTCAAAACAGCTGTTGTAAAACCTTTACTAAAGAAACCCAACCTAGATAGTAATGCACTAAGCAGCTATAGGCCAATATCGAACATACCATTCATTAGTAAGATACTTGAAAAAATAGTTGCAGCGCAAATAAATGCCTTTCTTAAAGAAAATAACATCCTGGAGGAATTTCAATCAGGCTTTAGAAAACATCATAGCACTGAAACGGCTCTAGTCAGCGACCTCAGACTGAACTATGATGAAAATAAGGTCTCAATTCTTATCCTCTTAGACCTTAGCACTGCGTTTGATACGATTGACCATGACATCTTAATCAATCGCCTTGAAAAATTGGTTGGTCTTTCTGACTGTGTGTTACACTGGTTTAAAACTTACATCAAAGGGAGAAAGTTTTACGTCAGACTGGGAGATCATGTGTCTGGGGAACAGGACAACTGCTATGGAGTTCCACAAGGGAGCTGCCTTGGTCCATTACTTTTCTCACTATACATGCTGCCACTCGGTGACATCATCAGAAGGCACAATGTATGTTTTCATAGTTATGCAGACGACACACAACTGTATATTTCTGCCGAACCAAATGATGCTACAGCGATAAATTCCATCACTACCTGTCTCATGGCAGTGAACAAATGGATGAGCGATAACTTCTTAAAGCTAAATGAAGACAAAAACAGAGATCCTGTTAGTTGGCCCCAAAACAAAAAGAGAGATGCTGTCCATTAACTTGGGGAAACTGGCTTCCAGGATTAAATCTGAGGTTACAAGTCTTGGCATTGTATTGGATCCAGATCTTAGTTTCAAGTCTCACATTAACAAGGTGACGAAGACATCATTCTTCCACCTTAGAAACATCGCTAAAGTGCGACCATTTATAAATCAAAAAGATGCTGAAAAACTAATACATACTTTTATCTCTAGCCGACTTGACTACTGTAATGTACTTTTTACCGGCCTCCCAAAGAAAACCACTGACAGACTTCAGCTCATCCAAAACTCTGCTGCTCGCTTATTAAGCAGAACCAGGAAGAGAGAGCAGATTAGTCCGGTCTTAGCTGCCCTACACTGGCTCCCTGTAACATTTAGAACTTAATCTAGATTTAAGGTTCTTCTACTTGTATGCAAAGCACTTCATGGGCTACATTGCCAACTCCCTTATTGGCTCTGCACCCCAAAGAGCACTGCGATCATCAGCTGCTGGCTTATTGGTTCCCAACAACAGTCGAAAGAAAATTGGGGATGCCGCCTTTGTTCCTTACGCCCCTAAGCTTTGGAGCACACTACCTTTAGACATCAGGGAAGCCAGCTCACTGGATATCTTTAAAAGAAGATTAAAGACCCACCTTTTCACTCTAGCCTTTAACCAGCCCCTATTTTATTCCACACTGTTGTCTTTTATTGTTTTATTTGCATCTTTTGTTTTATTTCAAAGTTCTCGTCTTTAGCCTTTTCTTTTTAATTCCACCCTGTGCTGTTTTTAATGTCTTATTTTAATGTTTCCAAATGTTCTTCTTTTTATTGTGAAGCACTTTGAGCTGCAATTCTTGTATGAAAAGTGCTATACAAATAAAGTTTTATTATTATTATAATAAAATTGAACTGAACTGAATCAAATAATTGCAGCTCCTGCAATTTGTATACTGAAGTTAGTCATGTTGTCATTTCAATATTGTTTTGATGAATTGTTCAGCCCTAACTGGAAGCTACAAAAATCCAGATGCATGTCAGTTAGAAAGTGGCTTGGGGACAATGTGGATTTGATTAATATGGAACTGGTGGTGGCTCAACTCCAAAACACCAAAACACACAGATAATATATGATTTCTATAGACACCAAAACAGATGAGGACTACATTAGTGCAAGATTATCTTAAATTATGTGTAGTTTCTTTTTCTTGTATGCGTCTTTGCCTTTTCTGTGTATCGAGTAAAATTTGAAAATCTGCCCATAAAACTTTTTTTTGAATGAAGATGCCATTAACAGCTCCGCTCAAGGGAGCCCAACATGCTGTGTGTGTACTATGCAAATGCTACAGAGACAATAATCCAATCTGCCTTGAATTTACCCATGGTGCATTTGCATAAGAAATGATAATTTGATCTAAATCTCTGACACTGGGTGTAAGCTGGGTGACAGTTCATTAGAGTATCGGTGTTTGCATTTTACAGCCTATTAATCTCCAAACTGAAGATGCGCCCGTCTCTTACCTCCACAATGCCGTGACTGATGGTGCCGTACTGCCTCTTCCTCAGAAGCACCAGGCTGATCACAATCACAGTTGCTATGGCCACCGCAATAACCAGCAAGCCAATCAGTGCGCTGCTCCCGATGCTGAAGTCCTCTCCCAGAGGGCCGTAGGACTCCTAACAGGTGGAAAAGGCGTGTGTGTGAGTGTGTGTGTGAGACAGACAGAGAGAGGCAGTGAGGAGACGAGCTATGCAAAACACAGCTGACCACAACACAGGGATTATAAACAGTCAGACAAGAAACCAGTTTGTGGTTAAAGGCGCCCAATGCAGTTTCTATTGAAAACACACTCAGTTTGGTTTACATTCAAAATGTATTGAGGCCTATTAAACATGCTGAATGCATTTCCTACCCTGAAAGACATTTGTGAAGACTTATTTTGTAATATTTTGAGAGTCCACCCCTCCCCATGTTCATTGCATGCTATAAGAACACAGTATATAAACAAAACAGGGACCCGGTTTTCCTTGTGTTTACTATAGCACCACTCGTGCTCACTAACTACACTGGGTACCTTTAAAGGTGCACTGTGCAAAATTGCTATGGGTTGACTAAAGTGAGGACTGTTAAGACTCAACTGACAAAAAAACCCACCTCAAAAACAAAAAACAAAAAACAAAACAGGGAGCAACACGATGGTTGAGTCCACGTGTTACTTAGCTGAGCCAATTACGTCCTTTTTCCACATTTTGTCAGTTGAGTCTAAATGGCCCACACTTGAATAAACCTTCGGCGACTTTGCGTAATGTACCTTTAAATGTGCCACTGCATTGCTCTTTCTTCTGTTATGGGGCAGCTGTGATGACACTGAACGCACACAGTTGTTCTCTCGTTACGCTAATCTGCAATTTTCACTTTTGCAAACATGTTTTGCTCGCTCTTATTTTTGTTGTCATATGAAAACGGCGAGTGAGCCGCCCGTCCGCTGACCTCGTTAACCACGTGAACCACGTCCTGAACACGGCAGTTCAAAAAGGAGGAATTCGTTTAGGGTGTAAAAATGGCGATAACAACTGATGTGTGACACAGATGTGCTGCCCCTCCCTGGATTCTCCTGCTACACAGATAAATCTCATTTTAATTTCAACACTGCAAAAACGCAAAGTCTTACCAAGATTATTTGTCTTATTTCAAGTCAAAAATGTCTTATTCCTAGTCAAAATATCTCATTACACTTAAAATAAGACATGATCACCTCAGAAGTAAATTGTTTTTAGACAATTTTCACTTGTTTCAAGTGAAAATTCACTTGAAACAAGTGAAAATTTGCTTGCTTCATTGGCAAAATTTGCCAGTGGAAAAAGTGAAAATTCACTTGAAATAAGTGAAAATTAGCTAGAAACAAGAAACAAATTTTGCCAATGAAACAAGCAAATTTTCACTTGAAACAAGAGACAATTGTCTAAAAACAAGTTACTTCTGAGGTGATCATGTCTTATTTTAAGTGTAATGAGATATTTTGACAAGTAATAAGACATTTTTGACTTGAAATAAGACAAATAATCTTGGTAAGATTTTCCGTTTTTGCAGTGAAGTGGGCCAAGCGGGGGTCATGGAAAAAAAAAAAAAATCAGCTTTTGTGATCAGCCGTCCTCAAAGGAGCCTAGAAACGCGGGTGATGAAGTTACTGCAGGAGAACTTCAATGTTGAGTGTTACTAAAACGCAAGATGATGGAATTAATCTTTTTTTTTATCTAATTATTATTTTACAATACCACAGTGAAACAGTAACAAGATCCTTTTTGGCAGAGGGGATTGGTAGATATGAGTGACTACAACCGAGAGTGACCAATGTGTACGCATGCATGAAATGTGTCTTTATGGGAGATTGTGTAAAAAAAAAATCTCAGCCTATTCATGTATATGAACAACCACAAGTCACCTACACTACCTTCACAATGTAATCTGGCACATATGACGCAAACTAATCATATGTAAACAGCCACCGGGCAGCTATTTTCTGCTCATTCTCACACATGAACCAAGCAACACTCGGTTTGTGTGACTTCACATTCGTATGAACTGGGGATTTCCACGTGGACATTCAGATACATTCACATAACAAACATGCATCCATGCAGAAAAAAAACAAAAGCATAGTAGGCTGAACAGAAAACTCGAAAATTACAAGAGGTGGGATCTGCTCGGGGTCTGTTCCAACACTGTGTGCGTCTTTCACGGTTAACTGGCATCTTTGTGGATTTGCACACTCCCACACTCCCCTCCTTTCATCTCATCCCCGCTACTGACGGCTACAGTTCCCGCAGAGTGCCCTGTGGAGGGCGCCGCTGTACTCACCAACTCATCATCATGCATAACGCTGACTCTCTCTGCACTGTAAATCACTTCTTTAACATCCAGAGACTCATCAATCACCTGTCAACACAGACAGGGGAGCCCAGGTTACACTCACTGCAATGTGTATGTGAGAGCGTGTGTGTGTGTGTGAATCTGTGTGTGTGTGTGTGTGTGTGTGAGACAAAGCCAGACATGTAGAAAGAGAGAGAGAGAGGCAGGCTGAGAGACAGTGGGAATGTGCAGCGGAGTTACACTGTAAGGATTATCTGTATTTGGGCGATGATACACTTGGAGCTGTCTGGTACAAAACTGGAAGGGGGAGGGGGGGCGGGGGGCGGGGCGGGGGGGGGGGGGGGGGGGGTGTTGCAAGCATCAACAACAGACTCTGTCTTCTAGGCACACGGTTGCATGTCTTTCTAAACAGACTGTCAGCCGCTCATTAACTGAGAGCTCTAATCTAAAGAAGCGCTGGGTGAATTAGAGTGTGTTCAGGAGGCAGAAACAACAACAACAACAACAACAACAACAACAAAAAGACGGGTGTTTTCAGGCAGAGCAGTCCAAAGTCCACTTAACACATTTTCCAACATGTCTTTAGGTAGGTTGATGTCCTCATGATGCCAAAGACCTATCGATTTTTAACCTCAAGTCAATTCAATTCAATTTATTTGTATAGCCCAGAATCACAAATTACAAATTAGTCTCAAAGGGCTTTACAGAAAAATACAACATCCTCTGTCCTTAGACCCTCAGATTGCTCTGTCTTGAAAAATCAGCATGTACATATGAAAAAACACGAAACAGAAACAGAAACATGCGTGCGTTCAAAACCTCCGATAAACTGCGTGGCTCATGCGCACACACACACACACAGTTTGTGCAGTCCGGTTTTGGATTAGCATGCGACACACTGCACACATTCAGCGGCCAAGCAAGCATCATTTGAAAACCCACGAGGGGGGAAATAGTGTCCGTGGCAAAGAAAGGAAAGCATGCGATGACTGCCGAACAATGTGCCGACTCGGCGTGAATGAGGGTCGGCCTGGCAGAGGCTGGAGACGGACACACACACACACACATAGCCGAGTGTGAGACAGCGGTAACTATGACAACATAGTTACTGGAGAAAATCTGAACGTAAGAGAGCTACGTGAAAGCACGGGTAGCAAAGTGCCTTTACCACTGTGTACTGATTAACACTAATGACTGTGTGCACTCATTAATTACACTGTTACTGCTTAAGCCTGCGGTCAACATCAAGTGTCAGTCCTCTGTTGCAGAATATTTAGTGTGGGGATTAACATTTACACTGCAAAAACGCAAAATCTTACCAAGATTATTTGTCTTATTTCAAGTCAAAAATGTCTTATTTCTAGTCAAAATATCTCATTACATTTAAAATAAGACATGATCACCTCAGAAGTAACTTGTTTTTAGACAATTTCCACTTGTTTCAAGTGAAAATTTGCTTGTTTCATTGGCAAAATTTGCCAGTGGAAAAAGTGAAAATTCACTTGAAATAAGTGAAAGTTAGATAGAAACAAGAAACAAATTTTGCCAATGAAACAAGCAAATTTTCACTTGAAACAAGAGACAATTGTCTAAAAACAAGTTACTTCTGAGGTGATCATGTCTTATTTTAAGTGTAATGAGATATTTTGACTAGAAATAAGACATTTTTGACTTGAAATAAGACAAATACTCTTGGTAAGATTTTGAGTTTTTGCAGTGTAAATATCTTAACACACTTCCAGGTGTTTTTTTTGTTTGTTTTGCTTTAACAATGCTGCTCTTAGTTCATGTGTAGAGCGAATCAGGAGGTTGAAGAAGGCTTGAAGGCACAGACACGGATCACATGAGGCTGCAGCGGCACAGCGACACGGACGTGAGGCTCTTACCACGTTGTCGTTGATCTTGGCTTTGCTGTTGATGATCCTCTCCTCAGCACCTATCAGCCCGTCCAAGCCAGACATGCCAGAGCCTGCGGGAGGTGAAGGAGCACGGTTAGCGGCGGCAGGGCTGCACAGACCGACACACAGGCGCGGGGTGTGGATGCCGGACAGCTGCACACACACACATCCAGCTCTATTCTCCCCACGACTGTCGCCTGAGTCTCTCTCACAGACGAGTGACAACAATGCCCTTTCTTCCATTGAGCACAGCGAAGCGCCGGGGAGTCACATGTCGGCACTACGCTGACCTTACATTCACCACAAAGGCCCACTCAAACGCTGTTTTGCATGTATTTGAAGTTTCTCAGTAAACATCCTGCTGCGTGCTTCGGCTGAATGAAAACCTCACGGGCCTTTGGTTTCGCCTCGCATTTTCTGTCCTTCAGTCGGCGCCGATTTCACGGTCAAAACTCGCCGTGGCTGCAGCACCTCATATATAAATCCTTTATAACCCTGTAGCACATATTTTAATAGATAATAAAAAAAAAACAAAAAACTAGCAGACCCTGTAGGCCACCATAAGTGGGTAGGGCGAAAACTGGGCCGCAGAGTCAAATATGCATGTGAGGAAGACGAGTGGTTTTGAAATAGGCATCGTATCTATTAATACACACACCAGATATGCCATGAATAAATCAAGAGCCGGGGTGGGGGGTGGGGGGGGGGTTGGTATCAGCCTATTGTCTGCTGCCAGGCTCAGCTGATGCCATACGGACAAGATTAGGACAATTACCAGCACTGGGTTTAGCGGGGAACAATGATGTGTGTTTACGAGGCTCGCTCGGCGGTGCTGACGTCAGAGCGGCTGGCAGCGTTATCAGATGGCAGAGCAGAGCAAACTCTGTCGCCGCGGCACAATGGGAACAATCTCTCGAAAGGCAATTTGACGATTCATCTCTACGGGCCGGACTGTACAATACAGCAGTGACAAACACTCTCGGGAACAAAGAACAGTGCAGGCCAGGGAGCTGTGGTAAAAAAAAAAAAAAAGGCCACTGTCTTTCATATATAATGCATAAAGTCCATGTTAAATCTAGGGCCAGGCTTTGGCGAGGGTCTCATGATGCAGTGTTTATCATGAGACCATTTTTATATGATACATGAAATGTCTATAAGGCTTGAAACATGACCTGCTGCATATCATCTGGGTAGAAGAATAAGAGAAACATATTATAGGGTAAATATATAGGGCTCAAATCAATTCATAATTCCCATTCCAATTCATTTGAATTCACATTGCACTTACTTAACACAGGGCACTGAAATCTACAGATGTCATAACATCATGAAAATTCAAGTGCATAAATTTTATGCACTGATTGAAGGGGCTGGAGAATTGATACGGCACAATGAAAAGTAATACTGTGATATGCAAGGTTATCTTTTTTTTTTTTTTTTTTTTTTTTTTTTTGCATAGCTCTAATACATTCCAGGCTTAACAGTTAGAAGAAGGTATCACTATGTTCAGCGAGCACAGAGTAAGATCACAAGGTTAAACCCAGATCAGACAATGGGTGATGTAAGCACCGCTGCTGCTGTCTCAGGCCTTGGAGGACAAATCGGGCCAATTTGGACGAGGCTGCGGGTCAGTGGAAACACTGCGCTCCAGACAGGGCCACTAAATCACACCGCTTCTATCAGGAATAGAGAGACTGATGAGGTGAATGAGTGTGTGGGTGGGGGAATAATTAAGCAAGGTGCTTTGACAAATGTACTGAGGGCGTGATGACAGGAAACAGGACGGCTGGAGAGTCTCTCTGAGAGGGGAGCGGGCTGTAAAACGTCTCTGCCACGCTTAGCAGCCGCTGACCTCGCGATGCAGCATCAAGTGATAATACAAGTGAGTTAAAAGGCCAGGAATAGGAGGGTCTGAGGTAGGGCTGAGCAATTAATCAAAATATGATCCCAATCACATTATGGGCAAAGGCCAAATCAAATTGCATGAGCTGAATTTTTTAATGTAAAATAAGTGGCAAAATAGCATTATAAATGAAGTACTGTGGTGCTACAGAGATGCCCTCGCCTACAAACCATACTCTCCACATGTTAAGAAAACATGTTTGTTGGGTACAGATCCTGGCAAAATCATCATTTAAATAGTTTTTCAATAAAAAAAGAAAATGCAAAAATTACCATGCCTGCTGCAATCATGAAAAATACCGCAATCGCAAAATCTGTCAAAACTAACTGCACTGTGATTCTTCAGTCCTAGTCTGAGGCCCAATCAGGTAGCCCATGTGAGTCATCAAAAAGAGGAGAAAATAAACTACAGCAGAGATAACCACTGATAAAAAGGTAATAGCAAAAGTGGGAGAGAGGGAGAGAATCCCAAACCGCACCAAAGGGAGAAAAAATGGGAAATAATAGGCGGAAATGGCTAGGAGGATGAGGGAGAGGGGGAGCGAGAAAAACAAGAGGAAGCAGAGGCACCAACCTTTCTTGAAGGCACGTGGGGAGTCTGATAGATCACCTTGGCATTGGAAATGAGCAACAGAACAAACAAAAAGAAAAAAGAAAGAGGAAAGGAGAAAAGAGAAAACCTAGGTGAGCAGAGAAAAGGTAGGATTATCAAGCTGTGTTAATTGATTAAGAGAAGAGTCCAGTGGGGAAGTGTCCAGAAATAAAATCAGAGAGAGAGAAACAAACTCAAAAGAGGAGCAATTTTCAAAATTGGCTACTCCAATCAAAGCCCTCCGGGATGTTGGCATGTATATTAAATGTTCCTCGGGGATTTAGTTGTAATTTGCCTTTCGTTTCCCTGGAAGTGTTCCATCCTTCACTTTGTTCTCTCCTTGAGGATTCAATCTTTTGTTTGGCACGAGCATGTGACAAAGGAGAAAACCATAACTGCTTGCTAAGAGGCATATTTTCAAAGCTTTTGGCTCCAGTTAGGCACCAAAGCCTGAGGCTTTGTGCATTTATCTGAACTTCAGAAGTGTTGTGTTGAAGGCTAGGCCAGAGGGAACTGTGTAGGCGCAGATAAACCCAAATCCATGGCTCCACAGCACACTCGGATTGGCCTAGCACACTCTGTATACCTTTTCTCTCCCTCAGTTACACATGAGCTATTCTCCCTCAGTTTTGGTATGCTAAGTCACTCATTTCCTGCAGCAAGACGTGTACGCATGGCTTATTATTCTCCACACAGCCGTATCATGACGTTCACAGTCCTGTCTGCTACTGTGAGGGAAGCTGCTCACCCTCCGGCTCTGGACGGGACCCCAGTGAGGTGACCTGGAAGGGCCGGTATGGTTTGCCCTCGGCGGCAGGAACCTCCACGCTCTCCTCCGACAACACTGTGACGTCTGGCTGAGATTCAGAGATGGATGACAGGAACTGGTCCATGTCTGCTTTCTGCTCCTGGAGTAGCTCATCTGTGGGGGAAGACAATGAATAGCTTATGAGAGGGCTGCTGCACACAAAGACCAAGCAGGCAAGCAGGGGTGCGGCAGTAACGGGCGAAAGGAGGAGCTACAGCAATTACTGTTACATCTCCACTGCAGTTGCTGCAAGAAAAGTCCGCTCCCATTTCTCCAAACTACCAATTAGTATTTTTCTGAGAGCTATTTTCCGTGTAAATCTGCACATCTCCCAACAGGATGCAGCACGGTGAAAGCTGTGACCCAGTTCTGTCACTGCATCCGCTCCACTTTAATCTGTGCTGCACACCACACGATGTTTCCTTTAATGAACCAAAGGTAACAAAAGGAAAGTGATAAAACGTGCACTGCAGCTATTCCAGAGCCGGATCCCACCTGCCTCGGCTCGTGCCGCTGCAGACGAGCACGGTCCAAACGGTGCAGCGAGAGAAAAGGTGGACATTAATTATGCCAAGGAGAGGCAAGGTGCTCCAGCTGTCTGCGGTCTTGTGTTTGTGTTGATGCTGCCCTTTTGTAACAAGTTAAGACTCATCCTCTGGAGCAGCTTTCTGTCAGCTTGCATCAGGTAGAAGTTAAAAAAAAAAAAAAAAAAAGATAATAAATAAATAACTCATACAGCACACTGAGGTCCAGAGGAAATATGATGTATTGGCTGCATCTACCTGGCCCTTGTGCGAATTCCATCACTCTTTTCATTTCGTTTCGTTTTTATTACAGCCTGCCATCCCTCCTCCGAACTGCCTAGGGGGCTTTGACAGAACACGACTCACCAATTTCATCCTGAATCTCCTCGGCCACATAAGGTACTTTGTAGAGCAGAGACAGGCTCTGGTTCATCCTCTCCTCGATCACTCGCAGGTGGGTCATCACCTGGCGTAGGAAGAGCACAGAAGAACAGGGAATAATGCCACCAAAATCTTAAAATCCTGCAATTTCGCTGCGGCTTTAAAGTGAAAAACAGAGTCGATGCGCTGTGTGTTATTCCTCGGATCGTGGATGGTTCAATCAATATTTGTCTCCCAGTGACATGTAATTGGGGACTGATTTTTCAACTGATAAAATGTTTGATTTTTTTTTTTTTTTTTTTTAAATCACATTTCTTTTAAAGCAGAACTAGCATTCATGTACAACAGCCCAGAAAAATCCCCTTGGGTGCTCTCACTGTGTCGGCCGCCCATTTATCGTCACTGGTGAAGTTATCGGTGTTGTCACATAATGACACCACGGATTACAGTTACGGTTTTCTTGTTTGGAAATACACATTCAGTCAGGGTCAGGGTGAGAAGCTAGGAGCAATTACAAACAGAAGCACCAAACAATACAAAAAAAAAAAAAAAAAGGGTTAGGGTTAAGGGTTGGGATTAGGGCACAACTGAAGGTTATAGCTCATCAAGAAAATTGCATTTATTTAGGGAAGCTCCTTTTCCTCAACATAGGCCTATAGGATACTATCAATGCATTTTCATTAATAAACTAGAGGACATGGGCATTATGGACATTAGTATTCTTTTTATGTTGAGGGAATATGGAAAACTGTGTATGTTGCTGATGGTATATTGCTTACTGCTATTTATCATGTGTATACTGTATATTTCTTCTAAATTTGCACATTGACCTACCTCTATGCACATTTTATACACCCATGCACACGGTTTTTTCTGTTTTTTTTTTTTTTTTTGTTGCACATTGCTTTTTGCACACTGGATTGTACTTAGATCTTATTCTGTTGTACTCAGATCTTATTCTTTATTTTTTTTTTAAATCTTTTTTTATTGATTTATTTAATCTGTAATCTGTGGATACTGCTGAAAAACTGCGAATTTCCTGCGGGATGAATAAAGTATCTATCTATCTATCTATCTATCTATCTATCTATCTAGAGGACATGGGCATTATGGACATTAGTATTCTTTTTATGTTGAGGGAATATGGAAAACTGTGTATGTTGCTGATGGTTAATATTACGTGCAGGATGCTGCTATTGTTTCTCATGCTAATGATAATTAAAAGTGTGTTTGAACAAGAAGCAGCTTGACCATAAACATTTCCGATATTATTTTCCCAACATGAACATCAGCTTTTGTATTTTAACAAAACATATATATATACAACAGAGATATGGACATCATTCTTGCTTTTATGTTGAGGGAACATCATACCCATATACCCAAAACATCATTCAATATTTAAGTGACAGTTAACCCTAAAATACCATTTGACCCACAAAACATCTTGATCCTAAAACTGTCATCCTGCATCATATAGATAATTTTATCCACCAAGGTCCATGTAAAAAGCTTGTAATCCACAGTGTATAAAGGCATTATGATTATTGGAGAGTTTACAATTCTGTGACCCTAAAACCTGGAAGTATGACCATAAGTCAAAGTCATAGGGTTTTCATGCACTTTAAATCATGAGATTAACAAAAAGTCTAAATTGATTCCACTGCAAAACAGTTGCAAACTTAATTTTATGCCACTCGTCCAAAACAAAGAGTGCAAAACAGCAGAAATAACCACAATATGTTAACACACTAATGGAGACGCAAAGGCAACTATTCTGTGCAAGTACCGAGACAGCCAGCCATTTACATACTGGGTAATTATGGGAGAGGGTTGCTCATGCTCTCAAATCCAGAAATGGCATTTGTGAATTCTACTTCACAGAGTGTTTTCTTGAGGTGAAGTGCGACTCTCAAAACCTACAGACAAAAACAAGCCGCTCAAATCCATGCAGAGTCTCTTAAGTGACTAGACAGCATCTATTGCCTGTCAGTCTCAGTTATCTCCACAATTTGACAGTCGAGGTAGAATAAAGTGCCTTTTATGATCCACCAGACACGGGGCTTGATGGATTCCATTGGGTAACCTTATGGTTTTTAGGAGGGGGGAATCACTTCCAGATTAGCTGGTTACCTGCCAAAGTGGTTGGCGCTAAACTGCCACGATGTAAAAAACCTAACAGCCACAGACAAAGCTGACCGGCATTTGGCAGGTGGTTGGTGTTTGTGTCCCACCCTGGTGACTGACTGTCTTTATCTTCAGGCACATGGATGCAGTGCACCACAACCGGCAACAGATGGTGATAATGCACCTTCCTCACTGAAGGCATGGCTGCGGCCCCTGTGGCACCTTCCCGTCCATGTTTGACAAACAATCTCACTGTGAAAATGACACGTCCCGGTGTTAGGACAGAGATTTCCTTACCTTGTGCAACCTTACCTGGGACAGACAGGGGAGGATATAGGAGCTTTATAAAGAGAGAGGAGCTTTGATCCCAGAAATTGAAATAACACTGTTACATAAATCAAAGAAACCACAAACAGCAGGCCTGCCATTTACAAAGGAATCTTGTGTAATGTACCTCTAAGTCACATGTGAAAGCCACAAACAAAGGGACAAACAGTGAAAATGCACATTTCAAATCACTAGGGGATTGGCTGAGTTAAAAAAAACAAAACAAAGCAAAGCAAAAAACACAGGAATACGCAGGAACTAGGCTTGACAAATAAACACTGTGATAGCACAACAGCACAGAACAGCTTCCCATGACTGACTCAACGCCTCTTAGAGGTTACAATTCATTTAAATGGCAAGCCTTCTTCCCTTTCTTCTTCCACTGCGCTGTTTTATCCGTCTGCCGTGTTATCTGTAATGGTGGAGGATGACTATAAATGGTGTCAAAGGGCGCTGACACACACGGGCGAGTATGTGTAACCGAGGAGCATCCGAGCCAAATCCCTGTGCAGTATGGCTCAGAGTCCAGCATTACACAAGACCTGCGCAATGTTAATCTTCGTCTGGAGCTTAAGTGAATGAAACGCTTTCCTCCCCTCCTGTCAGACGAGCCTACACACTCCTCTTGGGCTTCGGCTCAGAGAAACACACACACTTTCTGCCTCCTACGCACTTAGAATAGGGCAGAGAGGAGCAGGCAGAGACATCATTATCCCTCTCCTGTCTGAGCAGGACTGACATGTGTGAAATCGTGGAACGGTTCGGCGTGAGAGACGATTTGCGGACGCCGCTTCTTTATTGCCGGTATTAATTTGAGCAACATGGATGTGAAAGCCTACACTGGCTTTTTTTTTGAAAATTGGATCGATGGTCAGATTTCATTTGACATGTTGCAATACAACATCAGCGGAATCACAATCATCAGTTGTATCTCTGTGCTGTTCAGAGGAAGCATTTTCACATATAGTGCATTTAATACCTGCAGGAAACTGGCATTTTCTAATGTGAGGAAAGGACTTTTCAGTAATTCAGTGCTGCACTGCAAAAAGTCAAAATCTTACCAAGAGTATTTGTCTTATTTCAAGTCAAAAATGTCTTATTTCTAGTCAAAATATCTCATTACACTTAAAATAAGACATGATCACCTCAGAAATCACTTGTCTTTAGACAATTTTCACCTGTTTCAAGTGAATTTTTACTTGTGACACAAGTGACACAAGTAAAAATTTGCTTGTTCACTTGTGTCACAAGTAAAAATTTGCTTGTTCACTTGTGTCACAAGTAAAAATTTGCTTGTTCCATTGGCAGAATATGTTTCTTGTTTCTAGCAAATTTTAACTTGTTTCAAGTAAATTTTCACTTGAAACAGGTGAAAATTGTCTAAAGACAAGTTATTTCTTAGCTGATCATGTCTTATTTTAAGTGTAATGAGATATTTTGACTAGAAATAAGACATTTTTACTTGAAATAAGACAAATACTCTTGGTAAGATTTTGACTTTTTGCAGTGTGGGTGGGTGAAAGATGTTTCCATACAGGGAACGAAAAAAGTAAATGATCATTACATAGTACAGTCATTTTAGCATTTGGCAGCTTTGCATCCCATCTTATGGTGTGTTTGGGGCTGACCTCGTCAACTCGTTCAAGGCCCAAACACCCATATACATTGAGAGGTACAAGTCCCCCCCAATGTTCAGGCACTCCAAAAATGTCCCCCCCAAAAATATTGCTGGAATATATTAGCAATTCAAAGTTCAGGCATTCCCAAAATGTCTGTTCCCCCAATGGTGAAATGGTGGATTTGGCCCTGAGCTCATTAAGTTTGAAATTTCTGAGTTCACCACTGGAAATTTGCACTTGAATGGCAGACAAAGTCATTAATTCAAGTAGTAAACTCCATGCAAGTTCCATGACACCCGACTTGAATGAGTTTGGATGAATCACCTCAATACGTGGACAACCTGAAACGGCGTGCACGAGCTCAGCGGTAAATCCCATCCCTGTAAGTTGCCCTTTTTCAAGCCATCATGAGTGTAAATCATGATGAGAGTGACCGGCAAGCAGCAGTGATCAAAATAATTTGTTCCTGGCGATCACTGTCCACATCTTTTCATGGACAAGGTCTGTGGTCCAGCCTGTTAGACATACCAGCTGTATAACATCAGCGAGCCACCACCACTCAAACAGAAATACCTGTCAGGCACCAGTCGGTCACATGACATTTTTACAAGCTGACGAGGCCCCACGCAAATGTCACTGGACTTCTTTGAGTTTCCGTACGAGTAAGGATGCTGGCACAGGACATAATACAGGGAGGGATGATTCAGCAGAACGTCGACTCGGTGGAGAACACAGATGTCTTTAAATTTTTTTTTTAGTTACCCTAACTGATGCAGAAATGAAGTCACCATAAAATATATATTGTTTTCCAGAAGGTAAGAGAGATATGAATTCATTTCACGGGGACTTTAAAGTGATATCAGATCGTGTCAGTATGAATGAACAAATGAATGAATGAATGTTTTATTTTGGTCATTTTCAAGCGGCAGAAATCAAATACACCTATGAATAAACAATATCTTACGCACAAATATTTAAACAATAAATAATATTTCATTTCCTTTCAGTGGAAAACCAAAACAAATATATAATATATACAAATAAACACTGAAGCCTTAGCTTATTTTGCCTATCCTTCTTACGTTGCTAAGATTTCGTCAGCTCACTTAAATAATAAAATAAAGTAAATGAAAGACACAAAAACAAAAATATGTGTATACATACAGAGGGTCCCAAGGCAGTCCATAAGTACACTAGTGTTCATAATTTTGTTTTATATTTACTAATATTATTATTTTTAAATAGCTTTTTAAATCTATTAAGCGTATTACATAATTTCACTTGTATTTCTAAATTATTCCATACATTTACACTTTTTACTGTTATACATCTTTGCTTTACATTTGTTCTTGCCTTTGTTTTTTTTGAACATGCAGCTCCCTCTCAGTTGGTGTTTATTCACTCTGATCTGGAACATCTTCTGGATACTTTGTGGAAGCATGTTGTTATTCACTTTATACACGATTTGTGCAGTTTTGAAGTCAACCAAGTCAATGAATTTTAGGGCCTGTGAATTTATGAATAATATGTTTGTGTGTTCCCGATAAGCAGCTCTGTTTATTATTGTTATTGCTCAGTCAGTAAAGGCGCATCCCTTTCTTGTAGGGTTTATAATCAGAGTAGAAACAGCACCGACCTGGGACTTCATCTGAGCGGCCTTCTCCGGGTCCACGGCCAGGACGTGCTGGTAATGGCGGATGGTGTGCTGGCGGTCCTTGTTCTCGGCGCGGACGTACCTCCGGAGGGCCTGCAGGATGCGGTGGGGCTGTGGACGGACGGACGGACGGGGGGGCAGGAGGGACAAGTGGGGTGGTTAGCGGGGTGCTTAGGTAGTAAAACATGGCTCATAACCCTTTCACCCTTCCTGGTAGGGCTGTAGCGATACACTAATCTCACGATACGATATTCAGCTCACGATACGATATATATCACGATATTCGGCCAACGATACGATTCAATACACTTACATCAAGCATCAATCAATTACACAATATATGTCTCTGACTGGACAAAGAGTCTACAGTTTGCAAATGCTGGACAAAATGAATCAAAGATGTGATGAGAAAATTAGTTTGGCTTGACTTCAATAATTTAACAATATGTTAAATTATTATTATTACTATTTTAAAAATGTAAATTACTTATCAAACAGACCTAACAATTCAGCTACCAATGAATGAGCAGTGGTATGCATGTGATAACACAGATTGAAAAATAAGCCGAAGTGATACCTCTTCTCTGAATAGACAAGCTAAGCCAGTGTGCTGCTGTTAGCCAGTGAAAACAGAGCGGAGTGGCAACTCTTCGCTTTGTTACACAATCTATGTCAGTGCGCTGCTGTAGCTCACATGGATTGAAGGTGCTGGATTTATATTCACCGCCTCTCTCCTGAAATGTCTCTTCTGGCATTTATTCCTTATATTCCTTATTAGCGCATATCAAATCAGATAATGTGTGATATGCATGTGTAAACAGAATAATTCAAAGAACTTGTAATTGACTTTTTTTCTTGTCTTTATGTGTGTAATCAACTTGTGAATTTTTATAGTGATATCTGAAAGTAAAATTTGCAACCTTTTTCCCCTGTGTGTTAAAAACAGTGTTTTTTGTTAATATATGGTCATAAATAGGTGATTTTCTAAAACTTTCCACCAATGGGATTTCCTGGGACTTTTTTCCCCTCACTCAGGACAAACTGAGGATCCAAAATCAGCTGAGTTTGCTTCTCTTGCAGTTTGTCCTAGGTTGACCCCAATTTTGGCTTAAAATTACTGGACTAAAACAAAATATCGATATATATCGCAGAATCGATAAAATTGCTCAGCCTTACTTCCTGGTGACCGGGGGAAATTTGTGGGTCAGGGTGAAGGGGTCATCTTACCTGGGCACCCCGTTTCACACAGCATGCAAACACGTCTGCTTTTCATAACTGTGTGGGACTTTGCTGTGTATGAGTGTGAACAGGCTGGATCAGTGCACCACAGTGTTGTGTGAGTGACTTTCCCCAGTACTGAGTCGCATCAACAAATTCAGCTTCAGTAATAATTATATTACTGTAGTATATTATTACATTACTCTGTTATACTTGCTAACAGAAAAACGAGAAGGCATTATTTTTATCACCCACTCTGAATACCAGATTCAAGTTTATTATCCAAAATCATTTACCACCCCCATCTCCCTGATTCATTCTTAGTCACCATCCTCTCATTGCGTGCCAGCATGCACTTAGCTGCCTGCGATGAAAAATAGTAGAAAAGTTTCCTCTTCTGCTGCTGCTGCTGCTTTGATTTTATCGAGCGAAAGGATGCCAAGAACACTCTGGTCAATTGTAAATCGTGCGGAAGCAGAGAGAAAAAAAAAAAAAAAAGTCCCTCCCTGGCAAATAACACATCAGAGGAGAGGCACCTGCTAAAACAGCACGGCGAGAATGACAAGCGCCGGTCTGGAGGTGTAACAAAAAAGGGAATATTTCAAATTACTGCTCTCAGTGACTAAAACAATATAGTATTACTTTTAAAATGA
Source organism: Myripristis murdjan (assembly GCF_902150065.1). Lineage (NCBI taxonomy): Eukaryota > Metazoa > Chordata > Actinopteri > Holocentriformes > Holocentridae > Myripristis > Myripristis murdjan. The sequence continues at coordinate 38,397,472 of NC_043992.1, read as the reverse complement.
CTAGTGAATTACGCTTTTGAGTAAAGAGCCCGATGCTGCTGTTTAGAGAGACAATCGACACCTCGTGATAGATTGCCAAGCCGTGTGCTGGCAAAAGACTATTACACTATAAGAGGAATTAAAAAAAAAAAAAAAAAAAAACATGACAGAGATTACAGCTGAAGGTTCAAATGTGATTGACTTTGCGCTCACAGAGGATTTGGGGATGTGTGTTTTCCTCGCTGCAGTAATCCATTCTCCTTGTGATGAATTGCAAGTTGGCAGAGGGTCTTTTGACAGGATATGAGATTAGCCACAGGCCATAAGTAGAGTGTGTGCGTGTGTGTGTGCCTGCATCAGGGTGAATGGGTTTGCAGAGAGTAAAAAGCAGCGGACAGATGGAGAGATTGGAGCGCAGAGGCCGGGACAGAGCGGCGTGGAGGGCGTACCCTGGGGGGGTCGGCCTGCAGGGCGGCCAGGTAGTTCTCCAGGGCCAGGCGGCGCCGGTCGTTGAGCATGGCCTCCACGCGGGCCAGGTGAGTCTCCACCAGCTGCTGCTTCTCGCTGGCCGCCTCCTCTTCCAGGGACTCCACCATGGCTTGGAAATGCTGCAAGCGTGCACGGACACAAACGAAGAGGAAAATGAAGAAGTGCGTGCATGTGTTCACGTGCCTGCACACCGGAGCCCTTTTAACTTCGACTTAAAGGAATAAAAATCAGCTCTCGCTTTCACTCATGCCATCTCTTAGGCTTGTCAGGGGAGCTGGAGACTCATTTAGAGGTCTCCCCATTCAGACGCTGCCCTAATTTAGACTCACAGTGATAAAGATAGAGCAGCCGGGGAAGAGGGATCTTTAATGGGACAGGGAGTGAGGGACCGAGCTCCTGTAAGCCGTCATATCTCACCCAAACAAAAGGACAAAGGGGGGATTCCCCAGGGGGAGGGATCAGTGTCTTACCTGGATCAGTGTCTGTCTCTCGGCCTTGGGCAGGTTCTTAGCTTGGCGCTCAGCCTCCTCCCATTCCTTCCTTACCTAAAGTGACACAGACACACAGAGGCAACAGGAGATGTGAAGGCAGCGAGGACACCAGAGGGTCACAGGTGTGATCGCGGCAAAAGCCAAGGTGTGCTAAAGGCTGTGAATGTATCTGACGCATTGATCAACACACATTTATCTGACACACGTATCGAGAGCGACTGAAATGCATCCTGGGAGAGGAGATAGCATATCTTGGTCCAGAGGCAGGGGACACTTTAGACGGGCTATTCTTCCCTTTATCAGCAATACAGCGTGGACACGATTTGTATTGCAGAGCCTCTCTCCTGCCCAGGAATGAACAAGCTGTTTTGGGGATTTGGCACCACAGCAGAGTGATGCAATGTTGAGAGAAACGCACACCGAAAACAGGGAGTGCTGGTTCCAGCAAATAATCCTGAAAAAACACAGACACCATGTCTATATTGTAAAGACAAAGTCAGTGTTTTTCATTGGTAGTTAAAATCTCTTTTTACTGTCTTCCTTTATTACCAAAACAGAATGAGCCCCTGCTCTTATTCGCTGGTTGATTTCACTTATGCGCAGTTTTTATGCACACACTGCAGCAAAATCTAAAGGGCAGGGAAAAGTGTGTGGCATTCTGGGTTAGCAAGTATAGCAACATGGACGTGACTGCATGGCTGGACTTCTGCGTGTCTTAAAATATTAACACGTCAAAGATTAGGATAATTCTGCTCTCTGAGGTCCTCCTCCCTCAGTGGGACGTTCAGCATGCTTTCATTTCCACCCAGTGCAGATTTACTGCAATGAGAACATAATTCAGACTTGATCCGGCCAAACTCACTGCAAAAACTCAAAATCTTACCAAGAGCATTTGTCTTATTTCTAGTCAAAATATCTCATTACACTTAAAATAAGACATGATCACCTAAGAGCTAACTAACTAACTATTAATTCAGTTAGCCTTTAACTAGCTCCTATTTTATTCCACACTGTTGTCTTTTATTGTCTTATTTGCATCTTTTGTTTTATTTCAAATTTTATTTCAATTTTTAGCCTTTTCTTTTTAATTCCACCCTGTGCTGTGTTTTATTCTTTTTAATGTTTTATTTAATGTGTTTTCAAATGTTCTTCTTTTTATTGTGAAGCACTTTGAGCTGCAATTCTTGTATGAAAGGTGCTATACAAATAAAGTTTTATTATTATTATTATTATAACTAAGCTAATTTTCACTTGTTTCAAGTTAAAATTGTCTAAAAACAAGTTATTTCTGAGGTGATCATGTCTTATTTTAAGTGTAATGAGATATTTTGACTAGGAATAAGACATTTTTGACTTGAAATAAGACAAATAATCTTGGTAAGATTTTGATTTTTTGCAGTGCTTAGTATAATACACATGGTGTGGTTGGCACGTATGGCTCGCCCTCTCGGTCACACCAACATATGATTGTACCAAATCTTCTCAGAAGTCAGAAAATGCTTCCGCACACTTGTACCCAAAAACGTCTTGGAGCAGGTGCTTTTGGAGGAAAAGCACAGAAGGTAATAATGAAGAGAAATCCAGCACACTGGCTCAACGTGCAAAGAGAACCACACTGGATCAAAACTTTGCCTCCTGCAGTAAAGCTGCAAGCTGAACCAGGGGGTGGAAATGCTTTTGGGCACGGCTTCTTAGTGAGTGGATGAACAGATTTCTGACGAGCGTTCACACGGAGCAACATCTCCAAAAGTGCTCGGGGGGGAACCCAAAGCAGGATCGCTGTCACGTACGTGTGGCATCAGCTTGATTTCTGTGATATCTCTATGTGCCTGTAAAAGATCCGTTTACATTTTTGACAGCTACATTTCTGACCAGTGAATGAAACACTTGTAGACTGGGTGTTCAGCCCTGCCTCTTCCGACGTGCCCCTGAGCAATTTTTTTAATGGTCTGCTTGAGACACAGTGCACTGTGAAACTGAAGTTGGCCAAACAGAAATAAACTAAAAGTGCCGCCTCACGGTTGTATGCCTCCGCCAACCAGTCCAGTTGCAGTTTCACTCCAGACATGAAAGAACTGAATAAAAGCTAATAGGTGTATTTTTGGGTGAAATGGAAGTTTATATCACTACAGAGACATGTACGACTCCAGTGAATAACATCCAGTCAGAAAAATGCCGCCTTCATTTAGAGACTGTTTTTACAGAGGAGTGCAGAGGAGAGAGAGAGAGAGAGAGAGAGAGAGAGAGAGACGCTACGATAAGCACCTGAAGCTCAATATCAGTAAAACCAATAAGCTTGTGGAGCTCGCAGAGGAACAGGAGGCCCCTGTCCTGGCTGTCATCCAGGGAGAGGAAGTGAAGAGGGCGGATTCATACAAATACCTTTGGCTTCCAAATCAGTAAAAAAAAAAAAAAAAAAAAGCTGGAGTGGACTCCTCAGCCAGGGACAGAGCAGACTGTTCCCCATGAAGAGACTCCTATTAGATATCTGAGGGAAACTTTGTCACAATTAGCGCATGAATTCTTGAGTTATCTACCAAAAATGTTTTGGTGAGGTCACAGAGACCTTGACCTTTGACCTTTGGTCACCAAAATAGAGTCAGTTCATCCTCGACTCCAAGTGGATGTTTGTATCAGTTTTGAAGAAGTTCCCTCAAGGTGTTCCTGAGATGTGGCGTCCAAAAGAGCGGGACAGACATACAGATGGACAGACAGCCTGAAAACACGACGCCTGCAGCCACAGCTGCTGCTGGTCTGCAGGCGGAGGAACTCCCAGGTGAGGACGGGCCCTGAGAACCAGCACCGGCTATAATCTCTATATGCAGAGCGTCTGCTTCATGCACGCGTGTAAACAAGTAAACAAAAAGTTGCTATGTGACGTTGCACTGTCCCTGTTCAAATGAATAAAAATAAAACACAAAAATGTTAATTTCACTCTGATTTGGTCTGGGCAAGCAGACTATAACGGTAAAGGAAATAAATAAATAAATAAATAAAGGAAAGCACCTTAAGGCATCTATGACCAGTTGGTCTAGGGTCACTGGCCAGAGACTAAGAGGAGTCACAGAAACACTGATAAAATGTATTCGACTGGTCTATGGACGACAGAAAAAATCTTACACTGCAAAAACGCAAAATCTTACCAAGATTATTTGTCTTATTTCAAGTCAAAAATGTCTTATTTCTAGTCAAAATATCTCATTACACTTAAAATAAGACATGATCACCTCAGAAGTAACTTGTTTTTAGACAATTGTCTCTCGTTTCAAGTGAAAATTTGCTTGTTTCATTGGCAAAATTTGTTTCTTGTTTCTAGCTAATTTTCACTTATTTCAAGTGTATTTTCACTTTTTCCACTGGCAAATTTTGCCAATGAAACAAGCAAATTTTCACTTGTTTCAAGTGAATTTTTTGCAGTGTACGGTAACTGATTATTTTTCTTTTTTTTTTAAATGTATAAAACATTGTCTATTTTTATTGATGAATTATGATTTTACTTTTACTTTTTTTTTTCTTTTTACATGATATTTTCAACTTGAACATTTAATATGTATTTGTGATTTTTGTATCGTGTGTATCTTAACATTAGTATTTTTTTGGGGTGTGGTTTTCATATAAGCCTCTATAGGTGTCTGACCACACCTCACACATATTTTTCTTGTTTTTTTGTTGTTGTTGTTTTTATGTGATTCCCCACCTTTCTCTTTGTATTTGTCCATGTGTGAAACCAATAAATGAAATGAAACGAAGGAAATGCAATAACTCACCCTCTCCATGCGGTTGCGGTGCCTGATCTCCAGCTGCTCCTTGGCCCTCTGGAAGCGGCTGTGCTCCTTGTCGTCGGCCGGGGTCTCGAAGTAGATGTCCACGTCGTCGGTGGGCTGGGGGGTCGGCGGCACGGCTGGGGAACAGAGACACAGCAGGTGAGAGGAGGGGGAGGGGTTACCTGCCGACGTCCACGAGCAGAGAGACACACAGAGGGACAGACAGACAGACAGACAGGCAGACGGACGGACGGAGTGATCCAGGCAGGACAGCGAAGACACAGAGAGGCACCCGGGCAGACAGAGGCAGCAGAAAGCAAAGTGGAATGCAAATCAGAAGTTAGAAGAAAAAATCCTCACAGAAACACTCTTCTTCCAGACATCCCTCCACCCTCGGTGCCTCTGCTAAATCTAAGAGAATCTGACAGTCCTTCCTTCTGCATTTCTTTCATCCTCCCGTCGGCTTTTCAGCTGACAGCTCTTGTCTCCAGCGCTAATGGAGATATCTCCGTGTTTGACGGCCGGGTCGTGCGGGGCGAGGCCAGAGGGCTTCGCTCGTTCTGGGCTCCTCCGTCGCGATGCAGGCAGTCACGCAGGACTCGCTCTCCCGGCGTCGGTGCAGCTCACAAACAATAACGCTCCGCTCTCCCAAACAGGAACAGACCTCATCACTTCACCCCACCATCAAAAAAAACAACAAAAAAAAACAAAAAACGAGCGGATTTGTGCACGAGCAGGCGAGATAAGGGCGCATTTTCTACTCTGAGCAGGATCGGCTCTAAAAAATCTTAATTTCATTTCTGGAATGGAGGAAAAGGGGGAAAAAAACATACAATGCAGTTATGGCTGTGACCTATGGCTGTGCTGATGAATGGTGATCCGTCATAATGTGAAAAAAAAAACAAAAAAAAATGGTGCTTGCTGCTGTGTGCTGGTGGTGGGTTTCTAGCAAAAGTCATGGCAGTGCCTCTGTGAGCAGACAGACAGGTTGCTGACAGAGAGACAGGAGCAGGAACAAAAAGGCAGGAGTGCACACACACACACACACACACACACACACACACACACACACACACACGGGCAGGCAGACAGACAGACCAGGGGAAGCCGGTTTGCTATGAGTGAACATTAAATTAAAACATAACAAAAAGAATAGTGAAGTAACAGCTTGAAATAATGACACCATAATTACCCATATAATAACATGTTTTGACACGCATTTTTTTTTTTTTGCAATTTTTAAATCTGATATAAAGGAGCAGTTCACCCAAAATAATTTCTCCCAGTGCAGTCTATCCACTCAGGCGCCTTCTGATTTTACGTCTCCCTTCACCTCAGCACACTGGGGCTGGATGGGTGTTGTTTTGTGGAAAAGCAGGAAGAATTAGTGTCAACAAATTAGCATAACACATTTTTCATACATTTTTGATGGTTTGAGGTCCGCTAAACAAAACCCATCCAGTCTGACTGCACTGGGATGAAGTCACACTGCAAAAACTCAAACTCTTACCAAGATTATTTGTCTTATTTCAAGTCAAAAATGTCTCATTCCTAGTCAAAATATCTCATTACACTTAAAATAAGACATGATCACCTCAGAAGTAACTTGTTTTTAGACAATTGTCTCTTGTTTCAAGTGAAAATTTGCTTGTTTCATTGGCAAAATTTGTTTCTTGTTTCTAGCTAATTTTCACTTATTTCAAGTGAATTTTCACTTTTTCCACTGGCAAATTTTGCCAATGAAACAAGCAAATTTTCACTTGTTTCAAGTGAATTTTCACTTGAAACAAGAGACAATTGTCTAAAAACAAGTTACTTCTGAGGTGATCATGTCTTATTTTAAGTGTAATGAGATATTTTGACTAGAAATAAGACATTTTTGACTTGAAATAAGACAAATAATCTTGGTAAGATTTTGAGTTTTTGCAGTGCAGACAGGGAGGATCTCTGCACTCTGGAGCTTCCCTCGATCACAGAGAGGCTACGGATCCACCGCCCTGCCTTTGGGCCACTATTTCAGTTACCATTTTCCTCTCAGTCCGCTAACCCCAGACATGAATTTTGTAAGGACACCCTCGCTGCATCTTGGGCTCGGCATCGCCCAAGACAGTTGGTGATTGGTTTAAAGAAATACAAAGAGGCCAGAGGTTTTTTTTTTTTTTTTTTTTTTCTTCCATGAGCAGCCGAATGATAATGGGTTCGGCCAGATCTTTCTTCAGCACTGGTACAGTCCCAAAACAAAGTGTGAAGACAGGTCTGACACGAGCTGGGTTTCCATCCACCTATTTTTATTCGCATTTTCAGAAATTGCGAAAAAAAAACTTGGATGGAAACGCCAGAAATTCGAAAAACGGCCGAAAATTCACAAAAAAGTTTTGACGCTTGGAGGGGGTGGATTTCTCAGCATATCGATAAAAGAAAAAGCGACTTTTTGCTGCGGAAACAGGTTTTGCGAATAAACGATGACTGGAACGGATACCACGTCACACTTCTACGCTACAGTCTTATTATTAGTTATTATTATTATTATTATTAGTCTCTTATTCCTTATTTAGGATGGTTCGGTACGAAGTCAGCGCTGCCAAAATAGTAAGCAGACTTCTCCCAAGAGCCGACAAGTTCAGCAGGAATCTGTCCCTGATCAGCTGTTGAGTGTCAGCTGAGTGTTTGTTGTTGTTCAGTCGACACACAGACGCTGTCTGATGACATCATCTCACGGCGCACTCTCCTCTCAATAATCGCAAAACAAAACTAATGGAAACAGGCATCAATTCGCATTTTCTTTAGCGCATTTTGACAAAATTCGCTCAAAAAATTTCAATTCATTTGGATGGGAACCAACCTCATGAGGGGCCAGGCTTAAGTGGGAGAATATATTTATACAATTTGTGTTTTGGGTGAACTGTTCCTTTAAATTTTTTTTTTAATGCCTAATTTTGTTTACGTTAAAAAGTATAACAGTTACAATCTGTGTACTGACTAAAACCAAAATAGAAGTATGCTATCACAAGTCACACAATATAACATGACAGTAATCATGACATAGGGATGTTATTTATCCTCAGTGAGCTTTAAAGTGCCTGTGTGAGGATGATGATGCTGAGTGTGTGCAGCAGGGCGGCGCTGGAAGTGACACTATAACAGCAGCTGGGGTGACATGAGGAGTGAGAGCTGTGATGCTGAGGAATGTGAAGCAGGTGGGCTGGATGCAAGTCAGTGACAGCCTACGAGACTAAATCTGCATTATCCTTAATGTGTGTCTGTGGCCGAGGCCGAGAGAGAGAGAGAGAGGGAGAGAGAGAGAGAGGGAGAGAGAGAGTGTGTGTTGTCAGGCTGGCCTCTGTCGCGTCAGACTTACTCAGGCGCTTGCACACGGCCATGCAGTACTCCTCAGAGTCGAAATTGTTGCGGTTGCCGGCGCAGCCCCCGTATATGAAGCGCACACACTTCCTCTGGCTCATGTCGAAATGCCAGCGGGGCATGGAGGCGCGGCAGGGGCCGGTCTCCGCCTCCAGGGTGCACACCGCTGCCAGGAGGACAGCGTGGGTGTTAGGTCATCCGGCCACTAGGGGGCAGCACTAAATCCCAGCCCCACCTCTCAAACACTCAGACAGCTAAACAGCAGCAGCTTAAAAGGCCCTGCTGTCAGAGACACTGCTCACTGGTGAAGCACAACTGGAGGCATTCAAAGGTAATATGGACTGCAAAGTATGGTTATGATTACACAGATACACACGGCAGGATTGACTGCTATATTTTTTACAAACTGATGATGATTTAAAAGGAGTCACCAGCATTTTGGCAGCACATGAGGCAGAGTGAATCGTGTGTGTGCTCTGATAAAACAGTACATCATGAAAAGGAGCTTGAAAAGGAGGATATTTGTTGATGCACACACTTCTGTAATTACAGTCTGGCTGACAGGAGAAATGGAAGCATAACTGTCTACACTGCAAAAAGTCCAAATCTTACCAAGATTATTTGTCTTATATCAAGTCAAAAATATCTCATTACACTTAAAATAAGACATGATCACCTCAGAAGTAACTTGTTTTTAGGCAATTTTCACTTGTTTCAAGTGAAAATTTGCTTGAAACAAGAAACAAATTCTGCCAATGGAACAAGCAAATTTTTACTTGTGACACAAGTGAACAAGTAAAAATTTGCTTGTTCCATTGGCAGAATTTGTTTCTTGTTTCAAGCAAATTTTCACTTGTGTCAAGTAAATTTTCACTTGAAACAAGTGAAAATTGTCTAAAAACAAGTTACTTCTGAGGTGATCATGTCTTATTTTAAGTGTAATGAGATATTTTGACTAGAAATAAGACATTTTTTACTTGAAATAAAACAAATAATCTTGGTAAGATTTTGACGTTTTGCAGTGAATAGTTTAGAAGTTTAAAAGGTCTGACTGTATTCGGGTAGGCAGAGAGAGCAAGACAGAGACAAAGAGAGAGAGAGAGAGAGAGAGAGAGAGAGAGAGAGAGAGGGGAACATTACTGTAATTTAAAACATATCGCCGCACACCTTTCACTTCCTGCAGAGCCTTGTCCTCGTCTTGGCTCTCGGACGTCCTGCCGCTCTCTCTCCTGTCGTCCTCGTCCTCCTTGTCGGCCTCCTCGTCCTCGTACACGTAATGGTACTCCTCCTCGTCTTCGTCCTCCTCGTCTTCGTCCTCGTCCGCGGGCTCCTCCTTCTGGGTGGGCTGTTCATCAGCTGGCGTCTCGCTGATGGAGGCGGGGAGGGGGGGGGGGGGGACGGGGGTGGAGAGGTGGAGGTGATTGAGCGAAGCGGCGGATGCCAGGAAGAGAGGGCGATTTATCAAAGCGGGCAGAGCAGCTGCCATAGGTCAATGTCACGACACTTTAATTCATCCAGATGGCCAGTAATATGTGCCCTTCACCAGAGAGCAGATATTACGCGCCCAATCTATCAAAGAGACGCATCGCCACGCGAGCACGCACGCACCCCGCCCCACCGCCGGCCCATAAACCGAACGCGCCCGCCCTCCCACTGCCATCAAAAGTTTACCTGTCCTCTACGGTCTCCTCGTCGTCCAGATCGGCCTCGTCGATCTCCTCGTCCTCCTCCTCCTCCTCCTCCTCCTCGTCCTCCTGCGAGGGCGGGGCGGGGGGGGCGGAGTCCCCGGCGCGGGAGGCGGGGCAGCACACGTACTCGGTGCCGTGGAACTTGTCGATGCCGCAGGGCAGCAGCATGCCGTAGCTGTGCAGCACCATGGAGCTCTTGGCACAAGCCTGACAGGAGCAGCCACACAGAACAGAACACAGGTGAATGAGTGATGATGCCACCGGACCCAAGCACATGACCAGAGAGGGAGGGGGGTGTGTGTGTGTGTGTGTGTGTGTGGGGGGGGGGTGGGGGTTACTATGCCTCACTTGGTGCTATTAACTATTAACTTGAGCTCAGACAAGGAAATATTTGCTTAACCTCTATTTATCCCAGTTAAAGAACTACACCAACACTTTGACCTTTGGCCCCTCGGTCACCTGAGCCAGACGTGCAGCTCGTCAACAGGCAAGACAGGGACCTGCTTGGGGCCCCGAGCCGATAAGGGGCCCGCGAGACTCGGGGCCTGAGGGCTGTTTTTTACCGAAATGTCTCAAAAATGTATTCGCCGCAGTGACCTCATCCCCCCTGCCCCTTAAACAACAACGGGCCATTTGCAATGACACGTTAGTAGGAAACCTCCCGAAAGGGGCCCCGCCTCACGTTTACCTGTGAGATGCTGAGTCATCGTTCTGCAAGGTGGAAATTAAGCTGAAGGAAAATTTAGCCGAGGTGTTTGCACTCGCCGAGGCAGAATCTGAACCAGTGCTGATGAGCACGAGCCTTATAATGTCACAACCTGGTTGTTATTTAGTTATTTATTTTGTTTTTTATTATCTTTACATTTATATTTTCACATACTTTATATTTTCAAAATTACAAGGTTTTCATGTTATTTCATTCTAATATGTAAGGTATGGTATTTGAACACTTGGAATAAAAAAAAAGTTTTTATTTCATACATTTTTCGTTGGTGTCAGAGTATTTTTTTAGTTTTTATATAATGGTGATGAACGCTGGTCGGAAGGACCCCTGGGAATTTTTGCTTAGGGCCCCAGCAGCCTCTAGAATCGCCTCTGACCTTGAGAAATGGCACCAGAATAATCTGTGATAGGGCAGACAGTCCTGTGCAGTGCACATGATGGCAACGCTTCATCATAAAGTATGTTATATAACCACAGGCGCCTCGCACTACCTAAAGTATAAAGCTTATGGTAATCCACAGTTGGCGCTGTTTTTCGTTCTACGGCATGTTAATGTATTGCTTCTAAAAAAGACATCTGAGTCCTCATCGTTAATGCAGCCCATTTACAAATCAGTGCTGTAAGTAGCTCTCTGGCTAGTTTTGCTCACTTCCTGTGCAAACGGAATAAGTTCTGTCCCCTTTGGTCACATGATGGGAAAAAATAAACCTCTGCTATGCATTAACCACATTACTAAAGGCTTTCTCATTTTCTACCACAAGAAAGCCTTGGTCAACATCTTTACTGGAAAAAAAAATCCATTTGTAAATCTCTCCTCTCGGTTTACAAATCGCTATGCACAAATTCATCAGCTGCTCTCTGTATTACAGAATCTGCAGCCTCATATTTAGGAAAGTGAACATATCTAGATTTAAGGATAGATTTAATGCTCATGTTACATAACAGCATTTGTGCTTTGTACACTTCAGTGCATGTACACTGTGATTTTCACACAAAGTACAGATTTGCACAGGGATTTATTTGATTTTTTTTATTTATTTTTTTAATCATATGACCCTCGGGGGCTTCTGTGGGACATTGGGACATTGGGTGAGATGGAGTTGTCCTTTACCTGAACACAAACGATCCTTCCAAACAATGCCCTGCGTCAAACTCATTACTCTACTCTGTTAAGAGTATTTTTCTTTTCTTTTAAAAGTATTTGTCTGTGTATTTGTCTCGCACCTGTAGTTGTCATTTCCATGTAGTACTTTTTATTTTATTGTCTTTTTTTTCCTCCTATTTTTGTTTTGTTTTGTAAGTGCATTGTAAAAATGTATAAATGTAGCAGGATGAATGATATAATTGATGAAAGCAATTACGGACGATATGAAAACCTGCAATAAAATAGTAAAAAAAAAAAAAAAAAAGAGTATTTTATATGAGCATCTCAGTGGCAGCTTGGTGGTTAAGTTTCTTAATGTGATTCTCCTACTCAGATTTTCCCAGTGGTCAGATTTATTCCTGCCTGGCTGTAACAAATGTTTGCTCGACTGGAGACCGTTTGAGTTTGTGGATGCCACAGTATCTGAGGCGGCAGATGCCACTGGGATCCAGGCGCTGATATCGATATGCGACTCGTTAGGAGGCCACGGGGCCCGGAGCGAGCGGAGCAGAAGGTAAACGGGCCTGGAGAGCTGCTCTTCCTGTGTCGGGCTGAGAGCGGCCCCCGCGGGCTGGACTCTGGAGCTGCCCGGGGGGATTAGCTGCATTACAGCCACAACACTAATCTGATTAGCGGCTGAAATGTGAGGGCTCCCAGTCAGCCTGTGATCACAGAGGCTGTGAGACTCCCAGAGACAGGTGGAGAGGAAAAATGAATAAGGGAGGGAAGGGAAAAAAAGAGAAAGAGGGAGAGTGGGAGCCAACACACTGCAAAAAGTCCAAATCTTACCAAGATTATTTGTCTTATTTCAAGTCAAAATATCTCATTACACTTAAAATAAGACATGATCAGCTCAGAAATAACTTGTTTTTAGACAATTTTCACTCGTTTCAAGTGAAAATTTACTTGAAACGATTGAAAATTAGCTTGAAACAAGAAGCAAATTTTGCCAATGGAACAAGCAAATTTTTACTTGTGACACAAGTGAACAAGTAAAAATTTGCTTGTTCCATTGGCAAAATTTGTTTATTTCTGAGGTGATCATGTCTTATTTTAAGTGTAATGAGATATTTTGACTAGAAATAAGACATTTTGACTTGAAATAAGACAAATAATCTTGGTAAGATTTGGACTTTTTGCAGTGCAGGAGAGTGAGAGGAAGAGGGCACAAAAAAGTTGGTTACTTTGGATTAAAGATTAAAGCTGAAACTAAATCCTCCCTATTCCTGAAGGACAAATTATCCCTTCTGCGTTTGAGTCTTTCCAACGCTGTGCTATCTCCGGGATAGGGTTACCCGTGAGACACAGCCGCCCACTGTTTCCCCTGCAGGAGCCCCCGCCTCACCTCCTTGGCCACGCCGTGCCACTGCTGGTGGCTGACGCACAGGTCCATGCGCTCCTTGTGGAAGAACTTGCACTTCTCTGGGACCAGGAGCACGTCGCTCACAAACTCGCCCACTGGAACGACAAATCACATGACCCGGCGGCCTGTTAGTCACGCCGCCATCCTTGTGTCAAATTCACCCCTGAACGCATCACAACACCGGGGTCAGAGACTATGAACCTCTCACTGTGACCAAAAAAAAAAAAAAATAGCAGATGAGGCAAATGAAAAGAGGCATAATTCAATAATTCATAGTTGCCTGGTCCTTTGCATTTCATTATGGGGATATAACAGAAAGGGCATTTGACACTTCAACATCTGTCCATGCACCTGGAGCCAAAAGGGACTCATCCTTTTTTTTTTTTTTTTTTTGTTTCATCTAAAACTCTGCAATCCAAATGGCAGGGGGAGAAAATCAGGTTTCACACGGTGGCACACACACTCTCCCTGGGACTGAATGGTATCATTTGCTTGATGAATTCAATTTCTGGGATGTTTTATTCATAGGACAAGCTGACAGGAAGCAGATCTGGGAAATCAAAAGACAAAGATGTCTCGCGAAACTCCCGCGAGGTCGAGGACCGGGCGGGCGGAAGCATCTGGAGCAGGAGGGTCATGAGGAAGAGTAAAGGGAACAGGGACAGGTGACACACCTGCAGAGGGACGAGGCGCTCAGGTAGAAATACTGTCAGCACAGCCACACTGCAAAAAGTCCAAATCTTACCAAGATTATTTGTCTTATTTCAAGTCAAAAATGTCTTATTTCTAGTAAAAATATCTCATTCCACTTAAAATAAGACATGATCACCTCAGAAGTAACTTGTTTTTAGACAATTGTCTCTTGTTTCAAGTGAAAATTCGCTTGAAACAAGTGAAAATTTGCTTGTTTCATTGGCAAAATTTGTTTCTTGTTTCTAGGAAATTTTCACTTATTTCAAGTGAATTTTCACTTTTTCCACTGGCAAATTTTGCCAATGAAACAAGCAAATTTTCACTTGTTTCAAGTGAATTTTTACTTGAAACAAGAGACAATTGTCTAAAAACAAGTTACTTCTGAGGTGATCATGTCTTATTTTAAGTGGAATGAGATATTTTGACTAGAAATAAGACATTTTTGACTTGAAATAAGACAAATAATCTTGGTAAGATTTTGTGTTTTTGCAGTGCAGGCAGAGGGAGAGAGAGAGAGGGAGACAAATGGGAGGAAAGGATGGATGAGGGCTGAGTCCACGCTCAGATCACAACAGTTCAGGAAGGGGCGGACTGAAAACACACAATGAGGGTCTCGAGGTTTCACGAGGAGGGCTGGGATGTCGTCTGAACTGCTCATTTAGCGGCGTGCCGCGGCCCCGGGCCGAGGCGGAGCTGCAGGAGCCCTTCACATCAGCGGCCGGGGAGTGCGGCTGGAAAAGCAGTGTTTTGGAAAATGAGAGGGTAGGAGAGGAAGAGAAGAGCTGGAAATAGCAAAGGACCCAGCAGCTGCTTCTCATCTCCGCCCAGGAGGTACAGCAACACCCCTCCGCAGCACCTCCCCCACCCCCCTCCGCTTTGAGCCTGCTCCTCTTCCTCAAACTTCTCTTCAGACTCGCAGAGAGAGAGAGAGAGAGAGAGAGAGAGAGAGAGAGAGAGAGAGAGAGAGAGAGAGAGAAACTCAAGGAAAAGCATCGCACGCCGACCCGCAGTAACCCTCAGCTCAACTCCATGTCCTACAGCTCTCTGACTCATTCCCCCTCACTCATTCACTCACTCTTCTTTTCTCCCTGTGCCTCTTTCTGTCTCACACACACACACACACACACACACACACACACACACACACACACAGGCTGGTTGGGTTGTGAGCAGACGGTGTGCGCAGTCACACTGCAATGGGTGATGGATGGCGCTGTTTGGAGAGCAGCTGTGCCTCGCAAGCACTGCAGCACCGTGTGTATAGGTGCGCCTGTGTGTGTGTGTGTGTGTGTGTGTGTGTGTGTGTGTGTGTGTGTGAGGGAGCGTATATATACACTCCTCTTTCTCTATGACCTCCTCTCCACCTACTCTACTCTATTCATCTTTCTTTCCTTTAACCTTCCGTCTATCAGACACCCATTTTGCAGCCCCGGACGCTGCCTGAGCCCGTGGAGTGGCTGAACCATCGGCCTGTGTGTGTGTGTGTGTGTGTGTGTGTAAAGATACACACCCTTCTCCAGCAATACCTACTGGAGGGCAGTCAATCCAACTAAGTGTCCAGTCGCTGTTTGGCTGCTTGTCGAAGGCTTTCCCAAAAGGAAGGCCGGCCTCATGAAACTGTGTGAAATCAGCACGGCGGCTTAAAATGCAAATAAGAGAATTACAATTCCCCGCCACAAGGAAAGGATTACACGAGGAGGAGACAGGACGAGAAAAAGGCAGGAGCTTGATGCTGAAGCAGCTCGTCTGCCCTCGACGTCTGGGCTCAGTGTGGAGCTCGGCTTTCAACGTGCGAGTGAAGTTTTTTCATTTCCAGCAAAACGCTGAACCCTGACCTTCATCAAACTGTTTTACTGGCCCGACCTTCACAGAATTCACAAGGCAGAAAATATCCATCTTAAGTCATTTAGTTTCAGATTTATGTCATGTCATTGTAAAAACTTCTTTTTTTTGACACAAGTGAAAAAAAATGCACTAGTGGGGTGAGATAATCCCACTTGTTTCATTTTTTTTTTTTCTTGGAAACAAGTATAAATCTGCTGAAACAAGGACGAGATCAGCCGACTGGTATCAAGAACATGACAGGAAAATTCTGGAAAGCAAGTGGGATTATCTCACTCTGCTGGAATATTTTTTCACTCGTTTGAACTTGTTTGGTAATACAGACTAAACTCCTTCACTGCAAAAAGTCAAAATCTTACCAAGATTATTTGTCTTATTTCAAGTCAAAAATGTCTTATTTCTAGTCAAAATATCTCATTACACTTAAAATAAGACATGATCACCTCAGAAGTAACTTGTTTTTAGACAATTGTCTCTTGTTTCAAGTTAAAATTTGCTTGAAACAAGAAACAAATTCTGCCAATGGAACAAGCAAATTTTTACTTGTTCACTTGTGTCACAAGTAAAAATTTGCTTGTTCCTTTGGCAAAGTTTTTTTCTTGTTTCAAGCTAATTTTCACTCGTTTCAAGTAGATTTTCACTTGAAACAAAATTGTCTAAAGACGAGTAATTTCTGAGCTGATCATGTCTTATTTTAAGTGTAATGAGATATTTTGACTAGAAATAAGACATTTTTACTTGAAATAAGACAAATATTCTTGGGAAGATTTTGACTTTTTGCAGTGTTGGGGAGATGGAGATTTGTTTTCCCCGGTGGACGTGGAATGAATCATCATCCACGTTCTTCATGTGACAAACACTTGAAAATGACGCGTCCCGTGTATCACGTTCAGGGGCGCTGCCAGGAATTTTGGGCCCCATGAAAAAAATGTATTTACTCAATGATGGTTTAATCATTTTATATTAGTTTTTACCTATTTTTTGGGGGCCCCTGTCAGGCAAGGGCCCTTGGAATTGTCCTAACTTTTCCCCCATATACGCCACCCCTGATCACGTTCACCTCCACAGCAAATAACACGCACATTTTCCCAAAACGGTTTGGAGACCGCGGTGAGGTTCCGCCATCAGCAGAGAGGAGGAGCCCTCTGACACGAGCCTCGTTCTGCATCCGTGATCACATCAGCCCACCTCGAGACACGGCGCCCTCTGATGGCATTAGATGTTATCACCGCATGTCCTGCCCTTGACTTTATCAGCAGGCTTCATCAACAGGGGGCGGCAAGTGATGTGTCATGTCGTAGAAAATTAAACACCATCGCCTTTATTAAATCTCGGCTATCCTCAAAAAGCGTCCCGCATCCACATGAAGGGAAAAAGGAGCTCAAAGCCCAACACAAATGGGACTCGTCACTCTTTTCTCCACACATGCAGCCACATACTCACACACTCACCTTCTCATATACACACACACCTGCTGACCATCAGACTGGACTGGCACTAAAGCTGCACTTTTATTCACTTTATTGACTACCTCACTCTTCTATTTATTTCCTTTTTTTTATTCCTCAATGTTTGTTATTTATGTGCGGGTTTGTATTTATGTTTGATAAGATAAGATAAGATATTCCTTTATTAGTCCCACGGCGGGGAAATTTCACGTATTACAGCAGCAAAGTGGATAGCAAGATATGAAGCATAATTTACACTATAAACAGTATAAACAGATAATAAGTACCAAAGAGCAATATAAACATTATAAACAAGGAATGTAGAAAAATACTACAATTTAAACAATAGAAGGGAATAACCTAAAACCTGAGGGACAACACACTCCGCCGGAGGTTCAGGGTTAGTGTGAACCCATGAGACCAAGTGGCAGAACTGGGACTGGTACTTATGTTTGCTATTTATGTGTGTTTTGAAGCCGGGAGTGTCTGCAAAATTTCGTTATGTTCTACATAATGACAATAAAGACTCTTGAATCTTGAATCTTGAAAAAGCAGCGCTTCGCCACATCGCATCCGCTGTAAATGTAAATGTAACCCCTGACAATGGGCACTGCGAAGATGCGAGGGAAGTGAAAGAAATTCAAACATTAAACATCAAAATGCAACATGAATTTGCCTTTCCACTTGCCCTTTTCAGCCTGTATCTAGCCGGAAGCTTTTTTTTTTTTTTTTTTTTTTCCACCAACATCCTACTGCAGTGCATGTTGTCCAAATGAACTGCCCCTTATTTTATTTTAAACGTTGTGTAACAGACAGCCGGCCGTGCACATTAACCCACACCCCGTTCACACATCTGCTGCCGTCCTCCCCACTTGAGACATAATAATAATTAAAAAAAAAAAAAAAAAAAATCTGAAATAATCCTTTGCTGTTTGACAAAGACGTCGTGCTGCAGGGATTAGAGAGCCAGGGAACAAAAGTCACATTCATCTGCAGAGAGGAACGTGGAGGAGAGGAACGTGGAGGGACTGTGGCTCGGTGGCCCTGCAGAGATGCATATGCTATAACCCATCTCCATCTCTCTCTCATTCTCTCTCACTGAGCTCCTTCCTTAGCGCTTGCATAATTCATATAAACCTATTAACTTGACATGGACGCAGGTCTGACCCTTTTAATCATATCCCCCGAGCTACAGCTCACCTCCCTTTGCTCTGATTCATTTCCTTTTGATTCGACTGTAATTACTGTACACCGACGCGTATAAAGGCAGATCCTCAGATGTCCCATTCTCGGGAACATTATGTGAATACCACAAATAATGAATAATTCAATGGCTCTTGTCATTTGTCAACTGCACTCGATATGAAAGGGGTGCATGGAAATGATGGAGTGAGGGAGGTGAGGTGCGATGAGGTGGCAGAGTCGCGCTATGGCTTGTAGCATATGATCTGAGCCCTCCAATTAAGCCCCTAACATGCTCCATTACATAATTAACCACTAACTCCCTCAATAGCCTCCTTCTTGCCAACACTTTATGTTTATCTCTCCTTCCCCATCTGTCTCATCCGCTCCCTCTGTTCAATCTCCTCATTTGCAGCCCAGCAGAATGGCAGAGCAGAGCTTGTAATCTGATGGGCCGCGAGCGTGCAGGCACAGAAGACCTTTAACAATGATGACAAAAATGTGCAAGAACAGGCAATAAGCCTATTTAATTATGCCTGAGGAGGTAATGGGATTTTTTAAATGAAATGGCAGTCACAGCGCTGTTGCTGAATCATAATGAGAGGTCTGTGTTATTGATGGAAGAAGGTGGAAGACAAAAGAGGACAGGGGCCTGGTCACACGAGAAAGGTAGGCCAGCTCGCTTAAAGGACTTTAAAGGGCTTCCAGGGAACATCCAGGCCCTCCACTGTTTTTGTCTGTGGCAAAAACGAATTTAGTCCAGTCATTTTATGAAAAAACCTCGGACAAATTGCAAGAGAAGCAAACTCAACTGATTCTGTCTCCTCAGTTTGTCCTGAGTGAGGGGGAAAAAAGTCCCAAGGAATCCCATTGGTGGAAAGTTTTGAAAATCACCTATTTATGACCACATATTACCAAAAAACACTGTTTTTAACACACAGGGGAAAGGGGTTCAACATTTTACTTTCAGATATCACTATAAAAATTCACAAGTTGATTACACACACAAAGACAAGAAAAAAAGTCAATTACAAGTTCTTTGAATTATTCTGTTTACACATGCATATCACACATTATCTGATTTGATATGCGCTAATAAGGAATATAAGGAATAAATGCCAGAAGAAACATTTAAACAGTGAATTAAAAGGTTACTATATATATAGTAACCTTGAATTAAAAGGTTACTATATAACAGTGAATTAAAAGGTTATTATATAACAGTGAATTAAAAGGTTACTATATAACAGTGAACTTTCCACCAATGGGATTCCTTGGGACTTTTTCCCCTCACTCAGGACAAACTGAGGATCCAAAATCAGTTGAGTTTGCTTCTCTTGCAGTTTGTCCTAGGTTGACCCCAATTTTGGCCTAAAATTACTGGACTAATTGTGCACTTCATTCTCCAATAATTTTGTCCTTTAAATATAACAAATGGTGACACTGAGAAGATGAGGAAGCCTGGATTTGCTGAATGCGTTATCAAATTCATCTATTTTTAAATGTATATTTGCTATCAAACTACGATGGAGCCACGTTCTGAGACGCTGACGTCGGTGTCAGCTCATGTAATGCTGAGCTAGCTAATGCTGCAATTTTGCTTTTTTTTGTTTCCCGGATTAAAACTTGTTCTACACCATGTTGTCAACAAATAAAAACATCCATGTTTCAATGCAAACACATCAAATCAAAGAGTCAACATCAGCTTCAGACCAGTAATTTTGTGCCTCAATGCACTTTCCCATTCTTCTGGCATAATGATGGAAACAGAAGCTACAAATCACTTTGGTGGTCTATTAGGAACCTGTTTTATCTAAAATGAATACATGAATTTAGACAATCTGACAAGAAAATGTCATGATGGTTTCCAGTAGGGGAGAGTGGGGTAATTTGTGCCAAGGGCCAAGTAGTGCCACCCCTGTTATCTAGAAAACCATAGAAGAAGTTGGTCATGTGACCACATATTTTTGAAGAGGCATCCATTTCACTCATCCTGCAAAGAAGGGAGACACATGGTTTGAGAGGTAAGCACATTTCAGTTCAAAAAAATTTTTTTTGCCCTCCAAAGTAAAATTTCTATGATCAAGGTTTTTTGATTGCTGTGTTTGAACAATTATAGAAAACTTTGAAAACAGTTCACACAGGTTTTAGTACTTTAGTAAGCTACACCATGAGTCTATACAGTTAGCATGATGTTAGCTCAAAACAGCTGGGGGATGCATTTTTTTCAAAATGGTGGGCTTGGGGTAATTTGAAAGGGCCTGGGGTAAGTTGTACCAGTGGCACAACATGTGATTATATACTATATATTACTTTATTGTATTTTATTGTTATTGTACATTGTCTTCTTACCTTTGATCACTAAAACTATTCATATTCAGATGAAGATGATTTGCAGGTGCTCATTTTGGAATTTTTATTTTGTTCT
Organism: Myripristis murdjan; assembly: GCF_902150065.1. Taxonomy (NCBI): domain Eukaryota; kingdom Metazoa; phylum Chordata; class Actinopteri; order Holocentriformes; family Holocentridae; genus Myripristis; species Myripristis murdjan. The sequence goes on along the minus strand of NC_043992.1, from coordinate 38,376,878 downwards.
GGGTATGTGTTCATGTGGTGCTAGGCCTTGTTATAGAAAAGTGGCCTGTGATCTTGTTAAAATAATAAATAAATGTTAAATAAATAATTTTGTATTGAATTTGTTTTGCTTTTATATAGCATTATCATTTGTGAGATTAAAATGATCTGTTTTACTTCAGTTATCAATGGCACAATTTACCCCAGTGTATTCTCTCTAATGGCACAATTTACCCCGCACCGGGGGCAAGTTGTGCCACAAAACCACTTTTTTTTCGAAAGCTATATTTCTCAAACAGTTTATATAAGATCCAAAGTGATTGTTCCCAGGGATGCACAACATCCTAAACTATATGTGCATATTTTAGTTGGAGGCATTACTGTAATCCCCTCGCTTTAAAGGCACTTTAAGTAAAAATTGGCACTACTTACCCCACTCTCCCCTAAAGCCCCTTGTAATTCAGTGTAGTGTTAGTTACTGTGTGGCTAGCTAAGTGTAAGCAGCGCCCATGGAAAGCGAATGGTGTTCAGTTAATATTAATTCCTAAAGCAGGACCTAAATCAGGATGCTCTGTCTGATCAGGAAAACATAACATCAGTGGTTTTCCAGAAATAACTCACTGGGCTGAAATGAGCCGACGTGATTCTGATTTTCACAAAAATGTCTGGGAAATGTCAGACGTGTTATTTTTCAGTGAGTTAAGTTTGAATCTGGGGAAACTTTTTCTTGTAGAAGGGATTCCGATCATCATTAATTTAAACAGACTTCAGACAAACAAATTTCGCTCTTCTTGTACTTCTTGGCTGACACGCTGCCAGCCATTGTTGCCTTTCCAGTCCGCCTCAGGAATCCCAGCATGCTTCCTTCAAAATCAGCCAAAGGAAGTTTCCCATGTACCTGAATGAGACACTCCTACAGCCTTCCTACCTGGAAACGCCGCCTAAATAGGAAGCTGCCTTGCGTTTGACACCGTGCTGGAGTCCGATTTGGACTGAATAAACATGCAGAGCCCACTGAGCACTACAGCAGCGCTGCAAGCTGAGAGGAAGCTGGGGGATGTGGAGAGTCGGGCTGATTCTGCCTGTGCGCCTCTCATCTGTATTCCTGTCTCAGCCGCTGAGAGGCCACTCCAGTTGTGGTGTTTGCTGTCCCATGAATTTCCCAAAAGCCTCCTCTCTCCCTTTGCCAAAAATGCTCTTGAATGGTAGCCCATTTCACAGTCCAATGCTACTGCTAATGGCTTTTTCATCCTGTAAAACGGCACAACTCAATCAGCAAGAGGCTTCGGGGCGGAGGGAGGGTGGCGGGAAGCGTCTCCAGCGTGGAGGAGGATGGTTTTTCTTTCACGAGATCGGCGGACGAGGAAAGAACGGCCTTGTTTCAAACCTCCATTTCTCAACGACCGCAACCCCGAGCCTCGAAGGCGGCGGCGGCGGCACACTGTATTTCTGTAAGTCAGGGGGGGCAACACAGACATGCGCTCTGAAAAAGTTAGAGGCTCCATCTGACATTTAATAAAGCAGAATATAGCCATGTTGCCACTGCTGATTACAGTGACACTGTGGGAGAGCGGGAGTGTGTGTGACAGCGCAGAGATGGGGAGTAATAACACAGACCTCCCTCTCGCTGACCCTGTGTGTCTGTGTGAGTTTATGGCCACTGTCCGAGGGGGGAAATAAGATTGTGCTTTATTGCTCGACAAGCCTCCCCCAACAATAATAGCTTTTCCCCTTTAGCCATCCGTTCTGAGAGACATTAGCTCCCATCCAGCCTGGATCTGCTCAATCTGCGGCTCAAGGCTAGGATTAGTCAACTGAGGCAGACTCCAATATTGCTCCATGTCACCTCTGCCTGTGGCTAAGCTATATCATAATCTCCTCTTTCTCTGTGGCTAATTTAGGAGATGTAGGACGCTGGGAAACACCCGACATGTTGTGTTGGCTGAAATGTTTTTTAGCCCGCCCCCCGAGCGAGCCATCGGCGCGCGGCCTTACCTAAACACTTGTAAGGCACCACGATGTGGGCGTGCCCTTTGCACACCTTCTTCTCCTTCTTGCACCAGTTCTCGATCCTGATTGGCTGATTGGCTTCGACCACGTTTGTGATTTGGAGCTCGGGGTACATCTGCAGGAGGAAACAGATCGTGTGGGAAAACACGGTGATGCCACTTTTACGTCCAGGGTACAATCGAGACAACGGTCATTTATCGGTAATTTATCATATTACACAGGTTAAAGTTACACTGAGATTAGGATTTCCTTCATAGGCCTGTCCCATGCAGCTGGATTATCATCCCCGGGCTTTCTCTTAATTATCTGGCTTCACTTAACCAGACATCCGCACTCCTGATGTTCGGTACCATAAAGCCGGTTATCACCTCGCTAACTGAACCCAGGCTTTTCCAATCCAGATCTGTGCTCGCTCACATAAAAAGGGCGGAGTTTGCTGCATACGACCAATCGCAGACATGGAAAAATCCACCCGAGCTGCATACTTTACGACGGAGGAGCAGACAACAATCTGAAATAAATTAGAGTTCTCAAATTCTGCCCGAACCCGAACCTACCCGACATTTTCGGGCTTAAAATGTATGTGAATTGGTCGGGTAGGGTCGGGCTTCGGGTTCTGGTTCTGTGGTGAAGCTGCCTTTCGCCAACTATTATGTCCGTTCTCTCACTGCTACAAGAATTTGAGCCGCCGGCGCTGTTAAATAATGGCGAATTTGGCGATCTTTTTTTTTTTTTTCCTCTCCTTTCTTTTTTTTTCGGGCTTTATCAGGCTGTTGGGCCTAAAGTTCGGCTAATTAGCAGGGTGGGGTAGAGCCTCGGGCTGGCCCAGTGTGGCCCGGGTAGGGTAAGGTCTTAATGAGAATTCTAAAATAAATACGAGGAATATAAATCCATCATCCGGGCAAAAAGCAACACAGTTGAAGCTGCAAGGAATGCTGGGAAAAAAATCGCCGACTGTGTCAATGCGTAAATTGGTGGGATTATAATCTGACTCCCCCACCATGACGGCACGAGTAGATCTGACTACTGTGACATTTGTGTGTTCAATAAATTTATGTGTTTATGAAATTTGTGGTTATGGCATGTGATTTCAGCCTTTTTTTTTTTTTTTAATTAACCATATTATATCGGGTGTGTGCATCGGTCTCCTTGTCCTTTCACTTCTTATTTTATGCTTATTTGTCGATCAAGATGTAAAGCACCTTGAATATCATGCATTTGTTTGAAAGGTGCTATATAAATAAAATTTGATTGATTGATTGATTGATTATTATTATTTCAGATGCAGCCGCAGTGGAGCAAAAAGAACGTGGGAGCAAATAGAAACTAATTATAAAAACATACTTCAAAGTGCTCAGTACGCTGACTATATGTTACACATGTAGTATATGTACATGTACATGTTGGGCGGGCCATTTTCCAAGAGAGCTGATTGGTCAGTAGGTTGGGCTTTTCTACCTGCTGAGCTCTTATCCTGTATGTAGGACGAAAAATGACAAAACAATAAATAAATAATTAAATAAATAAGTACGCATATAAATATATAAATGCATAAATAATTAAATTAATAAATATTTCTACATGTATTTATTTATTTATTTCTGTTTTTATTCATGCATTTATTTATTTATTTGTGTATTTCTACATTTATTTATTTATATATTTATTGATATATTTATTTTTACATTTATTTATTATACTTTTTACATTTATTTATTTATACTTTTATTTATTTCTACATTTAGTCATTTATTTATTCCTTCTTTTATTTCTACATTTATTTATTTATTCCTACATTTATTTCTGTATTTCTGTGTCGTATGTTAATAAGGTGGGCGGTTCTTACATTTCGTCCTTCATAATCCTGAACTTCACCTGCTCCGGAGCACGTTAGGTGTTCAGCGTATGTTACCACGGCAACGTACCCCGATCAAAAGTAAACCACCTTTATAGCACAGAAAAGCCAGCAGGGTTAAGCCTGAGGTTAGCTCGCTAAGCCCAAATCCAGCTGCAGGTACAGGCCTCCGCAGGTTTCAGGTGACAGGTGACAGGTGAATGTATACACCCCTGAATTTATTTATTCATTTATTTATTTATTCAAAACTGTATAATAAACCATGATAGTTACACGAGCAGCCTCTTAATGTTTGGAGAAATGGAATTAGCAGTGAGTTAATGCGAGTGAAGATGTCAGAATCATCATGAACACGTCCTCGCTTGTTAGCCAATTCCCCATATCACAACGCACGCCCATTTCACAATAAAAGCCCCCAAATAACCCGCTTTATTTGCTCATACCTTTATATCAAATTCCCATTACTTCCACTCTGAGTCATAAATGGCATATTCAGCTCATGTGGGTCACTCACCTCCTGGCAGTACTGCAGCACGCCTTCTTTGGTCCCCACGCAGCTCTTGGTGCCGGACGGGTCGGGCTCCCAGCGGCCGGTCTGGATGTTGACGTGCATGTTGAGCTTTCCGCAGAACATGGCCACCTGCGGCTCGGCCACGGCAAACCCTGTGCCTGCGTTGGCTGCCAGCGCCTGGTGGGAAAGACAGAGAGAAATGGAGGTTAATGCACTCGATCATTACAGAACCCATAAAAGCGAGGAGCGTTTCTAACATGCAGTCAGACCTGAGACACGGTCGAGCACCTGGCTTTTTGTATAAACTCTGTTAGGAGCCTGGTGCAGAGGCCCGTCACCGAGCAGAGAGACCTTGTTTTAAAGCTGTGCGGTGGTGGTGGGCTGGCAGCTGTAAAGGAGGTGATGGAGCGGCATCAGAGCAGAGGGGCTCGCTCACACAGGAACAGACTGAATGCGGTTCCAGGCCGCAGCGCCGCAGTGTTTGGTTAGCTCGGTGGTTAGACGAGTAGGGCTTTGATTGGATTTCTGTGAGCGAGGTTTTACTCATCTTTGCTCCAGCGCCCACTGAGAGGCTGAAGACAGAGAGAGAGAGAGAAAGAGAGGCAGACTCAGGGAGAGAGAGAGAGGCAGACTCAGGGAGAGAGAGAGAGCGCTCCGGCCCGTCACGCCTCACAAAGCGGCACATCGCCGTCGGAGGCGGAGCTCTGCCTCTCCGGGCCTCATGGGGCAAAACTCGGCTCACAAGAAGAGGCTCATTTACTCCTGATGGTAAACACTGATGACTCTGATCCTGGACACATCACACCAGAGGTGTGGACTCGAGTCACATGACTTGGACTCGAGTCAGACTCGAGTCATAAATTTGATGACTTTAGACTCGACTTGACAAAATGTAAAGAGACTTGCAATTCGACTTGGACTTTAACATCAAGGACTTGTGACTTCACTTGGACTTGAGCCTTTTGACTTGGAAAGACTCCCTACTTTCCCCAAAACACAAAGATTAAAAAGTATGTTATTAAGGAACGCTCTATCTTCCTCTGTGTATATGTGTGCGTCTGTGTGTTTGTGTTCGTGTGTGCTGTCGGCACAACATCCAATCAAATTAGTTCCACGTTGTTTGATCCAACAGTATCCATCCAATCAAATTGCAGGACAACCAATGAAGAAGAAGTGTCAAACTTGCCGTTACTTACTACTAGACCCCTCCATCCATAAATTTTGAATAATATAGTAATATTCAATGAAAGTGCAATGCAAGCGGTGCTAATTATAAATGTAAAATAGTGTGTTTTTAAGTGTTTAAAAGTTATGACCTCCCCCATGCCTCACAGTGGTTTGGTCCGCATCCTGCTGCCGGCAGAGCGGCAGCTCGGTAACTTTCAGTCAGTCCGTCAGCCTGAGAGGCAGCAGCCTGATGAGAACTAGCAAGAAAACCTCCTCAGGTGAAAGCCAGTGAGTCATTTATCACACCACTTGTTCACCAAGCACAAGGTTGTAATATGAAAAGCGATATTTTTTCCCTGCTTGGTCCAAAACCTGCCTCTTTCAGCTCACTGTTTAAGCTAATAGCTAATGACTGTTTACAAGCTGAAGCGAGTGCAGGACAGTGAGGGAGAGAGAGGACAGACCACAGGAGGAGCAAATACTGAGCTTTTTATTCTTTCAAAAAGTCTGTCAGGATATTAATGTCAGAAATAGTTCATATTTTACTGATATTTTGAGTTTGTCTCTAGATAGATATCTATTTTTTGCATTTTAAACTGCATTATTTTGTGGCATAGTTTCATTTCATTTTCTTATTTGATCTCAAAGGGACAGTGTACAGCTCAAACATATACTGTATGTCACTATTTGATGCCATATCTTGCTTTGTTTTTTGTTGACACAACAATAAATATGTTTTTTGAAGAATAGTTTGATGTAGTTGGATTATTCAAGGTATTTCCTGTAGTTTTAGAGCTTATTTTGAGTTTCTAGTTCTTGTAAAGCTACTTTGATGGACTGTAGTGGAAATAGAACAGTGAGTAAAGAAATTAGGATTGTTGTTTTTAATAGCATTATTTTACCCCCCTTTCCAGGCTACAGCAGCGCACTGACATAGATTGTGAAACAAAGCGAAGAAGTGCCACTTCACTCTATTTTCACTGGCTAAAAGCAGCACACTGGCTTAGCTTGTCTATTCAGAGAAGAGGTATCACTTCGGCTTATTTTTCAATCTATGTTATCAAATGCATACTACTGCTGATTCATTGGTAGCTGAATTGTTAGGTCTGTTTGATAAGTAATTTACAT